>NC_045701.1:86453382-86763695 GCF_009834535.1 Camelus ferus | reverse complement strand
CATGGATACCAGAGAGGGGAATTTTAAGTAGGCAGAATGTAATCACCCAAATTGGAATTCAGCCAGGACACTGCCAGGGCAATTACTCCTCCTCTCGCGCTAAATACCAGGGGAGCGTAAATGACCCAAGCGGCACAGACCTGCGGTTCTGCACCCGCCTCGGAGCGGCAGGGCTCCCAGGGGCAGCCAGCCCCAGGGCTTACCTCGGACAGCCCTACCCCGTCCACTCTGGCTCATCCCCATCCCGACGTGCCCTGCACCGTGTAATTCAATGAGTTTGAAACTGAGGTTGGAAAATGAATTTTTAAAATAACAGCTCCCCCTGACACCTCCTTGGAGGGTCTACCCTATCCTGGGCCCCCACCCCATTGCTGGATGAAATTTGATTATTGTCCTGCACCTCAAAGCCTCTCAGTGACTCTACGAAGCTATTTCTCTTATTAGCCCCACTTCCTTAGCTCCAAACTGAGCACCGAAGAGGTGGTGTCCTGCTCAAGGTCACAAACTCAGGCTCTTGCGTTGTCTGACCCCAGACCCCACCTCTGCCTTTGAAGGAAACCCCTGAACTAGAATCCAGGTGAGACTCAACTCTGCTTACATTTCCTTATAGAGCAGATTTCTGTTTGAAGACAAAATTTATTTTGTAAATAGGTTTTCAATATTATAAGTTGGACTGTAACGAACATCCTTGGTATATTTGTCTTTGCACCCGCCTCTGATCCTAATCAGAGAATTTATTTAGGAGTTAAAATAATTTCCGAGCAGTGATTCAAAGGGAACGAACATTTCCAAAGACGGTGTAGACTATCAAATCGCCCTCGGGAAAGATGTGCACGCCCGCCTGCCAGCAGCGTGAGAGCCTGCTCCTGCCGGTCTGGGTATTGGAAACCTTCTTGTCTACGTGTTCACGTGGATTCCAGGCTGATTACAGATGGGGTGTTCTGCACATCTTCCGCTGCCACCTTCCCGAAGGACCCCGGTCCAGTTTTCACTGTTGTGTATCATTCGAGATATTCTCTGAATCTGTCATTTCCTTTGACTGGAAAGTGAGCTCACCAGGGTCAAGAATTGTGTTTTATTCATCTCTCTCACCCTGACATGCAGTACGGGGCCTCACTCGTAGAAATGGCCCCATGAATGCTAGTGCTGGTGACTTTGTAAAACCCACAATTATTGGGATGGAGAACACACCCATGGTGGAGGAAAGACGGGGTAGGAGGTGGGAAAAACACAGGGTTTGGAGTCAGGCCCGTGGGGTTCCGAGCCTGACTCCACCACGAGCTACATTTGTGGCTTTGAGCAAAATTACTTGGACTCACCCGTAAAATGGAACCAACATTATCCTCCTTGCCGAGTTGCCTTTAAGGGAAACCGTGGTGAATACCCAATGCTGTGACTTTTGGTTTCCTGGTTCCTATTCATGGTAGATGGTGACTCTAAAGGGTGGCGTCAGGTTCGTAACAAAATTCTCACTAACCAGCAGCCAACTGAGGAAAGTGGGGCAAATCTGATGAGTTTTTCTTAAAACAAAATCCATTCAGTTTGAAGGACTCTCCTTTACTTGGACGTGAAGGTCTTTCTACTTTTTTGCTGCTAAAACCCTTTTGTTTATAACATGGGAAGGTGTTTTATTCTTCCTACACTTTTATGTTGATAAAATTCAAAAGCAGTAACTCTCTGTAAGTCCCCTGGACCTCAGCTTTGTTCCGTATCTTTCTGGTTAATCAGCAAAAGAGCTTAGAATGATGAGCGATTCTGGAGCTCTGGTCCGATCTCCGATCAAATACGGCGGCTCTCTGGACTGAGGGTAAGAGAAGGAAGAATCGAGAGGCAAAAATGCAGACGCCCCCTCCCCCACCTCCGTCAAACTGCTTCGCCCTTATTTTTTGAGTAATAGAAAGAAGGAAATGAGTCTCTTTTTAGAGAACTGAAATGGGAGAATTTCTGAGTCTGCATGCAGGTCCCTTGGAGGTGGTGACTCAGGGTGGGGCGGGGGGCTCGCCACCCTCCAGATGCCACATTCAGAACTGTCTTCCACTCTGCACTCTCCTGGCTCCGTCAGCCCCAACCTCTTCGCTGCAAACAGTTTCTCCCTCTTTTCATCATCCAACTGGCGAATGGTTCCGGTCCCCTGTGGCTCCTGACCGTTTCTAAACATCAAATCTACCCATAAAGAATGGAGATTTGCCAAGGTCCGGGAGATGCAAGCAAGGAACCGGGGTCTCTGAGCTGCCAGCCCGGCTGCATTGCTTCTGATTACTTTATGGACCTGCACTTTTTAATGCACGGTCGTAATATCTTGGTCGGTGCTGTGGCTGCTTGTCTAAGAGACTCCAGACCCCGGCTGCGCTCGGCCTTGTGCCTCTGACCGTGATGCGCGAGACCAAGGCTGGATGAAAGAAGCAGGTGTAGAAATGACCCTTGAAGGAGGCCAATCATCGAGTGGCTTGGAGAAGCATCTGGGAGACCAGGCTGCCCCCAAACAGGGCCTCTTTCTGTGACCAGGTTGTGAGGAACAGCCGCAAAGGCTGTGTCTTCAAAGGCTTTCAAAATCCAAGGGCCCAGAGCACTTGGGTGGTGAGCAGGCCTTTCATCCGTCCAGAGGGTGCGGAGCGGGAGGGCGAGGAGGACGGAGCATCACTAGTGTGGAAGACAGTCGCTCAAAGTGTCTTGTAGCGGATTGAATGGTGGCTCCCCAAAGGCTATGTTTACGCCCAACCCCACCCCCCGTACCTGAGAACGTGACTTTATTCGGAAAAGGGGTCTTTGTGGATGTAATTAAATGAAGTGTCTCAAGATGAGATCATCTTGGATTATTCGATGGGTCCTATATCCAATGACAAGTGCTTACAGGACAGACGTAGAGACACAGAGGAGGAGGCCACGTGAAGACAGCGGCAGAGACTGGAGAGATGCTGCCATGAGCCGAGGAAAGCCGGGAGCCTTCAGACGCTGGAAGAGGCCAGGACTTCTCCCCTGGAGTCTTTGAAGCCGCGGCCCTGCCGACACCTTGACTCTGGACTTCTGGCCTCCAGAATTATGAGAGAAGACGTTCCTGTTTGCCCAATTATGGGAGCCCCAGGGAACTAATACAAGTCTCTCTGGGCAGAAGAGGGCTTTTGTCACTTATAGGACAGCCCCTGACAGGGTCAGAGATGGGAGCACATCAAGTGACTTGGTGACTGGCATCACCAGGGAAATGTCCCCAAATCTGGGCAGCTGTAGCAAGTTTCAGGAGTCTTGAAGGTGCCCTGGAACCAGAGCAGAGAAGCAGGAAAGAGAGATGAAATAAATGTGAGAGATGGATACATGCTCAAAAACTTGGGAGCAGAAATCATTACAGTATTGCTTGTCACAGTGAAAAGCTGAAACACACTAAGTGTCCAACTCTAGGGGGCTGAAAAAATATTATACAACCATCAAAATGACTGTGTAGATACGTGGTAGCTGCTATGGACAAGATTCCAAGACGTAGCAGAAGGATGAAAACAGTCAGTTACAAACAGGGTGTATAGTGGGATGCCATGTCCAGATCAAGTGTACATTCAGAAAAGTCTAGAACAAAAGCTCACTCAGTGGGATTATCAGTGGATGGGGCGATGTCTGGTGATTTGAGCTTTTGCTGTTCTTTCTCTTTTTCTACCTTTCCTAATTTTTTCTACAATGGAATTAGTGATTGCATACTAGTTTAAGGCTTTGTTTTTGTAAGAGTTCCTTGGTGGAATTGACATATAATCTCCTTAAGTGAAATCCTTAATACAATATCATCTTCCTGCCTTAAAAAAAACCTTCAGTACCTCTGGTGGGGATGTGAATTAGTTCAAGCCTTTCAGAGAACAATCTGGCAACAAGCTATTAAAATTGAAACACCATGTACCCTCCAATCCAGCAATTTCCCTCCCAGGCATCTATCATAGAGAAATTCTCCAACACTCACACAGATAGTTTGTAGAAGGTATCCATTGAAACACTGCTTATAACAGCAAAACCATGGAAGTGAACTAAATGTTCATAACAGGAGAGGGATTAAATGAAGGATGAGCACTGCTCTTATGGAATACTACACAGCCATCAAAAAGAATGAGGCAGATTTCTCTGTAGTGATATAGAAAGATTTCAAAGATACAATTAACAGAGAAACAAATGCAGACTGCAGAACAGTTGGTTCTTACATGATCTCGTTTACGGAAAAAAAAACAGCAACCAACTTTCGTACAAATATGTAGAAGTGTATCCTCGTCCGGCCAAGGGGACAGGAAGAGGTGTCAACCTTGCCTCTGCCTCTTGCTTATAAGGACCCTGGTGGTTACATTTAGAGCCCACCAGATCATTCAGGATGACCCCAGGGCAAGATCCCTCATCACACCCGCATCTTGCTTCCGATGACACACTATGCGTAGTCAGGGCAGGGAGGCGGCACTGGGAGGTGAGCGAGTCTAGAAGGGAGACTTCTGCTCTCTTTAAGTGTGTACTGTTTGAAATAATACACGTTAGGAATACAGCTGTTTTGTTATTAAAATAAATAAGCTGAACGAATAAAGAAATCAGAGAGCTTTCTCGCACTTAAGCTGAGCCCAGGACGATGGGCAGGTGCCTTGCCCCTTCAGTCTCCCGTGATCATTCCCCCTCTCTCTGCTCCTTTGTCTCCCCACCTGTCCCACCAGCAACAAGAGAGAAGAACCATTTTCCCTTCCGCTGGATGGACTTTGAAGGCCACGGCACTGGAGCCCAACAAGTTGCTCTGTTTTCAAAGTGAGGGGGATAGAAAAGAAATCAACGTTCCTCCTCACATGACTTTCCGAGCCCACCCAATCCCTAAGCCCCCAAAGTGCCTCTTCTGCAGAAAGAGCGCTGCTAACGCTCGGCAGACTTTAAAAATAGTGAATGCCCGGGAAGATTTTCCGAGACTTTGAGAGGGATATTTTAGTCCCCTGCTCTGTAATAGCCAGAAGGTGTTTAATAAACATGATATGCAGCAGTTGCTAAGAGAATCTGATTTATGTACCGAAGCAATGCCAAGCAACTGCGCATCGAGGTTGTGCCCTTTTCTTTGACTGTGAATCTGATATTCTGATGGAAGCAATTGGGCTGAACTTTATTTATAATCAGCTTACAGCATGGCTAGCTGTATTGTAAGTGCTTCTCAAATTACAGAGCAAATCTTGTTGTCTCCTTAGGCAAATAAGAGGCCCACATCATAAGCTTTAATTGTAATACAGGTCACTGTCAAGGGTAAACTACCTTCCAAACACTTCTGATTAGTATATGACTGAAGCAGGAGCCAGGGCCACAGTCATAGCATCTGAGGACAGCTCAGGAAGCATCCAATAAATAAATTGACATTAGGGGAAATCTCGTTAGGGAAAAAAAATTTAATTTTTCTACATTTGTGTTGAAGAGTTCACCGGGAAGCAGCGATGGCTGGGTCTAAGAATCTTCTCTCCAAAATGAGTCTGAGCTAAATTCCAGAAAATGAGAGGCGGGGGCGAAGCCTCGTTTCATTGGCTGAGAGAGAAATCAGAGCAGGTGGAAAAGACCAATCTCCCAGATACACACACAGGACACAGGACGAGACTTTGAGAGCTTCCTTTGCATCAGAGGGAAACTGTAGAGTGACTGCTGAATTGTAAGTCTGAAATTCCTCTGCAAAGGAGCATCCACAGAAAAGATCCCAGAGGGAGCAGAAACACTTTTCTGATGCATTCTCACAATTCATGATTAGTGCACAACGGATCCAAATCTTTGGTGCCCTTTTAAAATCACTCTGTCACTTGGCTGTGTCAGTCTGGAAATCAGCTGTAAAGAACTTCAGATCAATCATTCTTAGCTGAGGTTTGTGTTGGAACGAGGGACAAGCTGGGTCATTCCAGGCATCAGGTACATCCTGGGAACTGCATAATAGTCTCAAAAACAACAAATAGAGAGAGAGAGAGCAATTGGTATCTCCTCCTTCTCTGGTCTTTGGTTCATCTTCAAGCCTCCGTTTCTCACCTCCTCCACCTCATCGCCGCCGTTTCTTTGCCCCTTACTGGAAATGAGAAGCAGGCACTTCCCCACCCAGATCTCAGTCGTCCTTGGCCCTGCTGCTGCCGTGTGTCTGTGCCCCTGGTTAGTATTTGTGTGTAGATGAATATGAGAGACACAGAGTCCCTGCTGGTTTGCCGTGCTCTTCGGGACCACCGAACCAATTCATTCTTCCGATTCATCCACAGATGTTTATCAAGCACCTAATATACGCCAGGCATTGTGCTAGGTGCTGGAGATAAGAAAGCAACTGAGAGACAGAAGGGATATAATTTACAGTTCCATGATGCGAGACATACAAAAACAAAGGAGGAACTGAACGGAGTATGAATTGGGATGGTTGCCGGGGAGTAAGCAGTGTTAAGAGAAACAATGGCAGAGGACCACCTGTGATCTGGGAAGGTCTGTTGGTGACCTGGAGGTCAAGGACGTTGATGGGGAAAGAGTGCTCTGTTGAAACACAGCCACGATGAAAGGGAGGTCACCCGCAGTCTGACGCCTCACGTTGCCGGGTGAGTGGTGGGGGGGTGTGCACGGTCTCCCCGTATCCTTTCTGAACCCCAGGACTCAGGTGAGCAAAGCTGACGAGGGCGTATTGTACTCCTTTTACAGATGAGGAAAACAGGGCTCAGAGGGGAACGGACCTGCTGGTGATCTCTCAGTGAGTGAGCAGTGGCTCCGACCTGAGTCACATCACTGCTCTGTCCCCACAACCGATGCTGAAGCCTTGCGATGTGTTCTGTCTTATCCCTGAGACGACCACGACCAGGGTTATCCCAGAGCAGTGTCACCCTCAGAACTCACAGGCACATTTGTGAGAAATAGAAAAAAGTGACTCTTCTTCTGAGCAGATCCAGCCCAGCTTCATCACCTGAACAGGCTGGATGTCAGCCCCTCTCACAGCCCACACCCTGCTCCCACCCCTGCCCCAACCTGCCTGGGTACCCTTGTGCAGTGAACATCCTGCGTCACTGCACATGACAGCCCTGGACAGGAGGGTTCCTTCTGACAGCTGAGCGGCCCTACCCTTACTTCCTATTCCTTTCACCGGGTGACTCCACCTGCCTTTCCCACCCCATCTTTGTTCTGCTCCTCACACACCTGGTTCTTCCATGCCTTTGGACCTGAAAGAGCTGTTTCTCTTGCCTCTTCTGTCTCCTCTCAGCCTCTTAATATTTTTTTTATTTTGATCTGAGACTCCTGTCCTTTCCTCTGTGACGCCACCCTGACTCTCCTCTCCAAAAGCCCTTTCTCGGATCCTCCCATAGCCTCTCTCATTCCCCTCTATTCCAGTCTCCTTTCAGCCATCAGACTGAATAATCTTTAAAAGATGCAAATCATGTCATATCACTCCCTTGCCTTAAAGTCATTCCCACAGTTCTTAGGATACAGATAAGTCCTCACTGTAGCCTCCAAGAACTTGCTTCATGTGACCTTGATTTGCCCCACATCCTCACCTGACACCACTCTCTCCCCTCTTCTGGCCTTTGTCTTATATCTTGAATGCACAACTTCCTCCTGCCCCCAGGACCTTTGCACATGCTGTTCCCTTTGCCTGCAATGCAGAGGGAACATTCCTGACCTAATGGAAATGTGGCTTATGTTTTACTCTCTCATAGAAATAGCTAACACTTAGTAAGTAATGAGTGTTCCAGATGCCAATCTAAAATCTTTTTGTGTATTTACTCATTTAATCCCCACAGCGACCCCATGAGGAACATACTAATAGTATTCCCACTTTAAAGACCCAGACTGGGAAGCCCCAAGAGGCTAAGCACATTGTCCAGAGACACACAGCTAGTTAGAGGGAGAGTTGTAATACAGGTCAGTGTGATGTCAGAGCCCACAGACAGTCAACTTTCTGGAATTTGCAGGGAAGCTTTCTATTTACAACAGACTCTGCACATCCTTGCCTTATTTTTGTAGTCTGGCACTGAGAAAAAGTACCTTGAATGTACTTAGTATGTTCAATAAAAGTTGAATGTGCAAAAGCCAGAAGTAGCTAGGGAACAGCCCAGAAATATCCTTTTTTTTTTAAGATCACTCACTAAATCACTCTAGATTTTAATATGTAGTTCACAGATTCTGGTATAGAAAGTTCGTTTAGAAAGGGCTATGACTTAAAAAGTAAATTACATTTCTTATAACTACTTTATTATTAAAATTAATTTTTTTATTGAAGTATCGTCAATTTACAACGTGTTAATTTCTGGTGTATAGCATGGTGATTCATTTATACATACGTATGTTCCTTTCCACATTCTTTTCCATTATAGGCTATCACAGGGTATTGAATATAGTTCTCTGGGCGATACATAGGCCCTTGTTGTTTATCTGTTTCATATAGTAGTTTGTATCTGCAAATCCCTACTCCGCAATTTATCCCTCCACCCTCATTTGCCGTTCCCCGCCGTAACCACAAGCTGGTTTTCTAGGTCTGCGATCTGGAACCGTTCTCGGCGCATTCTCTTCTTCCACCCACCGGAGCTGGGCCATGAATGATCATTGTATCGGTCTCCTATGGCCGCTGTAACAAATGACCACAGAAGTCGGTGGTTTAAAACAACATACTGGTCACCTACCATGCTGCAGGTCGGAAGTCCAGAGTCAGTTTCCATGGGCAGAAACCAAAGTGTCCACAAGGCAGGGCTTGCTCTGGAGGCTCCAGGGGAGAAGCCATTGCCTGGCCTTTCCCAGCTTCCGGAGCTGCCTTCCTTGCACTCCTTGGCTCCTGGCCCCTTCTTCCTTCTTCCAAGCCTTCAGTGTAGCATCTCGCTTAGTCGTCACACTGCCTCCTTCTGCGTCAAATCCACCTCTGCCTCCCTCCATGACGACACTTGTGATTACAGGTAGGACCCACCTGGATGACCCAGGAGACCCTCCCCATCTCATGGTCCTTAACTTAGTCACCTCTACAACGTCCCCTTAGCCATGTAAGCTACCGTGTCACAGATTCCGGGGATTTGGGCCTGGATATCTCTGGCGGTCACCCCTCAGCCCATCACAACAGCAATAGCTGAAAACAAAGCGCTAACAGTCACCATATGTCTACGGTCATCCAAGCCTGGAGCCTGAAACACGCTCCCCTCTGACCTTGCCACAGGACTCAGGTGAGTCCTTTCGCAACTGCGATGACCAGGGCTTAGTAAGTATCAGAGCCAGCTTTCAAACCCGGCTCTCTGGGACCCAGGGCCTCCTGTGCACAGAGCCACGTGGTGCCTCTAAGTTCGGCAGCCTCCCCAGGGGAAATAGCAATAGATGGAGAAGCGTCCATGTGAGAAGGCCAGGCAGCTTCATGGAAAGCCAGTAAAGGGCTCCAAACAGGTGTGCCCCAGCCCTTTTGGCGTTGGTGATGACCCGCCCCCCAGACCCCGGGCACCAACCAGCCCTGCCGCGCGGAGTCTGCACGTACCGCCCGCAGCTTTATGGCCTCACGCCCAGCGGGCCTCCATTACCATCAGCGACTCCGACTCCGGAGAGCTGCACCTCGTTAATGTATTATTTACTTTATTACCTTATTGTGGAGGTTGGTGTTTATTATTTACTACTTTATATAATGGCCTTCTAATGCACACACTGCTAAATAATTTAACAATGTCTTGCCACCGCCCCTCAGGAGCCCAATTCCTTCATCCTGCTAACTAGGTCAACAGTTTAAGTCCAAATTCCTCTTCTGGGGAGCATCCCGATGGAGTGGGTGTCACTGAGAGGCGTGCTGGGACCCAGGTGAACTGGGTCCCCAGGACTTGGAACATGGGGGTGCTACCCCTCCCCTTCACCTGGAGGGCAGAGAACGTGTGTGTTGGGGGCCTGAATAAAGGCTCCAAGATTTCCGTATCCTGACCCCCAGAACCTGTGGGTCTGTCACATTACATGGTGAGGGGGACTTTGCCGAAGTGACTGAGTTAAGGGCCTTGAGATGGAATGATGATCCCGGGTGATTCGGGTGGGCCCTAAATGTCCTACACATGTCCTCATAGAAGGAGGCAGGAGGGTCAGAGGACACAGAGGAAAAGGGGATGTGATGACAGAGCAGAGAGACCTGAAAATGTTACACGTCTGGATTTGAAGACAAAAGAAGGGGCCACAAGCCGAGGAATTCAGGAGCTCTCTCGAAGCTGGAAAAGAAAGGAAACGATTCTCCCTGGAGCCTCCGAAAGTAAACTGCCCTGCTGACACCCTGATTTCACCCTGGACAGAAGAGAACACACCTGTGTGGTTTAAAGCCAGGAAGTTTGTGGGCATTTGCGACAGCAGCCGTGGGTGGCCCCGGCACAGTGCCGGACGTGCATCTGACAGGGAGCGGGGCGCCGGGCAGCCAAGGCCACGGAAGCTGTAAGATGTGCTCAGGTGCGGGGATGCGGTAGCACGGGTTGATGGGAAGTCTGTACGGCGACCTGTGAGTGTGGACACAGCATCCAACCTCACTGAGACCAGCCTGGCAACACTCAGGCCAGAGTCCCAAACCTTGGCCAAACGGGGTTCGCAGGCAAATGGAACCCACAGAAAACCCAGATCCCCAGCACGGCTCTCCTGCCTCGCTTTTGGCTGGAGTCTTCGCCCATGATCTACAGACGTCAGAGTCCCCATCCCAGCCAGACTGAGTTGGGCAGAACAAGGTTTATAATCCCCCTACCAGATCAGGAAAGCAAGGCTGGGAGGGTGAAATTCAGATCTTAGTCTCTCTCACGGCTTCTTGCCCGTTTTTAAGGATCCTTCCTTCTTCCTTCCTGAGATGAAGTCTGGGGCCAAGGGGTCTGCGTGGCACTGTGGGAGGGTCCTGCTGACCTCCCATTAGGGCGTTACTCACCCCGTAGGCCACGGGTGACAGCCCTGGTCCCTTCAGTGTCCCCAGGGAGTAGTGTGGCCGTCGGGTCTCTGGGCGTCCTGTTTGGTGTCTGCCG
Source organism: Camelus ferus (assembly GCF_009834535.1). Classification (NCBI taxonomy): domain Eukaryota; kingdom Metazoa; phylum Chordata; class Mammalia; order Artiodactyla; family Camelidae; genus Camelus; species Camelus ferus. The sequence goes on along the minus strand of NC_045701.1, from coordinate 86,752,767 downwards.
GTCTTCAGAGTACGGTGCTGCAACTGCTGGTTCTGGTCCCAAGGTCCCCGTGGCCTCCTCCCCCAACCTGGGTCACCGCTGGTGCAGGGCCACTGATTTTCAGTTGCTTGCTCTGCATCTTGCCCTAGGGGGTGGGCCTGGGGCCTGCCTTGGGTTCCCCCACCGGAGCATCTCTCTCAGCCATCTCTGCCCCCGTCTTCTGCATCCACTTCATGCTCCAGTGAGGGTCGCCATGCAGAGCAGCCTGGAGACACATGGAATGAGGATCCTGTCCATGAACTTGACCGTGTGAGTTGAGTGGGGAGGACGCTGGCACTGGCCTCTCCCTTCTCTTCTCCCTCCTCCAGGACCCACATCCCAACGCTGAAGCCCTCCAGTCCCATGCAGCAGGCCCCGTCTCCCTACCTTCCGCTTTACCCAACAATCTGTCCTCCGAGTGCTGGTTCTCGAGATGTAAAAACCCAGCTCTGGGGGCATTCTGAGAAAATGGCTTTTCTCTTTAGAAAGCCTGGCTTTCAAGAACATTGCCTCACAACGGGTTTTTATTTTTAAAAGCCAGTCGAAGCACAAAGTAAAGCAAAACTTCTTTGTTCTCTGCAGCATCAGCCCCACTCTCCCGGGAGTGGAAGTCTCACGCTCCTCTGAAAGTCCATGGGGCCCGGGAGGTGGGAGGAGAGCCTGAACTTCTAAGAAGAGAAAACATAAGCGGTATCTCAAAGCAGCCCTGTTTCATTTTCTTTCCTTCCTTCCTTCCTCCCTCTTTCCCTCCATCTTCCCTTGCTTCCTTCCTTCAACTGGAGTGTGGTTTACTTCCAGCTGCATCCTGGACTTTGGCCATGGGTTATTCTGGGGATGAGGTGCTGAGGAAGACCAATCCTTGACTCCAAGAGCTGGAAGTCTAGAGGGAGTAGGGTGACCAGCTGTCCAAGTCGCCTGGGGCTGAGGGCATTCCTGGGGCTTGAGACTTTCAGGGCTAAAAGCAGCAAAGTCCCAGGCAGACTGGAATGAGTTGGCCCCTCTGAGAGGGGGACTGATGATGCTGTGTAAGAAGACCAAGAGATTTAATGAAAAAAATACGAAAATGAACATATGTATGTATAAGAATGACTGGGACATTGTGCTGTACACCAGAAACTGACACATTGTAATAGACTGTACTTCAATTAATAAAAAAAAAAAAAACCAAAAAAAAGCCGAGAGAGATCTGTGCATCCTCAGAAGGAATCAACTAATTAACCTGAGGGAAATCCAGTCATACTTCGTGGAAGAGGCAACACTTTGAGCAACAACAATAACAGCTGAAGCCTGTGTCCGGGTGCTTTGTATTATCCCATTTGATACTCACAACTGGCCTTTGAGGCAAGTATCATTACTGTTACCATTTTGCTGATGAGGAAACTGAGTCTTAGAGAAATTAAGGGACCAGACCAACAGCACCAAGCCGACCCTTGGGGATGCTGGGATCCCATCCAGAACACAGGCTGTGATCTTCTACCTGCAGGAGTGTGATGGGTGGGAGTGGTGGGGACACGGTCCAGGCAGGAAGCACTAGGATAAGAGCTGGGCTCGCTGGAGGAACAGAAGGTTCTTCCTGATGTAGCTGCATGAAATTCAGAGTCTCTGGGTGAGGGGTTCTTAGAGCAAGCCAGGACCAGGACGCCAGCGTCTTAGGCCTGCATGTGCAGAGCTTCACATGCCATGCTAAGGAGTCTGGACTTGAAGGAGAGTCAACAAGTGCTTCTGAGCACAGTGAGGGTGGAAATGTGATCAGATGAAGAACGGAAGGGCTGTTTGATGGGAGGGAAGGGGACACTGAAGAAGGCGGAGTTCTCACAGTCCTTGCTGTCAGAGCTCACAGGCTCAGAGAGGAATCAGAGCTCCCAGCCAGCTACTGCAGTCCGGGAGCCTGAGAACTCAGGTTTGCAGAGGCCTTCCGCTGGCCTCCCCCGTGTGCACAGAGCTCAGAGCATCTTTTCCACAGCCTGTGAAGGGCGAGCGCATGGTCAAGCCCAGATCCATCTGGCAACTTGAACTCAAGGCCCATGTTCAGACAGGCAAAGACCCATGGGGACAAAGGCGTGTGTACTAGTTCCCTGTTGTTGCTATAACAACTTACCATAAGCCCAGTGGCTTAAAACAACACGAACGTATTCTTGTACTGTTCTGGAGGTCAGAAGTCTAAAACGGGTTGGCGGGGCTGGTTCTTTCTGGAGTCTCCAGGGGAGAATCCACTTCCCTGCCTTTTCTAGTTTAGCAGTCGCCCACATTCCTGGCTCGTGGCCCCTTCCTCCCATGGCTCTAAACTCTGCTTCCATTGTCATGTCTCCTTTCCTGTAAGGACCCTCGTGATGACATTGGGCCCAACCAGATAATCCAGGACAGTCTTCCCATCTCAGGATCCTTAACTTAGTTGCATCTGCAAAGTCCCTTTTGCCACATAAGGAAACACATTCATGGGTTCGGGGGGCTAGGACATGCGCATCTTTGGCAGGGATGGACTCTCAGTCTGTCTGCAGCGAGGAGACATCGAGGGGCCCTGGCCGGGGGCGTCCGGGAAGTTCACAGCCTGGTGCCTCTCGGGGAGCAAGCGCTCTGGGTGTTGTATGAGTATTTCACTGGGCTACTGGGACAGAGTCCCTGCCAGGCAGTGTAATTCCGTCCCAGGTAAACCGCTGGGACATAAACAGTGCAGGGCTGGATGGCAGCCCCACGGGGTCCTGGGCTAGGCCTGCTCTCTCCTTGTTGCTAAGCCCTCTTAGTGCATTGCCCTTGACTGCAGGGTCCATCACGTCCAAAGGCCAGCCAGCCAGAGCCACAGAGGGAGAGGGAAAGGTGTGGCTTAAAGGCATGACGTGGAAGTTAAACCCTCAATCTCTTCACATCCTTGTTGGCCAGAACACAGTCACATGGCCACCCCTAGCTGCAGAGAAGGCCGGGAAAGGCAGTTATTCTGAGTGGCCAGGGGCACGGAAAAAATTCCATGACCGTGAAAAACAGGGTTAATAGATACTGAGGTGCGACGGCCAGTGTTTGCCACGGGCACCGGCTGAGTACACGGAACAGGCTTGGGTGCAAGGGATACGGCAGTAAGGGAGTCTCTGACCTCAAGGAACCCTCAGACTCCCAGGGGCACAGCCAGGTAAACCAATAGTTGGAGTTTGCTCCAGTGGATGCCTGGGTCTTGTACCATGAAAACCCTAAGGCAAGATGTTTTCGTTTTCTCAGGCGGCCATCACAAAACACCATAGACCAGGGGCTTAAGTGACAGAAGTTTATTTCTCACAGTTCTGGGGGCTGGAGTCCAAGATCAGGGTGCCAGGGAGGCCAGTTTCTGGTGAGAACTCTTGTCCTGGTCTGTGGATGTCTGCTTGTTCACTGCATCCTCACGTGATAGAGAGAGTGCTCTCCAGCATCTCTTCTTAGCAGGACACTAACCCTATCTCAAGGGCTCCACCCTCATGACCAAAACCTATTTATCTCCCAAAGCCCCACCCCCACCCCCCAAATACCATCCCATCGGGCCTCAGTATCCTAATTTGGGGGAGATACAACTCAGTTCATAGCCCCAGGCAACTGGTCAGGTGGAGGACAAGACAAATGCTCAGAGCAGGCGTCCTAGGGAAGGTGGTATCTCAGCAGAGTCTCCAGGAACCACTGCTCCTCCCTGTGTCCCCGGATCTCTGACCCAGTGTCCTCACAGTCTCCCTGTCCACCTTCTCCTTCGCTACATAGAAGCACTGGCCCATGGCCACCCTCAAGAACTTTGTCCTGAACCAAAAGCATCTCTTTTCCGTGAGCGTGCGTGTGTGTGTGTGCGTGCCATGCACCCATGAGCACATGCCTCCGTCATGTGTGGCTTTCTGCAACACGCATCCTTGGAACCCAGCTCACCTCTGAACAAACAAACCACAGTCCCCAGTGGGTCCAGAGATGCTGGTTTCGAAGCAAGACAGCAGCTTTGCCGAAGTCATCCTGTGAGCAAAACATGTCTTCTTTACCTGCCACCCTCTGGGAGTTCCCCAGCCTGGGGACAGGCATCTCTGTTACTCTGAAAATGGGATTCCTTTGCTTAAATTAACCAAGTACACAGCACTCACACTCATGTGCTTGCGCACATGCACGCACACACACACAAACACACTCTCATGCCCAAAGAGACAGTTTTTCAGAAATGACGATGCAGATGAGAGACTCAAGGACAGGTCTTACTTGCCCTCTGTCAGTTTGCAAGAGAATTTATTCCACATATTCATCCATGAATATTTAGCAAGGCAACAATAACACCCAATGACACCCATGAGATACACGACTCGGAGAGCCCTCTCCCAGGAACGTACGCAACGCTTGATGTCAATGTTTTAACCGGACTGAATGTTTGAAATGCAAGCATTAGCTCACAATCCCCCTCTCTCTCTCCTCTCTCGCTTTCTCTCTCTTTTTATTAGTGTACTCAGCCATTCCCCTATTTTTTGATGCAAACCATCAAGTAGATTCTTTACAGTAACAGATGCGGTGGGGTACCAGGACAGCTACCAAGGATCTGAGAGGTGCTTGTGGCACAAACAAATTTTCAGACATCTTATGCTTTCTTTTTTTCTCAGGAAAACACATACAGACACACATACTCGGCCAGGGCTCTTCTAAGATTGGCTAACAGGGTTTAACATTCAATAAAGCTGCAAATGTTTGAAAAACCATGGTGGCCAGCTGAATAACGGCTCCCAAAGCGAGCAGGTCCGGATCCCTGGAACTTGTGACTATTGCCTGATGTGACAAAGGCACTTCGCAGATGTCATGAGGGATCTTGATATAGGAAGAGCCCGCATTATCAGGTGGGTCCTATATGTTATCACAAGAGTCTTTATAAGATGGATGCAGAGGGACACCTGTCTGTAGGAAACAGAGACCCCGCGATGATGATAGCACGGAGGAAGGGGCCATGAGCCAAGGACTGCAGGCAGCCATGAGAAACTGGAAAAGGCAAGGAAATACTCTGCCCTAGAGCCTCAGAAGGAACCAGTCCTTCAACACCGTGACTTTTACTCCATGAACTTAATTTCAGACTCCTGGCCTCCAGAGCTGTAAGAGGATGCAGTTGTGTTGTTTCCTTCACCAAATGTGCAGTAATTTGTTACAGCAACAACAGGAACCTGATACCGTCACAAAAGCTCCAAAGGCAGGAGCTTCTGTCCCAAGCACAGGAGTTCCTGGCATCTCTGGAGGGGCTGACCTGCGGTTCTGTCTACGGGGCTCCGTTGTCAGCACGGGGCTACAGGGAGCTATGTATGTCCTAGGGGTTTCGTGTTTGTGTGTGTTTTTCAAAGTCCTCTGTTTTTCTAATAACAAAGTCAATACTGGGAAGGGGATAGCTCAGTGGTAGAGTGTCTGCTTAGCATGCACAAGGTCCTGGGTTCAATCCCCAGTACCTTCATAAAGAAAGAAAGAAAGAAAGAAAGAAAGAAAGAAAGAAAGAAAGAAAGAAAGAAAGAAAGAAAGAAAGAAAGAAACTAATTACCCCCTCCAAAAAAATTAAAAAAATAAAGTCAGTACAGGCCTATGGTAGAAAACATAAGATCTAAAGAAAAGGCAGAACACAGAACAAGCAGAACATAATGACCGACCATCATCCCACCCTTCAGAAGTAACCTTCTTAATAGCAGTGCTCACAATGTGTAATTATAAGTTTATTTTCATAATTATTTTTACTATTGCCTCTTCTTTCACCCCTCACCCCAGAGAGCAAGGTCCATATAGGCAGAAACTCACTCTATTTTGGGTGCCACGTCTCTGGCGAATAGCTCAGCCCTGTTATACAGTAGGTGATCAGTAAATGCAAGGTATCCTCATTGAATGAATGGCCCTACTAACATTTTGCACATTTCTTTCCAGTCTTTTTCCAGGGGGTATTGCCTGCTTTTCCATGTTTGAGGTTGCTCTACACCTACGTGTTTGGGGCCTCCCTTCTTCAATTACCATTTTATCCGGAATGTGTTCCAAAGTCAGGAAGCCGTCTTCAACGTTTCATTTTAATGGCAGCCTGAGAGCCAATCCTATGGCTTGACCTTCATGAGTTTCCTTCCTTTTTCGTTATAGATAATGCAGTCATGAACATCTCGGTGCACACATCCTTATCCATGTTTCTGATTATTTTCTTGAGGTGAATTCCTAGGAGACCCAGGACCAAACGTGGTGCGAGATCATTGTTAACGGCCCACTGTGGCCATCAGTCCATGCATTTAAATACTTGAAAACCAACTCTGTTATCAAGAGGGGCACCTCAGGGACCTAGAACCGCAGTGCGCACAGCTGCATAGTGAAACTGACCCACTTGGTTTATATTTAAGCAGGGACTCGGGCTGGGAGATGGGAGGCCCGGGCTCTGGAGGGAGACTGGCCACTTTCTAGCCATGTCACTTTTCTCTGGGAAACTGGATGTCCTCGCGTTTAGAACAGGGAGGCTCGGTGATGACTCTAAGCTCTCTTCTACCAAGAAACTTCCAGCACCCCCTCTTGGGGACCATTACCAAAGGAAGAAAGCCAATGAGAATTCAGGGTAATTCATGCCAGACGATGGAATATTGACTTAAAAAATCAGACTTACGAGGTTTGTAAATTAAACCATGATAAGAAGCGTTTGGCCGCTCTCCTGTCTGCGTGGATGTGGCATTTGTTGTCTGTCTGGTTGTTGAAAAATGATTCAGATCATCAGAGAGCATGAAAAGCCTTCCCCACCATTAACAGACTAAAAGAAGTAGTTGGCCTGAATTACCAGATGCAACCAACTCCATTTAGGCCGAGTCAGAGAAACAAAAGGTGATTTGTGGGAAACGCTTTGGCAGGATTTTAAGCTGTGTTGTCGTATGATCGTACTCCGGGGCTCTGAAAAGCGTAATCCGTGTCTGACGCCGGTAACACCACCATCAGCGCTCTCCAGTCTAGTTCTTGCCTCTAAGCGAGACACCTAAATCGTTCCAGACAGCTCCTTCTCCACAGTTCTCTTGGAAATTTGACTCTTGCTCATTCCTTCTCTTGTTCAGTCAGTCAGTCACTCAACAAACATTTGCTGGGAAGCTGGGCCAGGCCCTTTGCGGGCTCCCAGGGAGACGGGGTTGAATCAGGCATGGTCTCCCAGGCATAATGGCAAGAGCACAGAAATCCCAGCTCTGCTCAACGTGGCCGTGTGACCAAAGAAACCGCACCTGTCCTCTTAGCCGCCTCGAAACGGGGCCGTTAGTACCTCCCTAGGCCTGTTACAAAGACTGGGTCAAGGTATATAACACAGGTGGCCCAGGGCCTGGTACGGAAGAGCCAGTCAGTGCCAGTCCCTCCGCCCTGGCCTAGGAGCTCTCGCGGCTCCATGAGCGAGACAGGAATCTAGGTTATTGAAATAACCAGTCCAGCAGAGGTTTTTTTTTTTACAAACTTGTGTGGAAGTGGAGAACGAGAAACCAACCGCTCTGGTTTTCTTAGGTGCATCACGGGGACGGTTCGGAGGGTGCTGGGGTCAAGGTGAAGGGTTTGCCAGCGCCCCCTGCCACCCTTTGGAGCCAACTGTTTGGAATCGGTCTGCGAGGACCCAGGCTGACGGGTGTTTATGTAGACACACATGCCAACAGCCTGTAATATGCGCCCAGAGGAGGGAAGGGGGCCAGCAGAACTGGTAGATTTTACGTGCAAGAAAGAATCGCGGCTGTGAAATGTGAAGTGAAAGATGGTTCGTTTTCGGATTAGGCTGTGGGAGGAGACGCAAAGTCTCTCTCCCCGAAGCTGGAGAATTGGGCCAAGTTGGGCTGCAGGGAGAATTTCTGCATTTGAAAGACACTCTCACCTCATGGGCTTGTGCTCTGGGGCACGCAGCCTGGGTTTGGGTCCCAACTCTGCCACTTACTAAGCGCGTCAGGCCAGGCAAGCCCCGTTTTCAAGAAAGTTCCATCCTATGCCAGTTGGGGGTGAATGTGGTGTATCCTCCCGAGGGCTGGTGTGACCATGCAATGGGGTGGTGCGGGGGGAGCACTTCACACGGGGCCTGGCCCCTGGCAATTGTTTCATCAGTGTGATTATTACCAGGAAGCAGGAGGCTGGTTGATACGCTTCTAACTGTTCCCTTGAATCCAAAAAGTCTGTGTCTTTCTCTCCTTGTCCTGTATCTATGGAGGGTTCAGGGGAAACTTTTACAAAGAGGAGAGAAGAGCCAGACCTGCACTTTCCGCCTGGAGTGGCACACCGGGGTGACAGCGGCCACTTCTGATGGGTCAATAACACACTTTCCCCGCTGTTACAACTACCCTCCCTCCTGGGGGAGGGGGTCTTAGGATTCAGGTTCAACGAAGATTTTCTAAGTCCGTCCTGTGTTCACTGCCCTCTGGACATCGCCCTTCTCTTGTCTAATCTCAGTCCACCCACCCCTTTGGCAGCAGCACGAGGGAGCGTTAGTGTCTCAGGAGGCACAGAGAGGTCAGGTGACTTGCCCAAGGACACACAGCTTAGAGATGATGGAGCAGGGATTTGAACCTGGGTCTGAATGATCAGTGGCCTTACATAACTTTACGCCAAGAAGGATGTGGCTGCTCAGAGGTGGGGTGCCCTGGGATCCCCAGGTTGGAACCACAAACTCCCTTCTTGCTCAGACCTCCTGGCTGCAAGCAGAATGACATCTGTCCCCTGGCAGGAGATGGAGCGAATCCCAGACCTGAGTTCCTGGAGCTGACAGCCAGGAGGAGTGCCCTTCTGATGCTTCCAATCACATCGACAAGTACCTAAGAGCCACTGTTTCCGCATCACCATGAACCTGAAGGCTTCTTGTGGGAACAGGATAAGGAAAGCTCGTTCAGAGACTAGGCATTATTTGCTGAGCAGAATCCTGGAGCATCAGGGGACAAGACTAAGCTGTCCAGCCTCTCCCTGCCTCTCCCTCCCTCTGCTCCTGGAGTGGACAGGGCTGGCACTGTGCATGCCCACTTTGGGGAGCCAGGACTTGCTCATGAGAGGGACCAGCCTCTGTCCTCATCAACTCAGGCTCCTTGAGAGAGGAGGACACGCCATCTCTGAGCCACCTCTGGGCCTCGAGTCCGGCTCTGGAAGACAAGCTCAGCCCCTGGACTTGGGGAAGGATGTGCAAAGCCCCAAGCACTTCATGCAAGGGCAGCTCAACTGTCTGACATGACAACATGACCAGAATGCAGCAAAAGGTCTATGAGATTCTAACTCCTTGTGTGTTCACAGAAGTCGCTGGGCAGCCTCTAACGGGCCTCCCTCCTAGCCTCGGGGCCTCCCTCGAGCTCCCACGGGGCTGGCTCAGGAGCCGTTTCCCCACAAGCCCTGCCCTTTCGGGCGGTGGTTTGTTCTGGCTGTGCCTTCTGCCTGAATGCCTCCCCCCTCCCCCCCAGGCCTGCGCGCAGTGACTCTTCCTTCTCCTCCTCCAAGCAACCCCATCACCCCCCCCCCGCTGCGGTACTGAGGAGCCGGTGTGGAAACTCCTGGAAAGTGTTCCTCTTCCCCGCTCCAGCACTTGGGTCAGCTCACACCCAGAACAGCTGAACAGAGGCTGGTTGAATAAATTCCATTAATCAGTTATGAATTCCTCCTGTTCCCCATGTGCCTCGCACCCTCCTTGCACCCCCCAAATTTGGGGGAATTTAGCGACTATACATTACAGTGACGCAGGACTCTCCCAGAGGTCTTATTCCCTGCAGTAGCCCTGCAAGGCCACTGTTCTTACTGCCCAGTGTCAGGATTCTTTCCTCTTTTTTCTTCCAATGATAAAACTTAGGCCCAAAGAAGTTAATAATCTACCCAAAGCCACGTCGCTAGGTGGTGGCAAGAATGGGGAATCAGCCTGAGCTCCAAGCCCCGTGTGCATCAGGGGCCAGCAAGTCCCCTGGCCCCAGGGGGAGGCCAAGTGAGGACGCGGCAGCCCCTGCCCTGGGCTGGGGAGGGGGAGGGTGGCCAAGGCCTCGAGGCCCTCCTGCCGGGCAGCCCGTCCTGCCTGCCCACGGGTGGCCTCAGCCAGCTGCCCTCCACCGTCTGCCGGTTCCAAGCTTTTTGGCAAACTGGCACCTAATCCCCCACCATCTGTGAGCAAAGCGCGTCTTGGCTACCTCTTGGTGCTTCTTCAAATCAACTTGCAAGTTTTCAAAGTGACGTGAGTTCTCGGTGCTTACAAAAATGTCAGCCTCCGTCACATCTTATTAAAGCTGAAAATATGAAAAGGTTTCAGATAAACTGAGACAAGGCCAGTTTTCCTCTTTTCTTAAATGAGATTGCTTTCTTTTCTTCCTTCCTTCCTTCCTACCTTTCTATCTTTTATTTCTTTCTTTTCAAAAATGAAAAGAGCTGGACTGTTTTTCTCTGAGCATCAGAGTGACGGTCATTGCCTTTGCACCTGCTGCCTGCCATGGGGGCCACCATCGGTCAGACTCTGTCCAGACTATGTGAGGGGCATTTTAGGTCACTTTCTAATGAGGGCTTATTCATGTGGGGCCCCTTGGTGAGATAACAATTGTGGAGGAAATACTCATAGTAGGGAACCCCCATAGCAGGAACAATGTCCTGTATGCATCTCCTTGTTGAATCCTAAAAGTGGATTCTCCTTTTATCTCCCTGGAGATAAGGAAGCGGGTGTGGCTAGTAAGTGGCAGAGCAGGGGTTTCAATCCGGGCAGGCTGGCTCAGGAGCCTGGGTTCATCTGTTTAGGACACAGCCTCCCCTCTCCCAGCCAGCTCCTCTCAGGATGACGTGGGACCTGCAGGCTAGAGGAAGATGCTGGGACTCCAGCTGAAGAGCAGGGAGACGTTGAAGGAGGACTCTGAGCAGGGGGCTGGCAGGACCAGAGCTGCCCTGTGGAGATTATGGTGGCTGAACCGTGGATTTCTTCCTCCACCCACCAAGTGGCTATGGCTCCCCAGCTCAGGGCTAGGGTCTAGGAGGAACGCAAGATGGATAAAACCCAAATCCAAACCAGGGGAAGAAGCCTATGCTTAACTGTGGACCACTGGAGTGACACAAACCCCCTCCATGGCTCCAGCAGCAGCCCCTACTTTCTGAATCAGTCCCCACCCTCACCCACCTCCACCAGAGGGTCAGGCCACCTGGTCTCCCAGGCCTGGCAAGGATCTTACCTTCCACTGCCTGGCCATCAGACCTTAACTTCTCCTCCCAATTTATTTCTTATGGGACAAACCCAGGAGGCCATGCCTCACACCCCTCCTTGCATGGTCTGAACGCCCTGTGCGCTTCTCCGTGGGTGAGTCAGTCCCCTGAAGCAGGGGGAGGGCAGAGGCCCTCGCTCACTCATTCCCGGGTCCCCAGCCCCCACCTCCACGGCCCGGCCCACGTCAGGCACTCAAACGATGAGCGTGGGTGGATTCTCGTGGGGTCGAGGGAACATGAGGGGCCCCGGGAGGACGGCACCAGGTGAGAGTCACACTCCGCCGGCCGTGTGGGCGAGCGATTATCTCGTTTCTTTGTTCATCAAAGGGGGGTCGTGGGGAGACCCCGCAGAGTTGTTGTAGGGTCTGAATGCCCAGTAACACTCGGTGCGTCGGGCTGTTACCACTGCAGCCACCGAAGCCAGCCCTTGCCAGCACCGCTATCCTACCCTCCCCCCCCCACTAGTACTGTGGTTACTGTTGCTGCCGCTGCTCCTGCCCGCCCCCCACCCCACAGATGCTGCCGCCGCCGCCGGCGGTCCCCCTGCAACTGCCACCGACAGGACCCGCCGCCACGGCTACTGTTACTGCCGCTGCTGCTGCCGCCATCGCTGCAGGAGGACCACGACCAGTACTGCCACCTCGACTGTCACTGCTGCTCCCACTCCTGCTGCTCCTGCCGTGGCTCCCACCACTCCCGCCGCCAGCGCCACCAGGACCACGACCGCAGCCAGGACCGTGAACAATCCCCGGGCTGCCGCCATGGCCGCCGCTGCTGCTGTCACCGCTACCATGACTGCCTGTGCTGTCACTGCTGCTGTGGCCCCTGAGATGACCACTGCTGCTGTCACCACCACTGCCGCTGCTGCTGCCACGGCTGCCGCCGCCACCCACCACTGCGGTTGCCCCCACCGCTGCTGGAGGAAGAACCAAGACTGTATAAAATCACCGAAGAAGGTGTACAAACAGTAAACCCAAGGGAAAAGGTCATCCCGGCTAACGATCAGATCACTTTAAAGCACCCTCAAGATACCATGTTACGGCAATTAATTAGGGGAAAATATTTTAAACAGTCCTGTGCAATGCAAGTGAGGTTGAGCTGAAAAGCTGGTTCAGTCCTACAGTATTGTAATGGACCACTGCAGCAAATAGCAGTAACTGTCAAGTGATAACCCAGTGTTCACAGCAGCACTATTTACAACAGCCAAGACATGGAAGCAGCCTACATGTCCATGACTGGATAAAGAAGATGTGGTGGTATACACACACACACACACACACACACACACACACAATGGAATATTACTCAGTCATTAAAAAGAATGAAATAATGCCATTTGCAGCAGCATGGATGGACCTAGAGATGATCATACTAAGTGCAGTAAGTCAAAAAGAGAAAGACAAATATCATATATGACTTATATGTGGAATCTAAAAAAAAATGACACAAACAAACTTATTTACAAGACAGAAATGAACTCACAGACATAGAAAACAAACTTATGGTTACCAAAAAGGGAAAGGGAAGGAGGGATAAATTAGGAGTTTGAGATTAGCAGATACACACTACTATATGTAAAATAGATAAACAACAAGGACCTACTGTAGAGCACAGGAACTACATTCAATAGCTTGTAATAATCTATAATAAAAAAATGAAAAAGAATATATATTTGTATAACTGAATCACTATGCTGTACGCCTAAATTAACACAACATTGTAAAACAACTATGCTTTTATAAAATGTTATAAAAATGCCTTTGAATCCTAATCCCCACTCTTGGGACTAATTCAAGAGATGAGGTGGAGGAAGGGAATATCTGTTATCTGAAACTTGATCAGCATCAGTGACAATGGAGGGGGGAAACCCAAATATTTGACTCTCAGGGAATGAAATATACCTCAGCTGGTATATTTCCACTAGTGGAATATTACAAGCTTTGAACTATTTTGGTGATAGACTGTTTCTGATGTATTGTTAAGAAGAAAAGATGAACACATAAATAGTACATACACTGTGTTTAGAGTATTGTAAAAATATGTACGCTCATAGACAAGTATTAGAATAAAGCATAGAAAAACAAAAATCATTATTGGAAGATTTAGATATTCAGACTTGAGGAATTTTTCACAGTTTTCTTTAATATTGCTGTCATATTGTTTTTTCAACACAAATGAAAAGTAAAAGAAATGTCCCAACAATCTATTGATAGTTTTTTTCCTTCATTGAGTATAACATAGATGGGTCTATTTAAAAGATTTCTCTTTTAAAACCTCATTTAGCACCGCAACAATGAGTGTCCAACTTTTAGTTCATTTCAAATCAGTTTCCAGTAACAAATTTACTCCCATTCACCACATGTATAATTTGTACACTTTAGGAGATTTGGTGATTATACAGGAATTCAGAGTTTTTAATAATTTCCTGGAGGGTTTTTGAAGCAGACAATGTGCTTTCCCTATTTCCCAAACAATCTGAATGATGGAAAATATCCAAAATAGCTATGCCTGAGTCTTTCTTTCTCCCCTCTAATTTCACGTACGTTTCTGTTGTCATGGCTGTCCCGTGCTTCCGCAAGTAGGAATTCTCCTTTTGAAGCCGAGTCCTCGCAGACGAGAAATTATAGTCATCTTATCCCTAGTGCACTGCTAGATAAGAAAAGAACTTATTATCCTTCAAGAATCTGTGCACAAAGGCTTCATCCCAGCAGGCAAACTCAATCTCCGTGGGGCAGGTAAGCATAAAATCTGAACCGGAGATTTCAGAGCTATGGGAAATGGGTATTTATGTCAGCACTAACACCAACCACTGTTTTGATTCATTTGATAGAGACCTGCAAAAAAAAAAAAAAAAAAAAGATAGGGCTGGAAAGAGCCTTCCTGATCATCTCGTTCAGCCGTGTCATTTCACAGATGGGGAAACTGAGGTCCAGGTATGCTGTGACTTGCCCAAGTCCACACTGCTGCTTATTGGCTGAGCAGGGACCCTCCAGCTGCCCCTATACCTATTTTGAATCTCATTAAGATGATCACATTTTCCTACCCCCAAATGGGGCCAAGTCTGCTGACAAAGGAGTCTCTCCCAAGTTGGTGAGTTTATTTATAAAATAGAGACCTGACAACAGAGCTATACTCTGTGAGGAAATTTGAAGAGGAAAAGATGGCAGAGCTGTCTAATTGTGCCAGATTGCTTTAGAGGAAAAAATTAAATCTCATTTAGTTACACTTTTAACCCTGATGATAAAACAGAATGACATGAAACAAAAACAAATTTCATCCTCCTCCCAACCCCACAAAAAGATATCTTATATTTGTCTATATCCTGCACTTTTGAAAGTGGATTTGAAACAGTTCACAATGAAAGACACAGTCACCAAGTTACAGAGTAGAAACCGTACTTTAAAATCAGCTCCAGGATGCTTGTTAAGCCAGTTCCCTCCAGTTCTGAAACAGAAGAGGTTGGAAACAGGTTTCTGGGCTTCGTACACTCAGATAGAAGCTTTGTGAATGGCCCTGCTTGGGGGGAGCCCTGCAGGACCCTGTGTCCTGTTTTGCTCCATGGTGACACGGTGAACAGTTCCACCCAGAGAGGGACTGTGGTCCCTGAGCTGGACAAAGGAGCAGCGGTCCCCTCCTGTGAACCCCACCCAGGACCTGTCAGTTCTCCATCTCCCTGGGGGAGGAGGGACGATGCTTTCAAAGAAGGGGTGCTCCCACCTCAATCCTCCCACAAAGGACTGAGGTGTGGACAGGGCTCCCCAGCCCTTCCCTGGCAGGAGAGAAGGACAGCCCCCCTTCCTATCTCATTGTAACAGAGAAAAACAAATCTGACTCCATATTGGAGCTGTTTCTTTTACTTTAACCTTTGCGTTCTATTGCTTTTGCTACAAGTTCATTATCAAAGAGAGGCTGCCTATAAGCTTAAACTATACATAATGGCCCATCTCTGGGACCCCTGCCTCCCGGGTAATGAGCATTAAGCTAAAATACTTTTGTTTAGCTCACAGGAAGCATCCTGACCTGGCCCACCTGTGAATGACTGCCGGAAAGAGGAAATTAACACATCCTCTCTGGAGGCTGACCGGACCAGGAAATATTTGATTTTATCTTCCCCACTGTTGTATAAAAGAAGCCTGAATTCTAACTCAAGCAAGATGGTTCTTTAGGACACTAGTCACCACCTTCTTGGTCTGCTGTCTCTCTGAATAAAGTCGATATTCCTTGCCCCAACAACTCATCTCTCGACTTGGTCTGTCGTGTGGCAAGCAGTACGAGCTTGGACTCGGGAACATCATGGGCCAAACAGTGAACTTGGGAGGCTTCAAGCAAGGGAAGAAAATGCATTGAATCAGCCCATGATTTAACTGTTTGAGGTCCTCAAACCTAAGATGTGGAAGCCGCAATGCTACTAGGTCACCTCTGCCCCAACACCCAGCCCAAATCCTCGCCCTCACACTCAGGATTTTGAGTTCCCCCAGAGGATAAGCATCACCCAGGACTATGCACTGCCCATCAGTGGGCTTTGCTGTCTGATTGCTGCCATGAGGCTGCAGCAAGCTGTGATGAGGATGCTCACCCCCATTTTACAGAAGAGAAGAGTACCATTCGGAGAGGTCCAGGCACTCCACCCAGGATCTCAGGGCCGGATGTTTGCAAGGGCACTATTTCTCGAAAGGCTGGAAGTAAGGTTTGAACATCGCTTTCTAACACGTGTGACCTTTGCTAACTCTGCTTCTTTAAGAACCTTGAACTCTTGACCGGGAACTTGGACAAGAACTCAGACCATCCGGAGACCAGGGAGGGCCAAAAGCCCTGGCATACAGGGCTCATCAAGGTGGGATGAAAAGGCACTCAGAGACTGTGTCTACACCTGGTGTTTCATGAGGCTCAGGGTGGGGAGAGATCCCCAGTCATCTAAGGTCACTTTCTGTCCTCCTGATGGGGTCTGCAGACTGATGGAAGCCCGTGGGTTGGATGCGAGGATGTGGATTGAATGACTCTCCCCTCATCTTAGTTTGGGCTTCCACAAAGCAGAGCCTGGGACAAGGATTTGGGTGCAAGTAGTTTATTTGGGAGGTGATCCTAGGAAGCACAGGAATGAAGGAGGAAGGTAGGCCGGACAGAGGGAGAGCCAAAAAGGGTGGCTCCTGGGGACCCTGGGAGAGCCTGTGTGGATGACGTCCCAGAACGGAGGGAGCCAGGGTATTTATCCACCAAGTGCCCTTCCTCCTTGGCTAAGAATTAATCTCAAGCCATTAGCTCCCTGACTGGACCACTGCCCTATGGGCCAGAGAGTGGCCCTGGGGGGAGGGAGACACAGCAAGCCTTCAGCATGGGAATGGATGTGGGTCTCCTCTACTTCCCCACACAACACAAGCCTAGCAGCTTTGTCTGCTCCAGCAAAGACTTCCTGTCCCTGGCCTCCCAGGCACCACTGGCAGGGGCGAGGAGAGGGCTCCTGGCAAGACAGACTCCCAGTCCCCTCCGTCACCACCACCACCACTCAGAGCCTCACCATCACCATTTGCCTGGAGGTCTTGGGGACAAATGATGCACTGCCTCTTCCTTGGATTCACATCAGCCCCCCTCAAGGCACCCAGGGCTCTCACGTCCCCTCTCATCCCCTGTGGTCCAGGGCGGCAACCCCCAGGCTCCATCCCTTCCTCAGTGCTCCCCATTTCCCTTTCAGGCTCTGCCTCCCCACCTCTGCTCTGTCTTCATTGCATGTACTTCCATCTGACATACAATGTATTTTTCTTATTTGTCTCTACCCACCAAGAGCATAAGTTCCAGGAAGGCAGATCATCTTGTCTGTTTACTCACTTCTGTACCCACGGCACCTGGGATGGTGCTGGGCATGAAGTCAACAATCAAGAAGTATTTAATCTGGAGAGTACTGCTAATGAGCACAGGGTTTCTTCTGAGATGATGAAGATGTTCTAAAATTGTGATGGTTGCACACCTCTGTAAATATGCTAAAAACCATGGAATTACGCACTCTTAATGAGTGAAATGTATGGTATGTGGATTCTACCTCAACAAAGCTGATATTAAAAAGGAAAAAAAGAGAGAAGAATGATTAGGAATCCAGAAAAAGAAGAAGAATTTAATCGGTGTTGAATGACCACAGTGGCCAGCTCAGGGATCAAAGATCCATTCTCAGAGGTCAAGAGAGAGTCAGAAATACAGAAATGCCACAATGGTCCAAAAATTGGTGATACACATCAAAAGTGTACGTTTAGTAAATTAACACTTTTAACGCCAAAAAATTCCACACAATTCACTGTGTTAGTCTCAAGATAATGACCACATCCATTTTAATGACATATTCCTGCCCGGCCCGCGCCCCTGGAACAGGGCCTCCATGGGACGCACAGGAAAGTTGCACAAAGAGTTTTCTTGCTTCTGCCCTTCAGTGCGTCCCTGCAGCCAAGACCATGACCTCATTGGAGGATCCACCCGACGCCCAAGTTCAAGGCCCCTTGTTAATACGAGCACTTCCTCCCTGCAGAGGCCCTGCTTTCTGCTGAGGCGCCACCAAGCCACCACCCCATGGCCTGTCCAGTGGCACCTGTGCCCCACGCCTCCCCCTCGGCCACCCACCCCACATGGACTGGAAGCCACGGTCCCCCCGCCCCCGCCTGCAGCGCCGCCCCCTCCAACAAGCTGCACGCTGAACGAGGGCAGGGGCTTCCGCCCACCTTCCCCACCGCTGCTTCCCCAGCTCTTAGTCCTGCCTCCGGCCCATCGTAAACGTTCAATAAATTTCTCTCTCCTGTGAGTCCCTGAACCCCCTACCAGGCAGCCAGGGCCAGTCCCCCCCAACATGGGCCATTTCTCAGCCAGCTCCAGGCACTGGCTCCCAGGCCCCTGCGCTCTGCTCCACCTGCAGCCCAGGAGCTCAGCCTCCCACCCTCTCTGCCTGGGCTGACAGAAATAGTGAGTGTCTCCATGGACACGCACCGCCCTCCAAACAGCCCCGACAGGCAGATCCCGTTAATCAGGGCGCCCCAGCCGATGACCTATGGCATGAATATATTAGGTGAATGTCTGGGGGCGATGTTCTCTGGCTTTTAAACAGGCCCCTCATTAACGCCCTGCTGGGTCTTCTGCTGAAACCATGCCAGGCTCATCTCAGGGGAAGGCAGGGGCTCAGCAGGGAGAGAGACAAGGCTCTGAGCCATCTGGGCTGAAAACTAACTTCTGTTACAACCTCAGAGTGGACCTTGGCCCCAGCTAAGTCACCCGGACACCTCAGTTTCCTCGTCAAAACATAGGGGAAGGCTATTTCCCAATTAAACAGCAAAGGGACGGAACACACAGCACTCTGCAAAGGGGCCCGCTTACCTGAGTGATCTGGAAGGGACTGACCACCTGGGCTGCTTCTATGATGATGATGATGTGAAGTTTTAATGAGCATCTATTTATTTACTCTGTGCCACTCGGCTGGGTGTTTTCCCAAAATGTGTCTCAATTAAAGGTCACTGTAAATCAGGAAATAGGCATTATGACCCCATTTCACAGATGAAGAGCCACGTCCTCAGGCATGTCGAGTGGGTGGTCCTGGAGAAGTCGCGCTGGGCAGCTGGGGAGGCGTCACTGGAAGGGACTCTGTGTGAGAGCCCAGCACCTTGTGCTGCCTGAGGCTCTGTCTCAGGTTCCAAGAAGGTAAAGCCTCTCTCTGGGGAATGGTCAGGGCTTGGTCCTTCCATGGCATAGCATGCCCCCAAGGCCACATGGCCTCACTGACCTGCTCCTTGACACACAAGAGACCTTCCCAGCCTTGCCCGCCTCCTGGTCCCCAAGCCGAGTGCCTGGAGCCCCAAGACCCGCTGGCTGAGAGGACTGGACGAGGTCAGCACAATGCGGACCTCAGGCTGGATCAGGGAGAACATCTCAGATGTGACAGCTGAGCCCCAGACAAAAGGATCTGGGGCCTCAGATAACAGGCTCAATTTTTCCCAAATGGGTTTCATGGAAAACTGACCACAACGGACATTCTTTGGTGAGTAGGGTGGAGTGTGTTGGCCAGACTCCCAGTGCACAGGGATGTTGCAAGTCCTCCTGTAGGACTCAAGCATCGCCCAAAGTTGTTGACCATGGGGCAATCTTCACCTCCTTTCCCCCTTGCATGAATGCTGGCCTACACAGTCTCCCACCTCAAAGCAGGAAGGAAACCCGGTTGCCCTCGGTGAGTCCACTGGGATTTGAGTCTACACTAAGGAATTCACAGAGGAGGAAAGAGAACAGAGGCTGGTGTTTGCTGAAGTCCCCATCACTGTCAGGCACCAGGGGAGGCTCTTTTGCCTTAATCTACATAAAGATTAAATGTGTAAAAGTGGACAATGACTGTTTCTGCCTGCCTGGCATCTATTCTCCAACCTTCTGGAAATGGCACCCTATGGTTATCTTTTTCAGATAGCCACCCCCTCCAACTCATTTTTTCATAACAGTTTTGTTGAAACATGATCACTTACCATACAATTCACCCATTCAAACTGTATAATTCAATAGTTTTTAGTATATTCTCAGGTGTGCACAATCGTCATCACAATTTTGAACATTTTTGTCACCTCAAAGATAAAACCTGTACCTTTTAAGTTTACCTTTCATTCTGCTACCCCCTAGCTCTAGGCAGCCGCTAATCTACTTTTTGTGTCTATAGACTTGTCTACTGTACACATTTTATCTAAATAGAGGCCTACAGTATATGGTCTTATGTCACTAGCTTCTGTCATTCAACACAATGTTTTTAAGATCCATCCACATTGTCACATGTATCAGTGCTTTGTTCCTTTTTATGGATGAGTAATTTTTGGTTTATCCATTTGCCTATGGATGAACATTTGGGTTATTTCCCCCTTTTGGTTTATGGAGTAATGCTGCTCAGAACATTCGTGTACAAGCTTTTATGTGGACACGTTTCATTTCTCTTGGGTGTGTATACCGAGGAGTGGGATTGTTGGATCATATCATAACTCTGTGTTTAACCATCTAAGAAACTGCCAGATTGTTTTCCAAAGTGGTTGCACTATTTTACATTCCCGCCAGCTACGTGTGAAGGCTCTGATCGCTCCTTCTCATCACAACGCTTGTCATAGCCTGGCACTCTCTTAACGGGTAGTCTGCATGCGCTTTGCAGCCGTGCAGAGACCTGAGCGTGGCCACCTGTCCCCGACCTGTACTCACGTATCCCTTAGGCATTCTGTGCCATGGAAATGGGTGGAATTTATGTTGATGAGCAGCCCAGTGGAACAACTGGGCTATTGTTTATTCTTTTTGGGTTGTGTGAGTGTTATGGGGGAGAAAGTCTGAGTCCGTAGACACTAAGGGACATACACTGAGGGGGACGAGAGAGCCCTGTTCTGAGTTTGAACTCCTTTTGCCCTGCATGCAGGCTGGGCGGCATACTCCCAGCTCAGAGCCACAGCCTCCTCACCTGTGAAATGGGGCCACATTCTCATGGGGCTGTACTGGGCAGAGTCTGAGAGATGACACTTGTACATCAGTTGTTCAAATCGAGCTCAAACAAACCCCACCTGATGTTTGCGTCTTTCCAACCAGACTCCCACGTGCTTCCCAGTTCTGCCTCCTGGGACCTAACACGTGGAGTTTCATCTCTTCAAGCTGCACCAACTACACTTCTGCCTGTTTTCTCACATGGGTGGGCTCGGTTAAAACAACCACTGTGTCACTCAACGTTCTATCTGCCGGGCTCCACACTGGAGTTTCGTATCCTCCCAGCAGCCCTGAGACAGTGGGTTTAGCATCTCCAGGTTACATGGAGCTCAGAAGGTTGAGGGCTGGCACAGGGCTCACAGCCAGGAAGGGGCAAATGGGTCTAGAGATCAGGTCTGGTCCCATCCCACGGCTGTCTTCATGGCCACACCCAACCCGCCTCCTCTCTCCTCCTTTCCTCACTTCCTCTCCATCTTTCCCTCTTCACAGCCGGGCAAAGAATGGTCCCAGAACTAAGAAGTCTGCCCAGAGTGCCACACACAGAGACAGAGATGGTTTTACTGAGCAGATTCTCCCCCCAAAATCAGACAGGAAGTGCTTTTCTTTCCCGCTTCCTGGCGAGCTGCCATCACCGCCACCCCTCCGAGCCCACCTGGACCAGCTGTTAACAATATCCCCGGTATCATGACAACGAGAGGATGTCAGTTTTCAGCTGCAATGGACTCCCTTTCGGCTCTGCACTGAGAGTCCATTAAGGATGCCCTCTCCTCTAAAGTGAGGCGTCCCCAGGTTAAATTCTTTGTAAGCAGATGTTTATTTTTAGAGAGCCACTGTATGGGCTATTATTGAATGCTTAAGCAGTTCCTTAAGATGAGGGTCACCAAAGGCTTCCACTGTAGAAAAACCTCCACATAATACCGCCTGCTGAACAACTCTGCCGAGGGAGGGAGCGGGGTGGGGGGAGAAGGAATCTTTTATTTAAAGAAGGAGGAACTTGATGAGAGGAAAAACCGCTGAAAGCATTTCTGTTGAAAGAGGCAGACTTGTATGTTTCCATTCAATGTGGAAATGGATTCAATAAAGTTTATTTTTCAGGGTATTTCGAGTGACAATGACAACATCCGTCAGGGCACAGAGGACGAGCTGTGACCAGGAGGCACCTGCAGGCCTTGAACACACCGGCTCATTCAAGGCCAGAGGTTCATGTGGGCGCCACAGCGCCTCTCGATGTGTTCTGTCTCTATCTCATCCATTAAGCGAGAAGAAGAGGAAAGGCCTCGGCTCTCAGACAGCTCATGGAAGCTGGAAGGGAAGCTGTGGGGTTTCCCCCTGGTCTGGAGAGGGGAGATCCTGTGAGAGGCAGCTCAGGGCAATAACAGCTTTGGTCCCCACCTCATGGTGCTGAGCTCTATCTTGATAGCAATGGTTTAAGAAGGGTGGGGATAAACCTGACATTTCCCAAGCACTGCCAGTTCCTGTGGACAGCACAGTCTCATCTTAGCACCATCAACCTTCACAACAGCAGAGGAAGTGAATGTTACTATTACTCCTCATTTAGAGCAGGAACTAACTCAGAGAGGTTAAGTAACTTGCCTGCAGTGCAGACTGCTGTGTGTCCATCAGAACTCATTTCTTGTTCTTCAGGGACATGCAGGTAGACCAGATGTTCCCGCTTCCCAGTTCCGAGCAACCAAGTGACTGAATTCTTGTCAAGGGAATGTGGGCAGAAGGGGGGGCCCCCACTTCCAAGCCTGGCCCATGTTACCCTCCCACGTGCTCCTGCCAGCATTTTCACCATCCACTGGCTGAACGGAGACAGTGCTCCGAGGATGTAGATACCCAGATGGGAGGGGCCCAGGGACCACAGGGCAGGCTGCCCAGTCAGGACCACCTGCATTAGACTGTGGTGTGAGCGAGGAATGAACATGCTGGGGTTGGATCCCTGGTTCATCTATGATGGAAGCTACAGTGGTAGAGGCAGCATACAATTCCTCTGTCACGTGACCCAAAGAAAACCTGGAGACTTGTAGTCTCGCGCCCTTTCCCACCCCCAGAGCCCTTTGCCCACACCGTGATGGGCAACCCACCCGTGTTTCATCACTCCTTACTCTGTGCCAGGCTCTGCCAGCCACTGGAGTCACAGACGTGTAGCATGGCCCCTGCCCCCATTTCAGCCCTTAGCAAGAGGGCATTACCATCTTTCCTGTGACCAGTATTTGGGGACGCATCTGTGGACCAAGATGCCTGGTGCAAAGCACTGGAGACAGGAAATAGCAATGTAGCCCCAGCTCCCCACGGGCACGCAGGACAATGGGAGCCTCCCGGGGGTGTCCCAGGGACACTGAGGACGGAGTCACTAGCCAGCTACGGGAAGCAGAGAAAGTCCGTCACAGGAGGTGGAGGTTGAGCTGGGGCTTGAAGGGTGAGGGAGACAGAGCCAGGTGTCACCGAGCAGGGCGAGAGGAATCAGGAAGAGGGGCCGGCGTGAGCGAAGACACAGCCTCAGGAGAAGGAAAGGCACGATGGGGGATCCAGGGTCTTTGATGTGACCGGAGCCCGGAGTACAAGGCAGGGCCCCCTCCTCACCAGGCTCTCATGTCCCTGGTTCAGGCTCTCATCACCTTGGCCGTGGCCTCCTGCTTCCGGACCTGCCCACCACGCTGCTTGGAAGTGTGCTCTCTAAAGTTCCAGTCCCTCATGTCATCATCCTGCCTAAGCACCAATTGGGTTCCCCAGGGTGATGGCTGAGCTCCTTAGAGTGGCCCAGAAGGTCCCTCTGATTCTGCCCCCTGCTGACTCCTCTAGTCACATCTCCTGCCCCTCCCTGCCCTGAACTTCCTACTTCAGGAACTCTGAGCCACTCCTGGCTGCTTAATGCCTCCGTGTCTTTGCTCACACTGTTCCCTCTGCCTGGAATGGCCTCCCTGACACAGGCTCGTCCACCTTATCAATCACACTCACCTCCTATAGGATGTCCATCCCTGCCCACCCCGCAAGCGTGTCCCTCTGTGTCCCTGCACACCCCCTGTCCCACCCTTGAACACACTAAATGGATTTATCTGTTCACTGGCTGTGTCCCGATCTTTGTACCCACAGCATGCCATGCCTGGAATGTGGTTGATGCTCGGTATATGCTTACTGAACTGGGCGATCAGACGTTTTGAGGACCACACAGTCCGTCTGACTACAGCCCAATCACACCGATGGCTTCTGGTCATCGGGACTCAGTGACGGTCAACCCAGCTGTAAATAAAATTGAAATTGGCTGTGCCTGGGGTAAGGACTGGTTGTTTTTCCCTCTTTTAGACCACTCCACCTCTGTGACTTGTGGGTTTCCAGGAAGCAGACCTGGCAATGAGGATTCATTGTGAAATAATCGAATAGGAAGTGATTGCAGGAGAACGTGTAGGGGACCAGGGAAGTGGGGCAGGGAAGGCAGGAAGCCACCCACAGGACTGGTATCCAGCAGAGTCCCACAGAGACCAACTTTGGGCAATCCGTGGGTGGGGACACACCTCAGAGTTGTCCAATCAGGGACCAGGACACTGCGGTACTCTTCCCCCAATCCCCAGCACTTCCGACCCTTCGTGTGCATCAGCTCTGTGAATTTCGGCTGCCTGAGGGTGGTCCTCCAGCGAAAAGGCCCACTGCTGGCTCTTGGGTGTGGAAGCCAGTGGGTGTGCAAATGGTCAGGAGATCCCAGAGGGTCCAGGTAGATTGCCGGCAGCTTCTGCTACACTCTCCTGGCTCGGAATCTCTATTTGGACAAGATAAGCCCCCAAATCTCTTCTAACTGTGACCTCCGGACAATATCCCAGTCCCAGCAGGCTGTCCCCGGAGGCCCAGAAGGACCCTACAGCCAGCCAGAAGCAGTGATGAGACTCTCTTTGTCATTCAGGAGTCTGGTGAGGGATGCAGAGGGCAGGTGATGCTCTAACAGGATTCCAGTGGAGCTCCATCAGCGTGGCACCATGAGCAGCCAAGAACACTTGCCATCTGCTCTGGCTCTCCTGTCACAGTCCTGCCATCTCCAGCCATCAGAGATCAGTGCTGTGGGACAAGTTCCAGCTGCAGCTCTCAGTTCAGGCTTCCCTGGGCTCTCACCAAGGGTCATGGACGGAGGGGACATGATGGAGCTTCATACCAGGAAATGCTCAAGAGTCATGGCTGTATATGTCCATCTGGTGCAAGAGCGTGGAGTGGTGCCTGGAATCAAGACCACTCTGTGCGCCAGGAGGACTGGATGCATATTCTGGTTTTGCCTCTACCAGCTGTATGACCTTGGGCAAGGGAAAGACCGTTCTGACTCTCGTTTTCCCCATTGCCAAACCACACAAAATCTTCAGGCTGTTGTGAGAATTAGACAGGATGTCATGCAAAGTGTTCTGCACACGGTAGTTCCAAAACACGACTGTCTTTTCATTCTTTCGCTTCATCCTCTGATCCTCATTCTCGTCTTTCTTATGACCAGGGCTCAAGAAATGTTGGTTGAAGGAATGAATACGTGGATGGATGTTTGAATGAACAGATGGATGGATAGATGGATGTTTGGATGAATGGGTGGGTGGAAGAGTCTCTTTTTTGAAGTTAGGTATTCCTAGGTTTTAATTCCGACCCCTCTGTGTAAGATTCTTCACGTTGCTTTGCCTTGCCAAACTTCATCTTTAAAACAGGGGTAATAATTCCTATTTTCCAGAATTGCTGTGAATTAAAAATAGGGATGTGCGTTCAATATACCAGCCTAAGAAAACAGCACATGGTAGGTGCTCTACAGACATTATTTCACGTGGGGATGGAATGACTGGCCCCAGTTCCTCACTTCTTCCTGCACTCACACCCTTGCCATGGCCTCACCATGAACCACGAGTGTTTCCCCCGCCCATGGATTTCGGGCTTGGTCATGTGACTTCCTTTGGCTGGTGGCATATGGGCAGGAGTGAGTTGGCCAGTTTTGAACCTGCGCCTTAAGGGACCCTGTTGTCTTGCACGTCCACCTTTGACATAGGAATCCCTTCCCTTGGATGTCTGCTGCCCCTTCTGCCAGGGCCCCAGAATTATCATGTGGACCAGAGACACCCCGCCAAGCATGGCCAGGCCCACAGTGAGGCAGAGATGCCCAGCTGAGCCCAACCAACTGGAAGATTTGTAAGAATCAGCAATGTTCAGAACCACTGAATTTAGGGGTGGTGTGTTACACGGCAGTTCTGCAGCAAGAGCTAATCAATGCATGTCTCCCCACCTGTGCAGGGCTCCCTCGTTTCCCATCTGCTAACTTACACACCCAGACCTAGACCCCTTCTCTCCTAAAGAGGATTCAGCACTCTTCCCCCATCCCACCCAATGTCTCTCTCCTCCTCCATCTGCAAGTTTTGCTCCAAACGGCCACATCCTGCAGACACTGGGGAGGACCCCTGTCTTGAAGGAGCACATTAACAGAAATGCTTTCACAGGCGAGAGAAAGCAACAGAGACCACGGTCTGCTTGGCCTCTGAAAGACTCTTTTGTTGGCGATAATGCCTTCAGCGAGGGTGCTCACGTTCCTCGATCAACCACTCAGCATAAGTTAGGGAAAGAGGTGTACGTTCCACTGAAGCTGCCCACTTCAGTTTTCTCCTTGTCAAAAAAAAAAAAAAATTAAAAGTGCTTCACATGTACATTTAAGTACATCATTACTTTCTGAGTGCTTTATCATCATTACCAAGGCTTCTCACACAATCACAGGGAGACCTTGACTCTCGGCGAATCACTCTGCCTTCTGCTTTGGAGCCACTCTGCCCAGCGCCTGGCATGTTGCAGGCTTTGTTCCGCCCCTGCTGTTGATGGCTTATGTGACAGAGTAGGAGAGGAAGCTCTCCAAGTAAATAGACACACTTTCCACTTCCATTCAAGGCTTTAAGCCATCCTTTAACCTCTGATGATGCCGGATAAATCATCTCTGCTTAGGGGGTCTGCAGAGGCTCCAGAGGATGAATTTTCCTTGAGGACCTCCATTTATCTCAGGAGATAGTGGGGGAGATACAGCCAGAAGGGAGCTAGTGCTCGGCAGCCTTGAGATGGTTCAGGGACCTGTTGGGTTTGGTGTGTGGAAGCTGGGTGGGGAGCACTGAAGGTTATCTGGATTCAGCTGAGTTCTGATATCTCTAAGGTGCTTACAGCTCGCAAAGCTCCTAAGTCCCTCCTGGGTGAGACTTGCTCGTTGTTCTGAATGTGGTCTCCCCCCTGGTCCTCCCCACCGCTGGAGCAAACCGCAGGTGCCTCATGCGTTACCATGTGCAGAGCAGCCCCCAACCGTTTCTCACTTAGCGTCAGCGCAAGGGAGGATGGCAGGCTGAGCATGGAAGGAAACTGAGGCTGAAAGCTTCATCCTCTAAAGGCACACAGAGCTGGTACCGCAGAGCCGGGCTGGGCCCTCACTCAGGACACTTTCTGCTATGAATCAGGAACCCCAAGAAATGGATTTGTCAGCTCCTTGAGCAGAGTGGAGAATGCACCCAGAAATCATTCATTCATTCACCAAATATGTATTGACTGCCTACTATGTGTCGGGAACGACTGCTTCCAGGAGCTAAATAGCAGCCATTCCAAGGCTTGCCAAATCACAGGCCTGAAAATTAGCCATGAAATGGTTGTCATGGTTGTGTGATCTTGTCTCAAATCACAGCGATGTGAGAGAGACATTCTAGAACTTCCCAAAATGCATGGAGTGGGGGAGCAGAGGTAGGTCTCACATCCTATGAGCCCCGGAGGGAAGCAGGAGTCAGGAATGGGGCTCATCTGTGGCCAGAAGCCCAGCACTCAACCACACCTGCCCACAGGAGGCCTCAGAAGGTATGAGGACGCGTCCAGGCACCTTCGTTGTCTACACTGTTGGCCCCTGGCCCGCCTCCACCATGAAGCCTCCCAGACAGTCCTTTCCCTTTCTGGCCCCCCCCCCCACGCTCCCGCCTGCCCCAGGGCCTGGACCGCGTGTCACATCGCGGGGTCAACCTGACAAGGGTTCCCAGGGCTCCTCAGGACAAAGTCAAAGCCATTTAACAAGACCTATGCACAGGGAACTATATTCAATAGCTTGTAATAGCCTATAAGGGAAAAAAATATGAAAAAGAATGTATGTCTGTGTAACTGAATCCTACGCTATATTCCTGAAATTAACACAGCATTGTAAACCAGCTGTACTTCAATAAAACATTGAAAAGTAAAAATTAAAAGAAAGACCATATGAGATCACTCATATGTGGAATCTAAAAAGAAAGAACATAAATACAAAACAGAAACAGACTCAGACATAGAATACAAACTTGTGGTTGCCAAGGGCAGGGGGGTGGGAAGGGACAGACTGGGAGTTCAAAATTTGTAGATACTGACAGGCATATGCAGAACAGATAAACAAGATGATACTGTGTAGCACAGGGAAATATATACAAGATCTTGTGGTAGCTCACAGCGGAAAAAAATGTGACAATGCATATATGTATGTTCATGTATAGCTGAAAAATTGTGCTGAACACTGGAATTTGACACAACATTGTAAAATGACTATAACTCAATAAAAAATGTTTAAAAAAAATTAAAAAGACCTATAGGGCCATCCTTGGTGAGACCCTCAACCATTTCTCTAGCCTTCTCTCTCACCATCCTCTCTCACACACACACCCCACAGATAGAAACACACAACACACAGCACACATACCACAGACACACACAAACTTACACAGACACACAAACAGATCACACAGCCTGCACACACACACATCACAAATACACCCCATCACACACACACATCACACACAGAAACACACAGAGATCACACACACACCATACACACACATCCCTACTGTTTCTCACCCCCACTCTCTGTTGCTCATTGCTCCCCCCCCCAGGACACCTTTCCTGACCAGCTCCCTGCTGAGCTCCCTCCTCCGTGTACCCAAACTGCTGCTGCCAGGTTCCTGCTCTGAGCAGGAACGTTCTGGGGCATGGATGTGTAGTTGCCTCTAAACAAACTCTATGCCCTACAACTGTCAGACGTAACAGGTCCCAGACAGGACTCGTCATTTTATTCTCACACTCCCGTCAGCGTGGTGAGCTGTGTTGCCATCCTCACAGAGCAGAAACCTGGGAGGCAGCTTTGAATCTTCTCTCCTGCAGACTCTGTGGCCTACAGGTGGGCAGAGCTGTCACATCTCCATCCAAAGGCCCGCCCAGCCCGCTAGAGAGCTGTGGGGCCCCACCTGGCTCCCCAGCTCCCCCATAGTCTCAGGGCTCCCTTCCAGTGCCCGCTCCTGCCCTAGACTGGGAGCTGTGGGAGGACAGGGACGGTATCTTACTTGCTTCTTCATCCCAGGACTTGGCCCGGGACCAGCCTGGAGCAGGTGCTCCAGCAAATGAGAATCAAATCAACAACCGAGCCAGTCCAATGTCGGGAACGGTCACCCTGCCATGGTCTGTGAGCTCATCCTGTGTGTCTGAGGAACAGAGGAAGAGAGACGGGAGTCCCCTGCCTGTGGCAGCCAGTCCTCTCCCTCCAGGGAAAAAGTAGGACTTGAAAGGCTCGAGCTCCCGTCCTGGCTCTGTCCAGGTGAGACGTGTTACAGAGAACCCCTCCCTGCATCCTCGCCTCCAAGGACACAAACAGCACCTCTGCCTGCCCTCCGCCCGGAGATTTGCCCCACCATGGCCTCCAAAGGCTGCTCAAGGCCGAGGACAATGCCAAGGACCTGGACTCGCATCCCTGAGGTAAGGGCAGCCTACTTGGGGCAGGAGCCTGTCCTGCTCAAGTTAGCATCAGTCGGAGTCCTTTGTGGCCAAGAGGGGCAGGGGCTGCGGTCACAGGGAGGCTGCTTCAGGGGTCCGTGCAAATGCCCACGAAGCCACGTTGGGCCTGGCCTGGGGGCTCTTCGGATGGAGACGTGGCAGCTCTGCCCACCTGTCGACCACAGAGTCCACAGGAGAGAAGATTCAAAGCTGCCCCCCAGGTTTCTGCTCCGCGTAGATGGCGACACAGCTCACCACGTTGACGGGAGCGTGAGGATAAAATGATGAGTTCTGTCTGCGATCCTTTACGTTGGACAGTTGTAGGGGAGTAGAGTTTGTTTAGAGGGTAGCCTTGGGCTGGAAATACACTCTGGGGGTCACCAGTGCCCAGGTGGTACAGGAGATGCCCAGAGAGCACACGGACAGAACGGAGTCTGCGCCCTGGGAATCACCAGGCTCAGAGGATGTTGAGAAGGAGCTGAGAAGGAGCAGTCAGGGGGGAAGGGGGAACCCTGGAGAGACCACTGTGGTTACAGCCAAAGAAGGAAAGAATTCAAAAAAGGAGGAGAATTAAGGGGGTCCCAGGGTCCTAGGAGATAAAGATAAGAACTGGTTTTATCAACCACAGGTGAACTGCAGACCGAGCTGGCTCCTCACGCAAGCGCAGTGTGGCTTTGCTGGTGTTGCCCCGCCTCCTCGTTACCTGTCACTCACCCAGGGACTCATGCCCTGAACCCTGATACATTCCCGGGGCTTTCCTGCTCCTTCTGGGCCACATCCTGTCCTGAGATCATTGGAGTTCTTGAAGAAAGTCTCGGTTATCAGAATGTTCAGAACAGGAAAGTGATCAGACTCTATGCTCAGTTCAGGTCAGGCCATCTTCCTCCCCCACGGAGGTGCCCACGGGGATGCCTTGTGGTGAGAGGGGCACGGGGACCCACTGTTCCTCCACCTACCCTCTCCTCCCTGCAGCCCAACCTTCTAAGGCACAGCCTCTTTCAAAAGCCTTCTTTACTCCACATCCTGACTCCTTTTTTGATGTTCTTGACCTGACTGAGGAGCCTCAGAAGCACAGAACTGGTTTTCGCTTTGAGCTCACTGGGGTGACAGCGGCCGGCCCGTCGGTGAAGACTGAGGCAGGAAGGCAGACAGGCAGGGTTTGCTCAGGGAGGTCTGGGAATAGAAGCAGCTCTCCACCCCGTGCTGGAAGGTTGTAAGGCCCACGGGCAAGGGAAGGGTTCCCGCAGAATCCCGGGGGTGGCACCGGCGAAGACCTTCAGGCCCCTTGTAAGACCTTCTTTGTGCTCCGACGCGCTGTTTGCACGTGCGATTCAAGGGGAAAGAAACTTGGTTGTTTTTAAGAATGAGAAACCACACGCTATTAAAAAAGAGAAGAGGGGAAAGGCCATCAGATGCCACTGGACTTCTTCAGAAGCATTCCTCACACCGACAAAAGAGACAGCGCGAGCTCCTGCTCTTTTCCAGAGGGACAGAGTCTGTGCCGCAGGGGAAGGGCGGCGTAAGCCGGCCCAGGGAAACGCAGTGACTGGATATTTCTGTGCACGAGAGACGTGTTCTCTGGGGGCAGGGAAAACCACAGTGGAGCACTTTCGACAGCCTACTGAATTCTGAAAGAAAAGGAAAATTATTTTGCGATTTCAACAGCGGCCGGATCACAGGCCTCCACCACCGCCTCGGCAAGGAGATCGGTTGCCATGGCAACTTCAGGTTGCATCATTAAGAATTTTTTAAATGTTGAGAGTTGGGAGGCAGGGCTTTAAACATGGGAGGGAGAGAGAGAAGCGACGCTTGAGGAGTGAAAGAAGAAATGGGGGGGTGAACGGGGCGGGGCGGGATCTCGGCAAAAGGGAGGAAATTCAGGCGCTCCCTTCTTTTCAAGGGGATGTTTCTCTTGTCTTTCCTGGAATCATGAAGGGACACAGCATCTTGCTCCCACTTGGGTCCTCTTTCTTTCATGTCTTAATGTGATCACTTTTCTCTCTTGTCCATTAAAAGGAAAAAAACATTTTAGGAAGATGAAGAAGACTCAGGAAGCAGCCTGCATTCATTTTACGTTGTTTTGTTTAAGGACTGAAAGGATCGTTCTCTGTCAAGTTCTTTTCCCACCGTTCGGAAGTGGTTTAATCCTGAACTTGCCCACCTGACAATGTATGAAAAATGAAACTCTGTACTCTGTGTTCAACTTCTTAAAGTTGTCCTCTAGCTCTTTACTTGCACCAGAAGTGAAGATGGAGTATTACCAGACAGAATTATATTTATGTCCGAAGTGGCCTTTTTATTCAAAGAATCATGGATGAGAGATGATCTTATCACTCCATCACTGTAATATGATTTCTTCTTAAGAAGCATGGGTTTTGTTTCCTTTTTACTTGTGTCTTCATATGGAAGGAGGAACGGGAAATTGAGGTAACCACCCAGTCATTAGTTATCTGGGAAAGATCTGGAAAAGATCTGGAAATATTCCACTTTCAGCTTGCAAATATCCTGGTAGCTGACCAGTCTTCATGGCTGAGTCATCAGTTCCATTTTTCACCCCTCTTTGTCTCAGTCCCCAGTGTTTTTCTTTATGATGTGGGTCCCCATTTAAATCCTCAGCTGCAGGGTCACAGCCCTTTGAAAAAGGGCTTGCCCCACACACTGAGGTCCTCAGGGTGAGGGTTTCCGCTCATTCCCTGGAAAGCCAGGTGTGTTAGTGAACATGGTGGCGTGTTATGATGGCAACACCACTCGGGGACAGAGTTTTGGCAAGGGTATGGCCCCGCCTTGGAGCAGCAATTCTCAAGTCAGGGGTGCCCCAGGCTGGAGGTGGGCTGCCTGGGTCCCGGCTTCAGCTCTGCTGCCTCTGGAGAGAACCCAGCACCACCTTTAGTGGCCTTGAGCCAACCCTCTGAACATCCTCCAAGCCTATTCTTCATGTGGAAATGGAACAGTGATGATAGCCGCTGCTTACCTTGAACTGTTGGTGGGGACATGAGCGAGGTGAGATGCAGGGAAACCCCTGTGTAGACAACAAGGTTTGTGTGGATGTCTGGGACCATCCTAAGGGGGACTGGCTCCAGGCTGCAGCTCCTTCCTTGCACAAGATTCTGCTGGTCACACTCAGGACCCACCTTCCTGCCTGGCTCTCAGGACCTGTGAGGCCACTCTCTCCACTCAGGGTTGACTTCAGTCAACAGACAAGAAACAAAGGAGCTGATACCATGGTATTCGCGCTGCCCAAAGTGGTATCTACTCTGTGGAAGTCCCAGGAGCCCAGCTTCTTTACTCACAAGGATGACAGAAGAGTGAACCAGCGGGCCAGGGTCCTGGGTGGGGCATACAAGCCGCCCACCACTCCATGTGGGCTACTCCCCCGTCACCGACCCACCCACAAGGCTGGCCTTGCTCTGCCTCGAGCTCTTCTCTGCCGCCGCCCAGCCCAGGGGCCCCCCAGCTCCTCTTAGGGACCACTCTGCTCCAAGCAGGAAAATGTCCCCAGGCACAGGCAACTCTTTTTCCTTTTTGTGCAAATGGTTATGTGGTCACAGGGCTCCAGCCCGGGCCCTGTGCGCTTGGGTAGACTCAGTTCTTAAATATTCAGACTTTTCCTTTCATGCGTCTACCTATTAGTCAACAATCATTTCTTTAACATCTTTACTAGACATTTGGCTGAGCCAGGGGTTCAGCACAGTATGGCCATGGACCGTATCCAGCTGGAGGCTTGTTTTTAAAAATAAAGTTTTATTAGAACACAGTCTTGACCGTTTGTTAACACGTTGGCTACGGCTGCTTTTGCCATACAATGGCAGAGCTGATAGTTGTGACAGAAATCATACGGTCTTTAAGGCCTAAAATACTGATAATTTGGCCCTTTACAGGACAGGTTTTGCTGATCCTGGGCTAGACACTTGGGAGGTGGGGAGGACTCCAGTAGCAGAAGTAGGAAGGTCAAGCTGAGTTCCTGCCCACCCAAGGAGCTGACATCCCTGTGGAGGAAACAAGTTGCATGCGTGTTTACTCTGTTACAGAGCAGGGGGTTCCGAGAGAGGGTCAGAGGGAGTGTCAGGTCTCTCAGAGGCAAGAGGCCCCCGTCTGCAGGAGGACTCCGGAAGGTGTCTGAGGCTGGGCCTTGCAAGGTGGGTTGGGCTTGGCCATGTGCATATGAGATGAAGGAGGGGCATCTAGAGGGGGAAGGATGCAGGGACAGAGGACCAGTGTAGGAGCCAGAGCAGGGCAGCTGGGAGCAGGAAGGGCTGTGGCCAGGTATGAAGGCAAGACGCAGGGCGAACAGCATCCTGGGACACGGCTGGAAGGAGAAGTTTGGGCGGGACCCTGGAGGGCTTGGAACACCAGGATCTGGCGTTTGGAGTCTATTCTCCAGACACAGAAAGGTTTTCGAAGTCTTCAAGCGGGGGAATGAATGGGAAAACTGTGCTTTGGGACCATTAAAAAGGCAGCCAGCTGTAGTATAGACTAGAGATTGATATTTCCAAGAGAAATTAAGCCTTAAGATTTATTCTCCCTAACCTAGTCAAATGAAGCAATGTATAAGAAGGATTTTGTAAGCTATAAAATATATGGGATTATTATGATTATTTATTATAAGAATAATGCTAACCCAGGTAAGATTTAGTCCTTTCTGCTCAGATTCATTTCCATGTTTCAATCACTTTAACAATTCCCCATCCTGAGTTGTATTTTGACTTCCCCAGACTGTAATCGTAGACCACATAATGCTGGGCGTGATGTGATTAAGTGGTAACGGCGGAGCTTTTGTATCCAGGGGAGTTATTTTTGGTGTGACACAGAACCCCCTGGCATGGCATTGTAATGTTCTCCACCGGGGACAGAACACTTCCCACCCATGGGGCCTGGACACACCCTTCCTGTGGCCTTGGCGGGACCAGTGCTGAGTCTGCTGTAATGAGATCATCGCCAAAGGGCAAAGTCAGATGGACAAAGAGCCTCAGCATCACTCAGGTCCAGCCGGCACGGGGAGGAAGGAGGCTGGCACAGGCTGGGTGTGGGGGACCGCATCATCTGCGGGGGAGCAAGGGGCCTTCAGGAATGAACCCCCTGAAATCAGGGACCAACATTTCCTGTAAGAGCTTCAAAGCTGTGATTGGAACTTTGTCTTGAAAAATGGAACCAAAAAAATCACAAAATCAAGTTTATTTTTCCTGATAGTGGAGAAAATTTAGGTTATAATGGCAGCTGTGCATGACTCCATAAAACAAGTGAGCAGTACATTGGTGTGATTTTTCCAACAAAATTATAAGAATACAAGTTATACCATCATTCGCTTCAGACTGGACTTCCCAATGTAATTATAAACAAGTCCATTTTTTTTCAAAAAAAAATTCAGGGGTTTTATCCGTTTTCCCCAAGGGCTTTTCTTTATCCGTTGATTTGAAACGTCTATCCTCTCATTAGCTAGGATGAGAGACCGGCGCTAACTTTTCTAAAACTACCAGGTCTACTTTGCTGGTGGCTACTGCAAATACTCCAACTAATTCTCTAATTATCACTTGCAATGACTTCAAGAAACCCGACACCTCTGGCAAGATTTACAACTTCATTTCGCAATTGGTCTGCCATCGTGTTCATCCCAAAACCAACAGACAAGACGTGGACATGGTGGGAGGAAGAGAGGTCGGTGTTGAGTAGAATGACGACCGACTCCCCCTACCCGCTGCATGGTGGGGATCAGGAAGTCTGGGTCCTCTACAAACTCAGCTGGGCTGCAAAATTGTTCCCCTGTCCTTGCCTATGGCCTTGGTCAGCTCACTGTAAGTTCCCAGGGCGGGTTGCACTCAAAACCTTCTCAACACTCTTCAGACACCCAGCCCCCACTGGCCAGTCTCTGAGGATGACTGACCCACTATTCTGTAGGAAAAATAGAACGTCCTCCACCCCTCAACCCCACACCTACAGCCTCAAGTGTGTCAGAAATAGCTCTCACCCATTTTCCCTCAGCCCACAGAGGGAAGGTTCCTTCTGCATGAGCTCAATCTCTTCACGTCTTCTGCATTCAACCCCTTCCCACTGGTGCCTGCAAGTGATGCATCATTTGCTCACAGACCTTCCTTCCCTCCCCGTCCTTGTGAGTGAAGCCAAGTCTCCACCCCCCTGGCTGCAGGACTGACCACGTGACTCACTATAACCAAGGACGGTGTGACAGTTCTCCGTGGGAGCTTCAAGGGGCACCACACAACGTCATACCCTTGTGTTGCCGCCATTTGTGACAACGAAGCCAAGCCCTAGGTGGTAATTGCTTCCTCAGCCTGGGTCTTGGGATGAGAAACCCCTGGAGCAGGTCTGGATGGAAGCCCAGTCAAGCCCAGTTTAGCCACAGACCTGGCCACAGACCTGTATGAGGGAAGGAAATATTTATTTAGGAAACTTCTGAGATTTGGGGTTTGTTTGCTGCATCACTGTCGCTACAAAACCTAATACACTCTCATCTTCCCCCCAACTTACGAGCAGAGCTCAACATCTATAACTTTTGTCTGAACAAAATTCGATGGTATCCAAGGGAGTGGGGGGCATACAAGTGAGTGGGGGGTATACAAGGTGTAGGGGCATATAAGTGGCTGAGGGAGAGTCGGTTTTGCAAGAGAACAGGAAGGGAGATCCCCTCCTAGTTTGGGGTGTTTCGGAGAGAATTGTTTGTTTTTTATCCTCTGCACCAAGAGGCCTGTGGTGGCAAGTGTGGATTTTGGAGCCGATTTGCCCACCCTGGGTCCCTGCTCAGTTACCTTGGGCACGTGACTCAGCCTTTCTGTTGATTCCCAGAAACTGACACGAAACTGTCCATGAGGCTAAAATGCCAATGATAATGGCACCTCCTCCCAAGCTCGCGGGAAGGCTGAACTGAGTGTATATATGACACGCAGAGTCGGGCCAGGCAGAGTCCATATTCAGCCAAGGTGATCACTTTTATCCCGTGACTGTCTTTGCTCACCCGCTGTGAGCTCAAGGCGGTATCACAACCACGTCTGTGACCCCGGGACCTAAACACACAGCCTGCTGTGCGGTACGTGCTTTCTGATGGCTCTTGAGAGAAACACGCCCCACCACCACCATTTTCAGACCCCCAAAGCATAACACAAGCAAAGGACTTTGTGCTTCTTGGAGAGGCTTTTGGGGACTCACACCGCACAGACTCTCACTACTCAGTTCCTCAGAAGTCACTCCTCCCACTCCTGCCATCTCAGCCATGTCCCTGGCACCCCAGCAGGGAAACCTAGCCTGGATGTCAGCTCTGCACTCCCT
This sequence comes from Camelus ferus, assembly GCF_009834535.1. Classification (NCBI taxonomy): domain Eukaryota; kingdom Metazoa; phylum Chordata; class Mammalia; order Artiodactyla; family Camelidae; genus Camelus; species Camelus ferus. The sequence goes on along the minus strand of NC_045701.1, from coordinate 86,716,131 downwards.
CAGGCCCTCAGCATCAGTGGGGAGTGAGCAGGGGCAGGTACATGAAGCCTGCGTCCAGCCCCCGTCACCGCTTGGGCACCAGGGGTGCTGGGAAGTGCCAGCCTGGCTAGGCAGCCCTTCCCAGACTTTAATGAAGGGGGGCACGAGCTCTTGGTGAATAGCTGGCTATTTCTGCCTCGGCTGGTTACGGGAAAAGAGAGTGGCATTTCTTATACCCCTGAGCTAATGGCCTGGGCTTCCCACCAGTTCCCCTGTCGTAACAAATGTAGTTCCCTGGCCACGCCTCCCTGGGCGCGAAGGCCCTAAACTGGAGCCAGTTCGTGTTCTGCCTGTGGCTGATGCCGGTTTCCAGGAGCCCTGCATCCCCATCTGAGCACTGCCCCTCTGCTGAACATGGGAGAGCGTGTCTCAGCTCTCCAGACTTCCGGCTCAGGACCCCATTTTTCAGGTCCCCGTGGGTTTCCCTTGCTCACGCCTGACTCATCCAAAAGCAGTGCACCGCGTGGCCGCCCAGAGAGCCCGCAGACCCCGCCCGGCCACCCGGGTGGCCTGGAGAATCGGCCCGCCTGCAGGATGGTCTTCCTAACCCGCTACACACCTCCACTGCTGCAGGCGCCCCACACCGGAGCTCAGCTCATCCTCTCGGGGCCTCTTCTCCCAGCTGGGGCCCAGGTCAGGTCTGAGGATCTCCCGGCTGGAATCTGCGCGGGGCTGGAAGCCTGCATCCCACACAAGGTCAGCCTCCACCTTTATCCCTCTCCCAGGAAACCACCTTCCCGATGCCGACAGCACTTCTCCCCTCACATCCCCTTGTGGGAAGCGGGGTTTGTGACCTGACTGTGCCTCCGAGGAAATACAACTATGGTTGTGTGTTTCAAAAATATCAGTTTACACGTCAGGAATATGGGGAAATCATGGTCAGATACGGCTTTTTAATCTTGTGGGGAAAAAAGATCAGGAAGGAGGGTGTCCAGGAGGGAAATAGAGGAAGAAGTGATCGACGTTGTCACCATCATGGCTCTGATCCTCTTTCTCTTACAGCATCGGTGACATCCTTGGGGGACCCCAAAGGAGAACAAAATGTACAAGGTGTGATTCTAAGCCAGGGTTTCTTAATGTCAGCGCTATTAAAATTTGGGACAGATAATGCTTTGTGCAGGGGCTGCCCGCCCTGAGCACTGTAAGATGCTGAGTGGCATCCGTGGCCCCTACCAACTAAAGGCAGGAGCCCCCCCAGCTGTGACATTCAGAACGGATTCAGACGTGGCCAAATGTCTCCTGGGACGCAAAATCACCCCTTGCTGAGAACCGCTGCTCTAAAGCAGTAAGACAAACTGTTTTTGAAGAAACATACAAACTCACAATTTGGGCTGGCGCTGTCCAATCAAAATATAATGTGGGCCACAAACTCAGGCCACAGATGTAATTTCCAGTTTCCTAGTAGTGACATTTCAAAAAGTAAAAAGAAAGGTGAGACTACCTTCGATCGTGTATTTTATTAAACCCATTACATCCAAAATGTTATCATTTCCCCGTGACATCAGTATTAAAAAATTACTAATGTGACATTTCACATTCTTTTTTCCTTTTTTCTCTTCTTTTCTTTTTTCTTTTTTTTTTTTTTTTTTTTTTTGGTACTATGTCTTGGAAATCCAGTGTGTATTTTACACTTACAGAGCATCTCACTTTGGACTAGTCACGTTTCAAGTGCTCAGCTGCCACACAAGGCTAATGGCCACTGTTTGGCCAGTGCAGATTGGGGGGAGCACGGAAGGTGGTCAGGGGGTGTGCGTAGCTTTATGATGAAACCGTAGCTATCCGAATCAAGCCAGCAGTTAGCCTCAAGTTCCAGCCTACTTGTTAGGTGACTCTGAGCAAGCGATTCTCTCTGAGCCTCGATTTGCCTATCTGCAAAATGGGACAGTGAGGCCTCTTGGGGTGTTAGTCTCCTGCCTCAGTTCCCTCCAGAGTAGTGGGTGGGCACATCCCAAGGCAGTCGTCACAGGACATCCATAGTGATCCCACTGACCCACTTCCCTCTCCATCCCCAAAACTAGCACATCCCTAAAGGTCTCAGCCCCATCAGATCTGCCCTTCTAGGCAGCAGGGCTCATCAATGGTATGCGTTTCCCCGTTATTGTTAATAAAAGTGCTTTTCCTAGAATGCGGACCCGAAGAGGGGAGCGGGGAGCACTAACATGTGTTTGGCGTCTCTGATATTAGTAGCACCGTGTCACACGCTACGACAGTGATAAAAGCGGGTATGGACGCCGGGCCCCCTCTCTCCTGGGAGGCAACGCTTCCCCCTGCAAACAGAAAATAAACACAGCCCTGGTGGAGCAGAAATGCCAATAACTGTGAAATTTTGATTAAATAATAGATATGTGTTCAGAAGCACTCCTCTATAGTATGTGATTAAGAAAGATAACTAGACATTCTTACAGCCCTAATGATAATAATTACCGCAACACATAAAGTGCAGAATATGACACCAGAAGGGCCATTATTAACCTTTCGCAGGGTTATTTTTTGGGGTGTATTTTTGACACCATGGACACTGGCATTCAGAAACTAAATAAAACCATAGCTGAGGCAATTACACTCAGCTACTGCCCTGATCTATCACGGGATCAGGACAGGGAGGGTGAGAAGGCGAGAAAGAGAAAGAGACAGTGTTCGGGGGGCATGAAAAGTCTTTTATACAAAACAGATGCTTGTTTAATATCGAACATCTGGCCAGTCTTATAAAGATTTGTATTAACATTTCTGCAACTGTCAGTAGTTCAGAAAACTGACAGAGCTTCCCTGTTTAAATTTTTGCTATAAATAACAACCTTAGACCCAGGCTTTTTTTTTTTTTTCTGCTTGCATGCAATTTTTGGTCCCTGACATATGATACCCAACTGTGCTGCACTCCCTGTCCTGCCCCGAGGAAGCAGAGGGGTGGCGCCTACTCTGGAATCAGACTTCTTTTCATCTCCTTTTGGAGGACCTCCCCCAAAGCTGCCCACCCCAGGGATGACTGGCCTCAATGTCACCAGCTTCTTTCTCCTCTACTCCAAGTGCATCAGTTAGCATTTGCTGCATAACAATCCATCCCCAAATTGAATGGAATCAAATACTGACCACTTATTTTACTTGTGACTGAGCCCAAGTTCAGGAATGGTCTCACCATTTCTGCTCCATTCTTTTGTCCAAAGCAAGTCACAAAATCGCACTCATGGGGTCAAGAAATGGGCTCCACTCAATTAAAGGAGGGCAAAGCCAGACTGCAAGGATGTTGGATGGGGAATCTTGTGGCCTTTGTTGCAAACAAGATTCCACTCCAGGAACAGCTTCTTAACCATTATCCTAGGATAATAGTCCAGAATGGAAGGTATTACCCTCTTTAATGTCTCCACTTTACAGTCAGGACAATGATTTACCTCTGGCTGCAGTGGCTACTAAGAGATGCCATGATTCAAAATCAAAGGCAATAAGATGCTAGAGAAGGTAACCATCAGGAAACCTTTCCAGGTTAGCAGTAAGGAAACTCTGGGCAATGAAGCTCACTACCACGTGCAGCTGCTGCCTGAGCCCAGGGCGGGCTTTCTGGCTGATAAAGGAGGCAGCTTCAAATGGGAGCGATTTGAGCAGCATCAGAAAGTGGACTTACTATTTCACTAATTTCCTTCTTCTGCCATATCATTCAATAAAGGAGGGAGGCAGCCTACAAAAACATATGCAAATGTTAAAGGACCAAAAACAAATAAGAGAGAATGTCAGGCACTTATCCTTGAAGGCCCGTGTTGAAATGTAAGTGCTTTGGGAGGAATGAGGACCCATGCCGTCTCAGCTGCTCTCAGTTTAGCACAGCGGTTCTCACCCAAAGTCCAGGAGGTCCCCCACAGCGGGCATTTGGAAGTGGTCTGAGGTGGTGGTCAGTGGTTGCAGTTATGGGGATAGGGGTGGGAGAAGACTGCTGGCTTTTAGCAGGTGGGCTTTGAATACTAAACATCATGCAGTCCCACCTGCCAAAGAACAGTTCCAGCTAAAGCATTAATAGCAACCTCACTTGCCTGGGGTGGGGCTGCAAGGGTCTCCAAGGAAATGAGACATAAGGCCAGCAAGCTTTGATGGAACCTGGTGCATAACACCTGCACGATGGCACAGTTACAGAGTTACAACCTGTACTGTGTCATTTAATCCTCACCTTAACCTCATGAGTGACAGCAGTTCTGATAACATCACTCTGTTTTACTCACAAGAAAACTGAGACTCAGGGGTGGTTCACTGACTTGCTCAGATTGGTCAGTTCATGTCCTTCAAGAAGCAGATGCTGGGAAGGATGATGGGGATCCAGAGCAGGAGCAGAGGGAGAGAGTCTTCAGACTGAGATGCAGGTGTGATATCTGAGAAGGGAGGGAGGCCGGAGGATGAGGCAAGGAGTCCCAGACCACAGGTGGCTCTGAGTAAGCCTCAACCAGGCTGGTAGGGAGCCCCAGAGCACAGACTGCCTATAAGACGCATCCCTGGTCAGTCTGGCAGCAATGGTCCAGCTCCCTTGCCCCACCAAGATCAGTGGCTGGCTGGGAAGAGCCAGGGCAGGGCATGGCCTCAGATGAGCCTGTCCAGCATCTGCAGGTGCAGCAGCCAAAGGCTGACTGCCAGCTACACTCCCGCTGCAGGTTCTCTGGAAAGGAGCCGTTGGCAGGACACCTTCATGGCCACCACATCACAATTAAGAATTAGTAGTGTCAGGGCTCAAGTCCCACCATGCATCTGACTCAAATGCAGATGAGGAAGACAAAGGGGGAAGATGAGGGCCAGAAGGGACCGGTAGCGGACAAGACGTCAGCCTAGGCGGGACCTGATGGAATCGTTTAGTGAGCAAAACAAAAACCCAGAGGGGCAGGAAACTCTGAAATCCAATATCAACTGCTAGGACCTCTCCTTTGCTTGAATTCATCTTAAGAAACCAACCAAAGCTGGAACATGCTGGAAAGTTTGGGCAAGTTGCTGGCCTCTGTGTTCATGTGATAGCCTGCTGAGAAGGGCCAATTAGTCACAGCTTTGGCAAATGCAGAAGCCACAGGTGCCCTATTTAAAGAGGAGACAAGGAAACAAACAAAAGAGGAGTTTGGGGGCTGAGAGTGTCTGTCTGCCTTCCAGGGTGGCATTTCCTGGCGACTGTAGTGCCAAGAGCCTCCTGCTGGTGTCTCCCACGTCACAGAGCTCCCTGGCGTGGGAGATGTTATAACAGGGCCCTGGTGTTTCGGGGGCGGGAAGTCACCTCTGATGCAGAACCTCTGAGTCACCTCCAAGCCAGAGACACATTTACATCAGAAGCTTCAAGGGACCTTGGGCACCATCTAGTGCAGCTCCTCCGCCCAGAGAGGAGGAGGGACGTCCTCTAGACCAGGGTTTCTTAATCTGGGCACTATTGATATTTGGGTCTGGGTAAGTCTTTGGCAAGACAGGACGGGGATCAGCCTGTTCTGTGCACTGTGGGACATTTAACAGCATCCCTGGCCTCTTCCCACCAGGTACCAGGAGCATCACCCAGTCATGACAACCCAAAGCATCTCCAGACAATGCCAACTGTCCCCAGGGGCCAAACTGCCCGAGTTTAAGAACCTCTACTCTAGGTCAAGTACCCAATAAGTGACGGAGAGGAAACAGGTCTCCTGCCTCCCAGGCCACAGCCCATGGTCTCCAACATGACAGCAACCCTGGATGGGATAGGGCCAGGTCTGCCCTTGGACGTCAGGGATTTGAGGAGGAAAACAGGGACAACTTTGGACGTCACTGCAACGTCCTGGCCACAGCAGAGCAGCAGATGGAAGTCTAAAGTATGACCAGTGTATAATCGGAAAGAACTGCCCTTTTTCTTTTTTTAGTAGATTGATTCTTTTTCATTATGAATCATATCCACAGCACCAAAGAAATTTGAGGCAGAGAAAATGAGTCAGATGACATGACGTCACCATCTTCTTTCAATAAATTTCCAAATCTCCTTGATTTCCAAGCACTACTTGGGATGCCGCCAGATCACAGGGCATCAGGAAGTGAGTTGGGGAAGTAAGCCTGTGGGAATGGGTTTCCGCCCCTCCGGTTTGCAGGGCTGTTGGAAGGTGCTCTCTGGCCTGTAATCATGCACTTTCTTGGTAGGATATTGCAGGGCTCAACTACTCTGGCCTGCTGGGGCTCCCCTGTGCTGGCATCGACTGGCAATGCCTCCTATCTGCAAATCACTGATTCCCCTTCAAAGTGCCTTCCCTACTTTTTTCCTTTTTATTATCACAACAACCTGTAAAGTTGCCTGGAGGAGTGTTATTTCTCCCATTCTTTAGGTGAAGAAATGGAAACTCAGAGACTTAGAGACCAAATAGGAGGAGAACTTCCGGCTGCTAGGCAGCCAGGTGGGGTGGGAGGGGCAAGGGCGGCTCTTACTGACCTAGTCCCCCTTGTGAATCTCAGTTTACCTGTCAGTAAAGTGGGAATATGAGGGTGTAATGCTGTTTCCTGGAGTGGTCAGATCATGTGATGAGAGAATATGCAGACAAACGCCCTCCACATAAAAGAAAGAGCTCGGAACCTGTCTGAGGTCCTAGGCTCCCATCTTGGCCTCCTGGCTGTGGGATTTCAAGCAAGTCACTTTCAAGTCTGCCTTGTTAGGTTGTGTAGGTAGTTTACTGCACAAGGTGGTGATCAGAGATTGAAATCTGCACTTCTGCTTGCCAAACCATGCACCCTGGAACAAGGCTGTGTCTGTCCAGAAAAGGGGGTAAGTTTTCCTAATTCTCACAAAGACACTAGATGAGCCAGCAGCAGCCTTAGTCCGTTGTCTTTTGGAATCTGTTTCTCTCTTTATGGACTAGGAGAAGCTTTAGGGGTCTGTCCGAATAGGAATTATAGACTGCTCTCCTTCCCATTTGCTATATTATTGCTTTTCCTGCCCATCCCCTTCAGAAAGGAAGGAAGGAAGAAAGAAAAGAGAAGGAAGGAGGGAAGAAAGGAAGGGGAGAAGGGAGGGAAGGAGGGAGGAAGAGAGGAAGGGAGGGGAGAAGGAAGAAAGAAATCTTCAGGTTTATCACTCGGAGCTTCCAGAAGGGAAGATGGAGAGTGTGGGCAGAGCCTGGAGATATTTAGAGGATGAATATCAGGAGGACTTGCTAGGGGACTGGATGTGGGGCAGGGATAAGGGACCTAAGGGGACTCCGAGTGTCAGGCTCAGGCTCCTGGGTGGGTGCAGGAGGAGGGACCAGGGGTAGAGTGTGGGAGTAGGGCCAGTGCCGAATGAGCTCATTGTGGGTGGCTGAGTTATGGACCTCTCAGGAGAAATGTTCAGCAGGTAGCTGCCTGCACAGCTTTGACACTGAGGAGGGGAGCTTGAACTAGGGGCATGAATTGAAGAATTCTGGGCACATCACAGGCCAGCCCATCAGATCTGTGCTTATGATTCCAACCGCCATCGAAGAAGGAAGCCATCAGAAAGCAGGATGGACAGGAGCCGGAAGGCACTCGGGTTCTGGTGCTTTAGGAGGTGTGGTTCCAGGTGGGACTTCATGGCCCAAATGTGCAGAGAAAGGGCTCCGGACCTCACTAGAGGCAGAAAACAATCACTGAGGCTGATCTGGGACAGGTCTGTCTCCAGGGCAGCCAGGCTATTGGAGAATGAGATCACAGGGATTTGGGTCAAGCTCTGAAAAACATTTCTGTCTGGGACACCTCTCTGACCTGGGCCTATTTTTAGAAATTCTTTTTAATGAACAGCATGCAAAACTATGGATTCAGCAGAGTCTGTCCCCCCAGGCTTCTCTGCGATGCATTTTAAATGGACTCCCTGGGAGGGAGCAGCCATACGCTCTTAGCGGGTCCGTTCGGGACACTGGTGCTGTGCTTTCAGTGACCACTAGCTGTCCCTGAATAACAGTCGTGACAATAACGGCCCCTCCCACACCTAGAGCACTTTACAGTTTGCAGAATGCATTTGCCCCGTTGACTCACTCGATCATCAGAACATCAACTCTCATCGCAGAGAGAAGGAAGCAGAGGCTGAGAGACTCAGGTCAGCCCACCCAAGACCACACGTACAGGGACATCACGGAAGGGAAGGGAAAGCTAGGCTAGACACACGCAGACAGAACCAGGGTGGCTCTGGGACGGCAGGGAGCGAGGATCGTCCAGCATCCTTCAGGAGGTGGTTTCTGGGATGCACCAGCACCAGCCCTTTTTCATACTTGTCTGCCTTGCACAAGAATCTCAGGAGAGAATGTGATTTGTTGAGCCTGGGTCATGTGCCCACTGGCTCTTTGACTGACAGGTCCTCCCAGAACACACACAAAGGAGAAGGGGTAGTGCCCCAGAAGGCAGCAGGGTGCATTCACAGAAGAAGGACTAGCTCCCAGAAGCAAAAGCATCCAATACTCACTTCATTCTCTAAGAGCCAGGTGTGAATCAGATTCCTAATGAATGGACTCCTTTCCTCTGATGTCCATTCTCTTTCTAGCACTATTTTCACTTCATCTCTGAATGCCGCTGTGAATAATGCCACCTAACATTCCAGCTGCACACGATTGTCTGTGACCTCAGAGCAGCCCTGCCCTTCTCTGGGACCCGATTTCCTCCTCTATCTCATGAAGGCACGCCCTGTGTCTGCAAATGCTAGGAAGCCGGGAGTCCTGGAGACCCAAGGCAGAGACCCAAGTTCGAAAGGACAGTAACAAACAGAGTTGAGGAATGTTGGCAGCGCCCCTCACGCCAGCCATCATTCTCACCCAACATGACAGCAAGCCCAGCGCCTGCATCCCCAGGGGCATCATGGCAACTGGATCCTCCCCCTGGCTTTTCTGTTGCAGGTAGAAATCTGCGCCGGCTAACGGTCATGCTCACCCTGCGGCAGCCTGCTTCCCTCTGGCCTCTGCCTGCCCGGGGTCAGCCCTCCACTCTTCCCTCCTCTCGTCACTTGACGCATCCCCGTACATCCTTCCAGCTCCCACTCCACTGCCACCCTCTTCCCTGACCACCTGCCCCAGCCGGAATGAAATCTCCTTCCTCTGGGCTCCCTCTGACTTTGTGCCTCATTTCAGTCTTCGCCCTGTTGTATTGTTATTTGTGCTTCTCACCAGACTGGGAGCGTCACACAGGCAGGGCGTACACCTATTGTCTCTGTGTTCTCAGCGCCCAGCATCACGCCCGGCTCCAGGCAGATGCTGAGTGACGGTTTATGGGATAATGAGTGAATGATGGATGGATGGATGGATGGAGTATTTTCCAAAAGTCGTGTGGATAGTTAACAGAACTGACTCGAAATCCCAGTTTTCGCATTCTGAAACAAGGCCTTCCCAAATGAATTCTTTCATTTCCCCCCAATCCACAGACTCAGCGACACTGCCTTTGCTCATGTTGATTGAACTCCTGCCCCCTTGGAGCCTACACTACTAGGGCCGCAGCTTCATCAGTCCAGCCCCTTGGCAACCATGCCCCGCGCTGAGAGCAGGCGGTCCCAGCCACGCTCTCCACGTGCACCCCAGCCGCTCCTGCTCACCCCGCCAGCAGGAGGCCCTAGGAGAAGAAGAGGGCGAAGGCAGTGGAGAGAGTTTGGAAGAGGCTCTGTGGGAAATGGGAGAGGGTACTGGCCAGGAATCTTGTTGAGGGGATGATCCTGAGCAGCATGGGGGACCCACAAGTCTGTGGCAGCAGCTGAAAGGGACAAGTAGATTCCTGGGAAGATCAGCCCAGAATGGAAGCCACCACGTGGAACCTGTGGTCCTCTGGATGCCATGAACTGCGGACAAGCCCAACAGGAAGATGCCGTCATCACAGGCCCCTGGTTTGAAGTGGGTCGCAATCCCAAGCTTCAGGGATTGTCGGACAACCAGCCAGCAGGGACATAAGTTTTAAAACATTCTTTATGAGGCAGAGAAGGTTTGAAGCAGAGAAAACATGTCCCACAAATGTTCCACCATTTCACTGAAGAAAGATCTGTTTGCTATAACTTGTTCTTGGAGCAGGGACGGTGGAGGGGGGTGGGCGGGGGTCTTGGATATTCAATGAAAATTTCTTCTCTCTTGTCTCTCTCCAATAGATGTGAAATATGTCCAGATGTTCATTTGTCTGAGTTTATTTGTGTCTTTATAAAGAGAACAGGAGGCAAGGATTCTTGTCTCCCTCACTTTGAGCAAAGATGTGAAAGACCATGGAGATGAACACTCGTACGACTTACTTCATGGTTTTTTCACGTTGCTCACGTGTTTGGGGAAATGGAATTTCTTCCAGGTGAATCATGGCTCTGCTGCCAACGCATGTGACTTCTCCAGACCTCAGTTTCCACTTTCGTAAAATAGGAGGTTTAGAGCCAACATCTAAGTGTCTCTGAACCCTAATGCACCCCGAGTCTTTGACAAAGACGGGAAAACACAAGTCCTCCCAGGGGAATAACGCTCCCAAATCAAATCAAAATATAAATCATCCAGCCTGTTATGGGCCTCATACACAGTTTCTTTTAATAAAATATGCAAATATTTTGCAGTAAATTGATTTCCCAGTTTCATTCTCTTATCTCCGTTTTTATTATTCATGATTCTTCCACTCTTTACTCGAAACAGAAGAGGGGGATAAATCTAGAATGTAGCATTCACTACTTCCTTACAGATATTATTAGCACAATGTTAAACTCCCAGAAATAAGAGGTACACATGTCAATATTACTTCCAGTCTCAGACCCAAGATAGGAACAAAATGCATTGATCTAAATCTATGTACCTGAACTCCCCAGCAAACTTGAATAAAAGTATGGCTTTGTGGAGGAAAACGGGGATCATTTAAGCCATAACTGCACAAATGATGCTTCACGTGTTCAAAATGTCTCGGTCAAGAATTTGGTGAATGAGAAACATCGAGAAAATTTTATTTCTTGACTAGAGAGTTTTGGAAAAAGAAGAGAGAGAGAGAGAGTATTTGAAGGATAGTCATTGTGTGTCAGATACAAAGGCTGAACCCAAAGGATCCGGGCCCAGAACAATGTTCCCACTGAAAGCAGTGAAGTCCAAACAGGAGCTTCAAGCATGAGTCACACCACTTGAGGAACATAAGCCTCAGCAGCTCTTAAGGAAACCCATATGACCTGTCCTCCCCTTTCTTCTGACACTCCACCACTCCGGAGCCTTCCCTCTCCCGCCCTAGCCAGCTCCCATCTCGGCCACCATGCTCTGGGCCACTCCTCCACCCCCGGATGTCCCCCTTTCACAGGCTCTCAGCCCCCAAGACTCCCGAGGTGGACACTGCTCACCCACCTCTTCTTTTTCATTCCCAGGACCTCGTGCATGGTAAACACGCACTCTACCCCACCCCTTCTTGAGGGCTCCGGCCCTGGTGGGGTCAGACTGTTCTGACATCCCCGCTGCCGTGAGTTGCAGGGATTCCGAGGATGAGGGGGAAAGATATGGCCATGAGGTGGCAGGAGCGTGGAAGGAGCTTTATTGGGTGTCACTTTGCCAGGTTTGCGGGCGAGACGTCCTCTACAGCATGACCCCGGCCTGAGCTGACGGCAGAGGGGAAGGATGCGAAGGAACTCCTTGGGCCCAGCAGGGCTGGAGAGGGGGTTACATGCCTAGGTGACGTAGCTAAGCAGCCTGGAGGGGAGTCGCTGGGGCTGGGTCGAGAGCTTCAAAGGCCACCATGGGCTTGGGGTCTTTGTAGCCACAGGATTTCTCTTATCTGTAGCTAACAGATGTTGGGCAGGGTGTCTTGGGGTATGTAAAGCAAGCAAGCTCTAATTGGCTAAAAACCTGCTTGTTTGGACTGAATTTAAAACAATAGGATGTGTAAAACATTTTTATTTTTGTTTTTTTGTTTTAATTGAAGTATAGCCAATTTACAATGTTGTGTCAGTTGGGTGTGTAAAAATTTGAATTTGGGGCAGGCGGGCTTTTGAGCTAACAGATCATGGCCTGTGGCCCCACCCACACTGGGCAGTTGGTGCTGGCTGGTGGCAGGGGCATCTCAGTTTTCCTCACTGCGGCATCTTATCCTCCAGGAGGCTAGACCAGGCTTCCTTACACGTTAACAGCAATCTTCCAAAAAGGCAAGTTCAAATGTGCAAGCACGCATTGCCTCTACTTGCATCATATTAGCTGATGTTTCACTGACTGAAGCAAGTCCTACAGCCTAGACCGGAGTCCATGTGGGAGGGGCCACATGAAGGCATGGGTCCCTGGGGGGCACGACTCATTTGGGACCATTACTGTCACAATCTATCACAACCCCAAAGCTGCAGCCACAAGGAAGTTTTTTTATATGGTGTCTAGTCTCCTGTCTATTGGAAGAAACCACTTCCAGTCCAGACTCCAATCAGGAAGTTGCTCTTTCTGATAAACAGAGTTTCCCCCGAAGGAGATCCTAATAACAGAACTCTAGTGCCGGTAGCTTGCTGTTTGGAAAGTGATCTGGGATGCAAAAGTAAGGGAGCAGGGAAGGAAGGAACCCCAGTGCCAGGGAGGGGCCAGCAGGGTCTCAGTCCTGCTGGTGACCTCTGAGAAATCATGTGGGCCGACATCAAGGATGGAGAACCCGGAGCATCTGATCATTCCTTGAGGAGGCGTAACATCTTCTTTTTTTGTAATTGAAGTATAATCAATTTACAATGATGTGTTAATTTCTGGTGTACAGCACAGTGATTCATATGTATATGTATGTATGTATACACACACACACACTCCTTTTCCTATTTTTCATTATAGGCCATTACAAGGTATTGAATATAGTTCCCTGTGCTCTACAGCAGGACCTTGTTCTTTACTTGTTTTATGTACAGTAGTTAGTATCTACAAATCCCAACCTCCCAACTTATCCCTCCCCGCCCTGCAACTTCTGAGATAGTGGGAAAACCAGAAGACAGAGAAAAAGAGACACTCTGGTACTGGAGGTGGAAAGCTGCCAGTGGGCTGGAAACAGTCCACCGCAGCTGCAGGTGAGCTGCAGGTGAGCCAGTGGGCTGAGGGGACATGGGTCAGGGCATCGATGGCTTCTGACGCAGGGAGCCAGGGAAACCCCTCCCGTCGCCAGAATGCAGGTACAGTGCAGCCAACACCCACGGACAGACGCTAGCGCCCAAGGGCAGGAGGAGAGAGGACCACGTCTCGTAGAACACAGCCATCACCACACTTTCTCCCGAGCAGAGTGCAGAGGCCAGGCCTCTGCCAGGACCACGGGTGAGAGAGAATTAGTACCAAGAGGAAACGCTGAGCAATCCCATATGTATAGACACAGATACGTTTTACAAATAGAAATAAGGGTCTAACTCCCCAAAATGGTCTCCTTCCTGGTATTTTTGTTGTGAAACAAAACCTGAGTGGTATCCAGAAAGCTTTCACCTCCTCCTTGGCAAGAATGGAAGTTATTATCCGAATTCCAATGTACTAGCTTTTGTGGATAATTAGGTTTAAGTCAACTGTATCGTTAATTATATGTACCTATTTCTATGATTCTAAAAGCGCATTTCACATTTAACATTTCTGAAATCGGGACACATCTTACGGTTACAAGTGGCCGAATTTTTTCCTTCCTTGGTGGTACATACCATAATGGTGCGTCTGACATTTGACAATGCCGTACATGTAGTGAACTGTGGAAGTTCTCATTTCAAAGTGTGTGGTCAACCAAGTTGGAATAATCCTTTCATTGACTAAATTCCCAAATTAAAGAACTCCTCCAAACCACAGTTCCAGAGAGATGCCTAAACTTCCTACGTTTTCCAGAGTCTGAGTCTCCAAGGAGATGCGTAGAGTCGGTCTGCAGCCCCCCTGACAGAACATTGCTCTCAGAGCACCTACTTCTGCTTGAGTTACACAGGCTATATTTTATTATTCAAGACTTGAACTTCTGAAAAATAAGAAAAAAACAACGTTCACATCTATCAGAAAGAGCAAATGCTAAGAAATCTAAAAAGAATGCAGGAACAATGATGGGACTCTCAGCAGGGGAACTAGGTTAAGATCTGGTTGGACAGCAGCCAACAGAAGGCTCAGAATAATCTAGATTAAACAAGTGAACGGTTCATTCTGCTTGTATGAAAGGATGGGAGGGCGGCAACTCTGGGCTGGTAAGGTCGTTCCATGTCACCAGGGATCCAGGCTCCTTCTATTTTTCCTACCTGACTTCCAAGCACATTGTTTCTGTCCTCAGGGTTGCCTCATGGTCCAAGATGGTTGCTGGAGCGTCAACCATCTCATCTACACTGCAGGCTGGAGGAGAGAAGCAAAGCAGGAAGGCAAACAGGACTCCTTCACCACCTTCTTTTGAGACCACTGCACAGAAACTCCACCTAGAAACTTCCACATGCATTATCTCATTGGCCAGAGCTTAGTCACATGACCACCTCTAGCTGCAAGGGAGGCGGGGACATGTTGCCTCCAGGATGTAGGGGTCATGTTTGTAAGGGAGAAGCAGGGAGGAGGTGGTGGGTGGGCGGCTAGCAATTCCTGCTGCAGGAAGAGTTCTACAAGCTAAATGAGCAAGTGGGGGAAAGAGCGGTACCCTCATGGCAGATGCCAGACAACTGCTGAAGGAAACTCAGTACAGAACCCCTCGTTGTGAGGCACAACAAGAGCTGTGTTTAGGAGAACTGGATGAGGGGGTCCGGAGCGCAGGATGCCAGCCCCAACTCTGGCACAGACTCTCCGCCAGGAGCTGTGCCAGCTGCCCGGCACCGGTGTGGATCAGCTCAGTCCTTTCAAGGCGGCAGAGGGAGAGACTGCCTTCCCCGTGGGAAAGTGCAAAGCTGTCGAACGGGCTCTCTGCCTTCGTTTCTGGAAGCAAACATAGGTTCCTGCCTGTCCCTGGGCCTGTCGCTCCTATTAGCACACTCCAGGCTGCAGGGGACTGGTGGGCCTGGTTATTAATGTACTTTCCAGGCGGGAGGTCCAGAGGAGGCCTTTTTCATGGTCACCAGTGGTCTCCGCATCCCATCAGCTCCACAGGAATGCAGGCCAGGGCAAAATGTTCTCAAAAGGAGGAAAATTACACAGGACGCGTCTCCCAAAGAAAAGTCGGCTCTGAAAAAGTTTGTGCGTGTTGCAAAGCATTATCTTTAAGTCCTCCAGCTAAGCTAAAAGCCTATCCCGTTCCTCCCTGGGATTTCTAGTGAATTAATAATGCCACTGATGAATATTCAAAAGTAGGCAGCTGTTGTGCCTCCAAGCACATAATTAATTATTCATTACACATTTTTATTCACTGAATTAAAAAACACAGGGTGCTCTGGGAAATGAAGTGTACTTCACTGCAGGGGCATGAAATTCCACACTGCCCCTTTAAGGGCTATTATTCTCTATTTGTGGTTACCAAGCAACATAAATGCTGGGCAATTAGATCATGGGTTGTCCCTGAAGACTGATGGGATAATAAGCAGTAGTTAAGTATTAAGTTGACCCAGTGAAGGTCCCATATGAATAAACCTGGGTAGGACCACAGCTGGCGTCTTTTAAATGAAACTTTTACATTAATACCATACAAAAGGTGATTCTGTTCCAGGAGCACGTGCTGGCAAAACTCACTCATCTGCAAACCGGCACAGGTTCAACATGTCATCCCTCTGACTTCACTGCACTTGGCGAGTTGTGCAGGGAGTGCGCCGTCCACTCCCAAACCGCAGCGGCTCACCTCCAGGGGGCAGCTGGGCTGAGACATCAGAATTCAGCCTCGGCCTCCCAAAGAAAGAAAATGCCCCAGCTGGGGGACGCCTGAGCAGGAAAGCTGAGTTTCCCTACTAAATGGGCTGAGGTTGGAGCACAGGCTGGCCCGGCAGGAAGACCCAGCAACGCACGGCACAGGCTGCTCCCTTGCTCACAGCCACTCACTCCTTCCCTGAATTCCAGCCCCAGGCAGACCTTCCTGCCCTGGACTCCGGTGCCGAGTCCTGACTAGTCCAGAGCTGGAGTTCCGCATCCATGCGGTGCCTCTCTCCAAGATGCCAATGCCCCTCACGGATCCAATTCAGGTCCTGGTTGTGTCTGTTTCTTCGGAGGCTTTCAGCAAATGATCACTGAATAAATATTAAGGGTATAAGACATCATTACTAGTCATGCCATTTGGTTATAAGGCAAAGCCTGGACTAATGACTGCAGTTCATTGTTACTTTGCAAATCTATTGACACACTTCTTAAACGCCCCTGAGTGTCGCCAGCAGGGATGCCATATACAGTTGTATGGGATGTGCACTGTACAAAGGGTGCATGGCCAAAGGGGCGAGTGGAGCCTGAAATCCAGCCTGTGGTCCAATGGCCAACTAATACACTTGTCCAGAGGAGCTGCTTTTTCTAATTCTTGCAAAGGCATTGAATGGGCTGACAGCAGCCCTGGCTGTAGCTAGAATGCTGGGTGGCAGGAGGGGGGCGCTGGCTCGAGGAAGTAGAGCCAGTGGTCCTGAGAAGGCAGAAGCCATGATCAACCTGGGCAGGAAGAGGCCAGAGCCCAGAAGGTGACAGGCATCACCAGCAAGGTTCAAGACAGAAAACCCTCAGACAGACAGAGCTTACTTTCTGCCCCTGCACAGGCCCTGGCGTGTGGCTGGGAACAGTCTGGGACAAGACAAAGGCCACGGGTTATCCTCATTGTTGACTCAGGGACATGGAAAGAAAGGATGGGGTGTGAGCAGTGAGAATGAGCCAGATAGAAACCAGGACTTTTTTATTCATGTGCATCTCAAAGCAACCTTATGGGGTGTGTGTTTATCTCCACTTGCAGATGGGAAGACTGAGGCTTAGGGAGTTTAAAGGACCTGCCAGTCATTGACACAGAACCGGGGAGAACCCAGGGTCCAAGACCCCCTGCTGGCCACAGTTAGCCTCTCAGCGGCTGGATGACTGGGTGCTCAGGGCAATGGAGTGGGGGGCGGCGGCGAGACCAGGCAGCAGCAATTCTCCACCAGAATACAAACATTTTAATATTCCAACAATTGGTTCACCCACACCAGCGCCTACTTGCCACGCGTCAGACTGCTCTGAACCATTGCATTTTACTACCTCAGAGCCTCCCATGAGTCTGAAGAGGCATAAAGGCGTTAGCCCGAAGCCGAGCCCTAAGCAGGGATCAGAGTCTGCGCTCAGCAGGCGAAGATGAGGCACCGGGAGATGCAGGGCGGGGGTGCTTCCAGCAGCCCGCTTTTCGAGCTCTGGGCTGGGGCCTTCCTGCTCAGGCAGGAAGAACTGAAGCTCACTGCCGGGCAGCTGAAGGACAGAAAACAAGGCTGATGATGGAGATTCCAGGTCATGGATCTGGCAGAGGCCCTTGCACCCTTGAACACATGTCCCATCTCCCTGCTGGTAAAATAAAGGCTTTGGGCTAGAAAATCCCCTAGGAGTGTTCCAACAATAGCGTTTTATGATTCCACGTTTCTAACAAACACACATTATTGAAGAAAAAGGAAAAATAAAAACATCTGCACTTTTTGCCATTGAGGTTTTGTGTTTTTTTTTTTTAAGCTCAAAATGTCCTATGATCCCCACTGGTGACAGGAGATGATGGTTTTATTGTAGTTGTAGATCGTTAATTTTGTAGACAAAAATGTGAAAACACAGCTTATCTCTGGCTGCAGACACTTTGCTATGCCAGAGCATGGAACAGTTCTCTGCTGAAGATAAAGAACTGCTGTCTAGAGTTTCGTGATATGAAGCAGAGAAGACAGTTCCCCCCAAAGCCAAGGGGGCTCCAAGTTAGACACGAGATAGGCTTCAGCAGTCTCTGGCTGAGGACTGAAGTTTGCTGGGCAGGAACAGAGGCCAGAGCTGGAGAAGCGGGGACGGGCCAGAGGAACTCCCCATTCTGCTGCTCCTTCACCCCAACCGACCCCTCCTACTCTGCTTCTGTGACTTTATCTTAGCTGTTTTTGTTCTCTGAGATCCTAGCACAGTGCCTGAGACAGAGTGAACACTTAATAAAAGTTTGAGTAAATGAAAGGGTGGATAGATGGATGGATGGATGGATGGATGGATGGATGAGTAACCCAGGGATTCTCAGTGGCTCCTCTCTCCATTCTGGAGGGGGCAGAATTTGCAAATTCAGGAACTTACTAGGATTGTTCTGGCCAACATCCTCCAGGTCTTCCCACAACTGCATCTGTGACTCTGAGCCCTTGAAGTTCAGTGCTGGTGGGACATTCTGCTATAGCAGAGCAAGGAGCTATGATAAAACTGGACAAAACTTCCCTCCCGCCAAAAAACCACTTCAGACAGCTAGAAATCAACCAAAGCTAAGGTGAAATTGTGAAGTGGTTAATCATGAAAAATCAGTGCACTTCAGATAAGAAGTGGAAGTACCCAGCATTCTCACCCAGGCTGCTCCCATCCCTCATGCCAGATCCTTCTCCCAAGGTGGGACAAGCCATGAAAACCAGAAGCTTCGATGCCAGGGGGCGACTTGATTTGGGGTGGAGCACTGAGAACGCCCCTCCCAGGGGCACTGTCAGTAACAGCAGCAATTTCAGTGGCAAGTGATCAGGGAAGACAAGCAATTCAGCTAGCCCGAGGCACATACAGCCTGGCAGACCGGTCAGAAATTTAACAGGGAGGTGTGGGAAATAAGACAAGATAGGAAGACTTGACAAGCTCTGGACACATCCATGCAGGAGAGAGTGGGGAGGGACCAAGCCATACAGGTATCCCAAGTGGATTGTAAGCCTGCACACATGTGCTGAGAAGATACGAAAGGAAAAAGGGAGCAGCCTTCAAAACTTGACCTTGGCATGTGCTCCTTTACCTACACACACTGATCCATCGGCAGAGGGTTGAAGCCTTACCTATTCAAGGTGTTTGAACACAACTTCTGACCAATCATTGACTAAGCAGCAGGTTATAAAGACACAGGGGTAAAGTCTAGGTAGCCAGGCTTTAAAAGAGAAAGAGAATATTTTGGAAAAAACTAAGCAGAGACATGTGCAGGTGCACTCTGAGGGAAAATAGATTCCACAAGGTTAGTCCAGGCAAATTATTTTTTTAAAAAATCAAATCGCCATATCAACCACACTTGGAGGGCAAGGAAGAATCAGAATACAGAGTTGTTATGCTATATAATCTTAAATTGTACAATTTTCAACAAAAAGTTATGAGCTCTACAAAGAAATAGGAAAATGTGAACCATACTAAGGAAAGGGGGAGAAAAGCAGTCAGCGGAAATTTTGTCTAAGGGAGGCCCAGTGTTGGAAGTAGCAGACAAACATCAAAGCAGCTACTGCAAACATGTTCAAAAAACTAAAGGAAACCATCTTTTAAAAATTAAAAGAACGTATAAAAAATTAAAACAAAATATAACAATAGGCTCAACAGAGAATAGCAATAAAGAAAAAAAATTTTAAAGAAACAAGTGAAAACTTTGGGGTTGAATGGTGCAACTAACTGAAATGAAAAATTCAGAAGAGGGACTCAACACCAGATTCGACATGGGGATAAGAAAAAACCAACAAATTTGAAGATAGATCAATAGAAATTATCTAATCTGGGGAAAAAGAATGAATAATAATGAGCAATACCCTGCAGACATGTGGGACAACGTAAAAAATATCAATATGTGTATATTGAGAGTCCCAGAAGGAGAAGAAAGAAAGATGGGGGCTGGGATGGTAATAAAGAAATAGTGGCCAAATGTTTCAAATTTGATGAAAAATGACATGTTCTAGAAGCTCAATGAACCAGAAGTAAAATAAATACAGAGATACACCTTGGACACATCATAATCAAATTGTGGAGTGAAAAAGAGAAAATCTTGAAAGTAGCAAGAGAAAAATGACTCACCACATACAGACAAACAGCAATGTAATTAATGGCAGGCTTTTCATCAGAAACAGTGGAAACAAGAAGGCAGTGGAGTGACATATTCAAAATGCTGAAGAAAAAAAAATGTCAACTAAGAATTCTATATCCACTAAAAGTATCATTCAAAAGCTAAAAGTAATATGGAGACATTCTCAAACAATGACTGAGATAATTTGTTGCTAGTAGACCGGCCTTACTAGAAACACAAAAGGAAAATTTTTATGCTGAATGAAAGGAAACAACAGCAGATGGTTACTTGAATCCATACAAAGAAATAAAAGGCACCAGAAAAAGAAACTATGTGGATAATATAAGACTACATTTTTCTTATCTTTTCCTAACTTCTTTAAAACACATAACATTGCAGGAATCAGTAATAATAACACTGTGATGTTAAGCTTGTAACATGTGCACGCAAACACACACACACACACACACACACACACACACACACACAAACGCGCGCGCGCGCCCGCGCGCGACCATAACAGCACAAAGAGGTGGGGGGTGAAGGACGTGGAGCTATACTGGAGCAAGATTCTATATTTTTTCTTTTTCAGTGGAGGTACTGGGGATTGACCCAGGACTTCGTGCATGCTAAGCGCATGTTCTACCACTGAGCTCTTACCCTTCCCCCGCAAGATTCTATTTCACCTGAATTAAGCTAGTATTGATCTGAACTAGATTGTGGTAAGAAGTGTATTGTAATCCCCAGAGCAACCACTAAAAAACATAAAATAAACTTAAAATTTGTTTTTAAAATACCAACAAAGGAATAAGTATAATTTTTAAATAATCTATTTGACACAAAAGAAAGTAGAAAAAAGAGAGAGAAAGTATGAGGAAAAATAGCAAAATGAAAGACATAAATCCAACCCACATCAATAATTAGATTAAATGTGAATGGACAAAGCACTCCATCAAAAGGCAGAGATTGTCAGACCAAAATTAAACTTTTTTTGAAAAATCTAACCATATGCTATATTTAAGAGACATATTTTAGATGTAAAGACACAAATTTTAAAAATTAAAAAATAAGTTGAAAAATAAAGACACAAATAGGTTGAAAGTAAAAGAATTTTAAAAAGATAGCATGCAAGCAGTAAATATAGTAAGAGTTGGAATGGCCATACAGGCATATCTTGGTTTTTTGCACTTCACTTTATTGTGCTTTACAGATGGTGTGTTTTTCACAAATTGAAGTTTTATGGCAACCTTGTGTTGTCAGATGATGGTTAGCAATTTTTAGCAATAAATGACTTTTAAATTAAGCTATGTACATTGTTTTGTTAGACATAATGCTATTGAACACTTAATAAACAATAGTATAGTGTAAACATAATTACTGGGGAACAAAAGAAATTGATGTGACTCACTGTATTGTGATATTCACTTTATTGTAGTGATCTGGAACCAAAGCTGCAATATCTCTGAGTTATGCCTGTGTTAATATCAGATAAAATACACTTCAAAATAAGAAATATAACTAGAGACAAAGAGGGACATTTCATAATGATTTAAGGGATCAATTTATTAGTAAAATATAATAGTCATAAATATATATAAATACCTAACCTTAGAGCCCCAAAATGTATAAAGTTATAATTAACAAAATTAAAAGGACAGTCATCACAACATTATTTATAATAGCCAAGAGATGGAAACAACACAAATGACCATCCACGAATGAATGGATAAACAAAATAGGTGTATCCACACAATGGAGCATTATTCAGCCTTAAAAATGAAGGAAGTTCTGAAACATGCTACGTATAACACAGATGAACCTGGAGGACAATATGCTGAGTGAAATAAGCCAATCACAAAAAGGCAAATCCTGTATAACTTGACTTATAGAGGCATCTGAAGTAGTCAAATTCATAGGGACAGAAAGTAGAACAGAGGTTTCCGGGAGCTGGGGGAGGAGGAAATAGGGGGTTGCTTAATAGGTAGAGAGTTTCAGTTTTTCAAGATAAAAATGTGCTAGAGAACTGTTGCACAGCAAGGTACATTACTTAGCACTGAACTATACACTTAAAAATGATTAAGATGGTAAATTTTATATTATTTTTACCACAATTAAATATTAAAAAATGTTAACTGAAAGGATAGACAATTCAATAATATTTGTAGACTTTAATACCCCGTGCTCAATAAAATGACAAGACCAATCAGCAAGAACATAGAACATGACACTAGTCCACCAATGTGACCTGACCAGTGTCTCTAGAATACTCTCCCAATGACAGCAGAACACACATGCTTCTCAAGCACACACGGAACATTATCAAGAATAGATTATGGTGGGGAGGGTATATAGCTCCATGGTAGAGTGAGTGCTTAGCATTCATGAGGTCCTGGGTTCAATTCCCAATACCTCCATTAAAAAAAATAAATAAACTTAATTTTACCCCCTCCAGAAAAAACAAAGTAGATTATGTTCTAGGCCATAACACAAGTCTCAATAAAGCCAAAAGAACTGAAACCATACAAAGTATGCTCTCTGATCACAATGGAACTAAATTAAAATCAAAAACAGCAAGAAATTCGAGCAATCCCCGAATAAGTGGAAATTAAGCAGCATACTTCTAATTACCTCGTAGGTCAAAGAAAAAAATTAACTGGAGGAAAATAAAACTTCAAAATTTATGGGATGCCACAAAAGCAGTGCTTAGAGGGAAAGACAGCTTTAAACATTTATCTTTCTTAAAAAGGGCCTCAAATTAATAATTTAAAAAGTAAATAATAAAGACGAGAACAGAATCCAATGAACTATAAAACATAAACCAATTAAAAAATCAATAAAACCAAAAGCTCATTCTTTCAAAAGATGAGCAAAGTTGACAAACCTTTAGCCAGACTCATCGAGAAGAACAGAGAAAAGACACAAATTATCAAGATCAAGAATGAAAAAAGGAATATCACTGCCATGTGGAAGTTCAAAAGAAACACTGTGAGCAATTTTATGCCAATAAATTAGACAACTTAAGTGAAATGGACAAACTTCTAGAGAGGCACAAATGATCGAAACTGACTCAAGAAGACATAGAAACTTTGAATAGGCCTAGAAGAAGTTTTTAAACGTTTAATTAGTAATTCTGAAATCTTCCCACAAAGAAAAGCCCAGTCTTCAATGACAAATTCTATCAACTATTTTAAAAGAGAAATTATACCAACCCTTTACAAACTTTCAGAAGACTGATTCTATCAAGCAATATTACCCTGATACCAAAGTCAGACAAGACATCACAAGAAAACTAAATCAATACACCTTATGAACATAGCTAGTAAAAATTTTAACAAAATATCGGCAGACCAAATCCAGCAATATACAAAAGATATTATTCTCTATGACTACCTAGGATTTGTCCCAGAAATGCAAGTTTTGTTTAACATCTGAAAATCAATGTAATAACATTATATTAATAGAATAAAAGACAAGAACCATCTGAAGATACAGAAAACAACATTTGACAAAATCTAACATGCATGAAAAAAAAAACTCTCTACATAGTAGGAATAGAAGGGAAAGTCCTCAACCTGATAAAGAGCATCTACGAAAACCTATTACTAATATCCTACCTAACAGTGAGAGGAGGCACACTTTACCCCCAAAATT
This sequence comes from Camelus ferus, assembly GCF_009834535.1. NCBI lineage: Eukaryota > Metazoa > Chordata > Mammalia > Artiodactyla > Camelidae > Camelus > Camelus ferus. Next base: position 86,692,725 of record NC_045701.1, on the reverse strand, counting down.
ACCAACAAAGCAGGATGCCCATTCTCACCTTTCTGTTCAGTGTTTAACTGGCAGTACTAGCCAGGGCAGTCCAGCAAGGAAAACAGATAAAAGGCATCCACATTGGAATAAAAGTAAAACTGTTTTTATTCACCACTGACATAATTCTATGTGGAGAAAAACCTAAGGAATACACACATACACACCTGCTAGAACTAATGAGTGAGTTCAGCAAGGTCACAAGATACAGGATTAATATACAAAAACAGATTGTAGGTCTGCATTCTAATGACATACAATCTGAAAATGAAACTAAGGGGAAAAAATCCCATTTACAATCATATCTGAAAGAATAAAATATTTAGAACTAAGTTTAACAAAAAAGATGCAAGGTTTGGACACTGCAAGTATAAAACACTGGTGAGTTAGATGAAGAAAATTTAAATAAATGGAGAGATAGTCCATGCACACAGATTGGAGATTCAATGTTTTTAAGATAGCAATTCTGTCCAAATTGCTCTAGTACGTTTAACATAATCCTCTGAAAAACACATTGGGCTTTTTTTAAATAGAAATTGATTGGCTGATCCTAAAATTCATATGAAAATGCAAGACCCAGATAACCAAAACAATTTTTAAAAAGAACACAGTGGAAGAACTTACACTACCTAACTTCAAAACTTACTATAAAGCTACTTTAATCAAGAAAATGTCGTCCTGGCATAAGGATAGATTCATTAGAACAGAACTGAGAGTTCAGATTATAATACTATTACACTGATGATCAATTGATTCTCAGCAGAAGTGCCAAGGCAATTAAAGGGGGAAGAATCACGTTTTCAACAAGTGCTACTGTGACAACTGACCGTCCATGTGCAAAAGGTTGAATTGAGACCCTTAGCTTACACCATACACAAAAAATAATTCAAAATTAACTAAAACTTTTAGAAGAAAACTTAGCAAAACACTTTGAATCTTGGGTTAGGCTAAGAGTTTTTAGAAACACCACCAAGAACACAATCTATACAAGAAAAACAAATGATAAATCGAACTTCATCAAAATTAAAAGCTTCTGTGCTTCAAAAGACACCATTAAGACAATGAAAAAAGAAGACATATACCGGGAGAAAATATTTGCAAATCATATATTTGATAAAGGATTTGTACCCAGAGTACATAAAGAACTCTTACAACTCAATAATTAGAAGACAAAAAAAACCAATTTAAAAATAGACAAAACTGAATAGACATTACCAAAGAAAATACACAAATGGCTAATAAGCACATGAAAAATGTCAACATCATTAGTCATTAGGGAAATGCAAATCAAAACCACAATGAGATACCATTATACACCCACTAGAATGGCTATAATCAAAAAGACAATAACGAGTCTGGCGAGGATGTGGACACACTGGAGCGCTCACACGTTGCTGGTGGGGATGTAAAATGGTGTGGCCATTTTGAAAAACAGTGTGGCAGTTTCTTCCGAAGCTACACATAAACTTACCACACAACCCAGCAACCTCATCCCTAGGTATCTGTTCAAGAGAAATGAAACATTTGTTCACACAAAGATAGTATATTATTCATAACAGCCTCAAAACTTGAAACAAGCCAAATCAATTGGTGAATGGATAAACCAAATGCGTAGCCTTACAATGGAACTGTATTCAGCAATGAAAAGGAAAGAAGTACTCAGATGACTTGGATGAAACTCAAAAACATCACACAAAGTGAAAGAAGCCAGAAGCAAAAGACTACATATTGTATGATTTCATTTATATGAAATGTCCCAAAAAGGCAAATTTAGAGAAACAACAGATCAGCGGTTATCATGGGCTGAGGGGTGGGAGCAGGGACTGACCAAAAATGGTCACGGGGAATTGCTAGGGTGATGAAAAGGGTTTAAAACAGGATTAGCAGCAGTCCCACTCCTGAGCACATATCCGGAGAAAACTGATTCCATAAAGGACATTCAGATCTCCCAGCACTGAACTGAATCGAAGCTTACAACTGACAGTGATTTGAGGAGCGGCAGAGTTTGACCAGCCAGGAGCCCTTCAACAGAAGTCTGACCTGGCTTCTGGAACACTGCCAGCCACTGGGGGCGACTCTCACTGCCCTGAAAGCAGGAGGCTCGACTGTATGACCACTGGACGTCCCTTCATGATCTCCATGCCCTTGACTGCATCCCACCAGGTGCTTAATGGATGCTCTAGATGTGTGTGGTAATGAATGCCAATCAGCCTCGGAGGGCAAACCCTACAGAGGCACAGATGGAAATACACCCACGACAGCTCCGACTGTCTCATGCTTTCTTCCCATACCTAAAGGTGTGTTGGGCCACACCCTTGAAGCTTTGTGAAGTGTGTTACCTATACGTGCATTAGCACCAGATTCTGAACATGACCCCTTCCTCCAAATTCCTGTGTGCTGAACCCCCTGGCTTTGGGATCCCCAGAACGCAGAGCAGCATTCTTTCTCTGATGCAGTGACCTGCCTATCACCACCCATCCCAGGCAGCAAGCCTGGACTTTGGAGAAATTCACAGTAGTTCCTCAGTGAGAAAAGGACACCCCTCAACTCAGTTCACCTTTTTCAGACAACCCTTTAGATCCAAGAGAAGCTGAGAGAATATCAGCTATCCAGCCACAAACTGGCTTCTTCGGGGCTTAATATCCTTACCTGGAACTCAGTCATAACAGGCATGTATTGAGCCAGGCCCTACCATAGACTGATAGCTTAGAAGCAACAAACGTACGTCTCCCCGTTCTGGGTGCTGGAAGTCCAGGATCATGGCACCAGCATGGTCAGGCCTCTGCTGAAGAGACCTACTTCCTGGTTTACAGCCGGAGCATTTTCCCTGTGCTGTCACGTGGTGAAAGGGACCAGAGACCTCTCTGGGGCCTCTTTTATCAGGGCACTAACCTCACCACGGGGGCTCCACCCTCATGACCTAAGCAACTCCCAAAGGCCTCCCCACCTACTACCACACCCTCCAACATCAACATTTCAACAAGTGCATTTGGACCACAGCAAGGCTCTAAAACAGTGCTGGCAACTGTTTTCGATAGAAGACCAGACAGTAAATGTTTTAGGCTCTGCGGGCAGCCGGTCCCTGTCACAACCACTTCACTCTGGTGTTGTAGTACAAAGGCAGCCACAGACAATGTGTCAACAGATGGGCGTGGCTACGTTCCAATAAAACTTTATTTACAAAAACACACAGCAGGTCAGAATGGCCCACAGGCCTTCATCTGCCAACCCCTGCTCTTAAGAATACAAAGAAGAATAGATGTATTTGTGTGTTAAGGGAGGTGGGGGTTCTTCCGGTCTTATGAAATTTTGTGAAACTAGAAAAACAAGCCTTGATCACAACTAACTTTGACAGGCCACAGCAAAACGAAGGCATGCGGTGAATGCCTCGTGCTGACCTCCAGCTCCAGACGGGAGCCCTGGCTCCGCGGCCGCTCCCTCCACCACCTACCAGTGCATGTGCCCCATCCAAGGTCCTTAGTTCCCTCTTCTGCAAATTGAAAACATTGATGCTAATATGAATCATGGGACTGTTATCAGAATCAGATGAGATAATAAATGGGAACGTGCTCCTCAAATTACAGAAAGCTATGGAAATAGAAGAGAGTATTAATATGATCTCTCAGCCTGATACAAAGCTTGAGATGTGATTCCAGACCTGACGCTAATTAACTGATTCTGGGCAGGTCTCCTCTCCGCTCTTCACCTTGGTTCCCTCATCACTCAGATGCTCCAGATAATCGAAGTGCTTTATTTAAAACATGCACTTTTATCTTATTGTCTTTATGTCATTATTAGATAATAATAGTGATTATCATCATTTTATACCATTATCTTTGTCTTTGTTTTTATCTGAAAGCTCGCTAGATATTTTTATTTATTGCCACGGCACATACTTGTCTGCCAAAGCCACTTTGCCCCATTTGCTTTGGAAACAGGCTGTCATTATTGCCCCAGCCCAGAATGAGGACCCTTCCCTGGGCTCCAAATGGGTCATTTGCTCACCTCCACCACAGCACTCAAAACCATGCTCAGTCATTGTCTGTCTGTCCGTCTCTTCCATTGGGCTGTGAGCAACTTGACTTAGAGGCGGGGAGGACTGACTAAAGACGTCTGATTCATCTTTGTATCCCAGCACCTGCTCCAGTGCTGGATTCCTCTCCCAAGAACCTCTGGATCTGCTCAGCCATGATTTTCTGCTGAATGGTGCTGCTGATGGTCCCGGAAGATGGTCTGGCGCCAACCGCAGGCTTGACGACCACAGAGAGGAAACGGCCCTCGTCCTTGCCAGCTTCCTGGTAGGGCCACGTTGCCAAGGCACATCTCCTGCTCGCCTACCTGGCTCCTGCTGCGGCCAGACTTGGATCTCCAAATCACCCTCGAGGACAAGCCAACAGCGCCTCACCTCTGTCCTCCCGCAGCCCCCCTCCTCCTGCCTGGAGCTTTCAGCTTCTGCGATGCACCTGGAGGTGCCCTCACACCTGCAGTGACTTGCTCACATGGGCCCACAAGCCTGCAGGCCTCAGGCTCGTGCTCTGATCACTGCTGCCATCTTCTCAACATGAGCTCTCCCAGCAGCTGCCGGAGGAGCTGGGCAGTGCTCGCTGCAGGAGCAGAAGGTCAATGGCCCAGGAGGCAGAATACCACCATTGGGAAGGCAGAGTCAGTGAAAAGGTCTTCTCCTTCCCCGGGACAGACATTCAGGTAGTTCACAGGCCTCCGGAAGCTGTCCTGCAAGAACAGGCCATCAGCTGTACACGGTGGAAACTCAGTGTCTTTGTCTGGGCGGCTATGATCATGGATCAGGTGGCTTATACATAACAGAAATTGATTTCTCACAGTTGTGGAGGCCAGATGTCTGAGGTCAGGGTGCCAGCGTGGTCAGGCTCTCAGAGCCCTTTCCTGGGCCGCTGTTTTCTCTTCGTGTTCTTACATGGCAAAGAGGGCGCTAATCCCACTCACGTGGCCTCCACCCTCATGACCTACTCACCTCCTAACACCATGAACCTAGGGGCCGGGACTTCAACATAGAAACTCTAGAGAGAGATGCATTCCAGCCAGAGCACCTGGGAACACACTCACATATTTTCTCTCCCCATCCTTCCCTCTGCCTCCCCTGGATTTTTAGTCCCCAATAAAGTGTGAGCATCCCAGTTTTTACCTCATCTTGATTTGCTCAGCAATGTGAGCTCAGACATGAGCTCCCGGGAAATGCCCACTTCGGGCACCACCATCTTCTCTCCCAGTCCTGGCCTCTCTTATCCCTCCTGACCCAGCCCAGACCCCACCTGAGCTACAGTTCTCCTCAGGCTGCAGAGCCACAGCCCTGGACTCGTTCTTTGTTCCCTCAGAGGCTGGCTGTGCACGTGGCTACCCCTCTGCTTCTCCCTTCACGGTGGACTTGGGGGATGGTTTTAAAATTTGCCCACATGTTCTTTGACAATCCTCCCCTCGAAGCAGAAAGCCGAATTCTTCCTCCCCTGAGACTGAGCCAGGCTTAGCAGCCTGCTTTAGTAAATAAATGTGGTAGAGGTAGCGGTATACTGACTTGAAAAACTAGACCTTCAAAGGCACTGCAACTTTCTCCTCCCTCTTGGATCACCTGCTCTGGGAGAAGGCAGCCATCCTGTCAAGAGGACACTCAAGCAGTGCTGTGGAGAGGCCCACATGGCACAGACTGAGCCTCCAGCCGACAGCCATGTGATGGATGAGCTGTCTCTGAAGCAGATCCTCCAGCCCCAGTCAAGCCTTCAGATGAACAGAGCCCCACCCAACATCTTGGCTGCAGTCTCATGAGAAGCCCTGAGCCAGAACCTCCCAGCTAAGCCACCCATGGATTCCTGTCCCCCCAGAAACCATGCGAGATAATTAAAAAAATTGTTATTGTAAGCCTCTACATTTCGAGGCAATTTGTTACACTGAAATGGATGATGGAAAAGACTTGCAACACCACACGTGCCTTTTACTGTCTTAGGGGCTCCCCCACCCCTTTCAAGCACCTCTTCAAGCACCCACCCATATCCAACCCTTCTATTCTCAGTGAAGAAATTTGTCTCCCACTTTATGGGGGCCAGGGAGGGAATGAGGCAGTCGAACATGCAAGATTAGCCACCTGCTCCATGCCCTCCGTCAATGTGCTGACACCTGCCCCATCCTAACTGCCTTCCTTCCAATCACTGGGGTGAGGTCTTCCCACACACCTGCTCAAGACCAGCCCCTGCCCTGGGCTCCTGGTCCCCACTGGCTCTTTGTCATTCCTGGGACTTCTACCATGCCCCTTCTACAGACTGAAACCAAGTCTATACTTCTGTGAGACCCTCAACTGCAGGCCACTTCCTACCCCCATTCTCTCCGTTTATAACCAAGCACCTTGGAAGGCTGGGCATGCTTGCTGTGCTCCATCCATTCCTCAGCAAAGGAGGGGTGGCTTCTGCACCCCCACTTCACCCCAGCTCCTCTCCCCCAGGTCACCAGGTATCCCCCAGCTGATAAACCCAGGGCATGTCCCAATCTTTCTCTTGGGGGCTACTCTGGAGCACTTGACTCTGTGGACCACTCCTTTCCACCCCCACTTCCTTGCCTCCAGGACGTGCTCCCTCTTCTTTACAGGAGTTCTCCAGAGCCCCATCTTCAGCCTGCTGCCCCTCTTATGCTTCCCAGTGGCCTTTCTCTCACAGTGGAGACTACCTTCCCTTGCTGATGGCTCTCAAATCCATGCTCATCCAGACCTGTCCTCCAACTGTGAATCTGCATCCAGCTGCCTGCAGCATGTCGCAAAAGCCCCTCAAAGTCACCACGTCCAGAAACCATGATGCTGTGTGCTACCCTTTCTGTCTCTCTATCCCAGTTGATGGCACCTCCAACAACTGGCCTAAACCAAAGGCCTGGGAGTCACCTGGAAGTCCCTGCCCCGCTTCCAAACACTCAGAAGTCCTATCGACTCTTCTCCCCAAATAATGCTTAACCCTGTCCCCTTTGCTCTACACTCTGACTCCCTGCCCTCAGGGAGAACCTGGCATCTCTGACCTGGGTCATTGCTCCAGGCTCCTCGCTGGTCTGTCTTAGCCCTGTAGATCTAAGTGACAGAGACAATGGCTCTGCACAGGGGACTTCCCAGAACTGAATTGTCCCGCCCCCTCCCTAAGATTCTTCAGGGTTGCCCCTTCAGCCTCGGCGACCTGTCACTTGTCAACTCAATCATCTTCAGCTCCCGTTGATCCCAGACTCAGGCTAGCTATCACCAAAAGTCTACCACCTGCCCACGCACACCCCACGCAGTGTGACCTCCAGGTCTTTGCACTGGTCCTCCTGCCCCTGCTGGCCTTTCCACCATCCTTCACCTTATTCTTTGCCATCTTCCAAAACTCAGCGTCATCTCCTCTAAAAAGCATCCCCCAAGCACCTCTTGGCTACATCCTACCCTGCCTTGATATTGTAACCTGGGGCAAATGGGAGTGACGCCCACCTCATAAGACTGAATAACACCAGGGTACCTGGCCGAGGGCTGGCCTGCAGTCATCAATCCACAGCTAGTATCCTTCCCACCCTGTCCCAGCCCTCATGGCCCTGGGCTGCTCCCTTGTCCAGCCCTGGTGCCTAACGCAGAAGACTGGCTGAGAACGTGTCTTTTGAACTGGAGGAACGAGTCGAGAGATGGAAGGAAAGGCAAGAAGCACCTGTTGGCTGATGGAGTGGTGTGGGGTAACCGTCCACCCTCCATGTGCTGGCCCCCTCTGCTCTGTCACTGATTACCTGATGGCTTTGGTCAGAGGATTCCAACTCTCTAAGCTTCACGTGTCTTTAAAACAGGAGTAATAATGCTGGTGCCTCTTCCACAAGGAGTCTGTGCACACTGAGGCACCATCACCCAGGGTCAGTTGGCATGAACCCGGCGCACGTGGTGCACTGCACTTGGCCATGGACCACCCGGTCCGGCCCTGGCCCACTTCTTCCTGATGGGCTGTGGGAGCCCCGGGACAAACATATGTGCTGCAAACTTGTTTCCTTGGAAAGCAGGCATCGTTTGTCCTTGCTGTTGCCCGTGGGCACTTGTGCACAGCCTGCCTGGCTGGGGAAGGCACGTTGGAGGGAGCTGGTGCGGGGGTCCGCGCCACCCACCCGTCTGCACCAGGGGTGTCGTGTTGGGCCTGCGTGCCCACCGCCCGGCTGCCTCCCCACTCCCCTCCCCTTCCATTCCTCTCTCCTTGCCTGTCTCTCCCTCCTCTCTCATCTTCTGTCTCCTCTCCCTGCTGTCTCTGTTTCTCACCTCCTTGCCCCTAGCTCTGCTCTCCTCATTCTGACATCGTCTCTTTGTCACTCTGTCTTGTTTCTGTTTTTGTTCTCTCTCTCTCTCTCTCGTTTCTTTCCTCTTCTGTCCCTCTCCTCTGTGGCCATCTTACTTATATTTATCATACACCTCCCTTCTTGACTCTCCGTCCTGTGCAAAGAATTTTCCCCTTGCTGCCTCCAGGCAAAGTTGGTGGAGAAGAATGAATTTTTCATTTGTTTCCCGTTATTCTGCTCCTGTACCGAAGAAAGTGGAACTCAGGCCCCTCTGTATGTGACTAGAGGTGCGACACACCTTGATCTCTGAGTTTAGTTTTGTCATTTCCCATTAAAGTAAACCCCCCTCGGGAAGTCAGGCGCCAGGCGTGAGTCATCAGAGTGGGGAGCCTGTCGGCACATCCCGCGGACCTGGCCCTGTGGGCGGTCAGGGGAGATTGGGGAGCTCCCTTTGGCTTCAGTCTCCAGCAGGAGGGTAGGAACCTGTTAGAAAGTCTTCTCCAAGTTTCCAAGGATGCAGGAGCTGGAAGTTATGTTTCTAGCCAAGAGCACTGCACACATGCACACACACACTGAAGGGAGCTCTGCGCAGGTCTCACCTGCCTCCCTAATGAATGTATTCACTAGATCAGCACCTTGAGTCGCTGGAGCCAATGAGTTGAGGAGGACCAGGGGAAAACAGACAATCCCCAATGAGTCTTCCTTCCTCGTTCTAGTTTCAAAAGAGAAACTGAGTCAAGATCCACTCGCTTGGATTTGTTTTCTGTTTACCATGAGGATGTCACGTCCCTCCTTGCTCCTCCACTCCCCATGATGTGGCTGGGTTCAGGGAGACTGGATCAACCATCCCAGCGTCAGATGGGCACTCCATGGGGACACTCAGCGCTGCCCTGAAGGACGAGGTCAGTCCTTATCACACTCCGGCTTCCATTTCATCCCCCAAGTCTCCGTTTCAATGGCACCTCCAAGGAGAGGTCGGCCTTGCTGCACTATCTAAACCAACAAGTCTTTGGTATCATTCTCTGTCACAGCCTCTGATTCATCCCTTCCTCACACCTCCTTCAACTGGACCAGTTCTGTCTGTGTACTACCTGTTGATTGCCAGCCTTCCCACTGCAATGCTTGCCCCTCTGAGACAGGGACCCTGCCGCTGGCTCAGAGCCTGGCACATGGTAGGTGGCCAGTTAGTGTCTGTTGAATGGATGAATGGATGAATGAATGAATGGGGTCATCTTATCCAAGCTCCTGTGTGATATGTGATAGAACTGAGGCCCCAGAGGAAAAAGAGATTTGCCCAGGAATGCACAGCCCATGAGGCTCCGACTCACCCCCACCCCAGGTGTCCCTTCCAAGCTTGGTCTCCCCTCAACCAAGGGTCCTTCGACAGGAACTTCATGCCCACCCTCCTGCCATCCTCTTAAGCCAGGCCTGTATTTCCTTTGGAGTAATAATTAAAATAACATATTCACCAGCTGTTTTTTCCCCTAGATTTAATCTGCCCAGGCTCTGATTTGCATATTAAAAGCACTAATTAGCCCCTCCGAGTGCTTGAGCAGGGAGAGTGCAGTAACTGGCCGTACCCTCCCTGAAGACCATCCCCAGTGCTCCGGGCTGGGATTCGGGTGGAGGCTGAGCCCTGGGCAGGGAGGAGCCTTTGTGTCCCTGTGTTTGGGGACTGTGGTACCACCCAGCTACACCCGTGGCTCTTTTTCCCTTTGAAGTGTCGTGTTTGATCTGTTAGCTCGTCTGTCAATTTTCGTTGTGGCACCTTTGGAGTGGTGTGTCTGAGCCCCTCCCGGCCACACCACGCGGGGCTCGGGACCCTGGAAGGTGGGTGGCCGGGGTGCAGCGACGCCCCGAGGTGAGCCCCTGCATCATGGAGGGTTGTCCTCTTCCCAAACTTTCTGCCAGCGCCTCCCAGCAAGGATGAGAAGGGGCGATTGCAGAGAGCCGGGCCCTTTAAGTGATTCCTTTATTGGAATCATACAAAGGAATAGCTAATTGCTGTTGTTATTATTTCCTTAAAAATAAAATCGGGGGAATGTGTGCGAGGGGAGGATGGAAGGGGGGGCATCCATAAAAGCTGTCAGCCCACGGAGGTGGGACTCTGAGCGTGCCTCCTGCTGACTGCAGGCCCAGGGGTAGCTCGGCGGCCCCCGAAGACAACGATGGCTCCCCTGGGCTGAGATGCTGGATGGGGACCTGCCTGCTCCATGCACAGCTCTGGGAAGGAAACCGAGGCCTAACCCTCGCAGGAGCCGGCAGAGGCCAGCCAGGGACCCGGCTGGGGAGCCAGTCCCAGAATTTCAGAGATTCCAGCCTGGCGTGCCACATGCTGCTCCCCACTCCCTGCCCACCCCCCTCCCCAGACCCTGGGTTTTTGCAGCAAACAGCCCCTCCCAGGAAGGCCCTGGAGCCTGCGGGGGCTGGGCCACAGCAGAGAGAGCCAGATGGCGGCTGTGTGAGCACCAGGGGGCAGGGCCAAAAACCGTAAAAGGGAAGAACGCGCTGGCAAGAGAGTTTCTTTCTTTCCCTCCCCCGGCTGGGCTCGGGGTGGGCTCCAGCTCCCATGGCTTCAAGGGAGGGCGGGCGGGCAGGCGGGCGCAGCCCTGATCAGAGCACGTGGTGGCCGGAGCCAGGCCCAGAGCCAGGCCAACCTCCCTGGCTGCCCCTCGGCCACTGTCTGCCAGTGCCCCCCACCCGGGCTGTTCCCTGGCCAGGAGACAGAACACCCCGCACCCGCTCTGGGCCATCTTGAGATGCTCGCACCGCCCTCCCTTGTCCATTCCTGTACTTGCTCCAGATCTGCTCGTTGGGCATCACGCCTGCGCCAGACAGGAGGATGGATGAAAGTTTGAGGAGGGGCAGGGAGGATGAGAGATGCTGTGGCCTTGAGTCTTGTCGACACCCAGATCAGTTGCCCAGAGGAAGCAGCCTAACTAGAGGCACTGGCTTGGCTTTGAAAGGCAAGTGTCCAAATAACAAGCAGGAAGCTTCAAAGTCAAGTGTAACCCCTACAGTCAGCACAAAGACCCCGGGGTGGGGAGGGAGGAGCCAGCACCCGGGATGCCCTGTGGACAGGAGACTACCCCTTAAGAATCTCTCCTTGGCGGGGACATCCCCAGAAACTTAAGGAAACACGGAGCCAGCTGAAAAGCCTTGTATCATGCAGTGCAGACAAGAACTATGGGGACGAGAAAAGGCCAGCGAACTGTGGCAGCCTCAGCGAACTGAGGACTCTAGCCAACAGGGGGAGCTGGAGTCCTCCGAGCTAGCTGGACCTGCACTGGAGCCACAGAGGGCTGGACCCTGGGGAGATGGGGCCGGAGCTGGATGGCCTGAAAGAGAGATGACCATGCTGGGCCACTGGGGCGCCGTGGGTGTGGAGATGCTCCCTGAAATCGTGGGAGGCAGGGCGGCAGGGAGGAGGAGGGGGTGCGAAGGAAAGGGAAGCCCAGCAGATGGAAGAATTTTGGTTCCCCTTTGGGACTCTGTGAGCACAGGCTTCGTTCGGCAATGTCGTCAAATGTTTCCAGCCTCCAACAATGAGGTACACGGGGCAATGGGAGGAAATGTCACCACCGCTGGCAGGATCCCCGGGAGAAGTGGAGTGGAGGCAGGGCTTCACAGGACCCCTGCAGGGGCTGGAGAGCTGGACCCGGAGACCGCCCCCACCCCACCGGGAGAACAGGCAAGGGGCGGTCCTGGGGAGGGCTGGCGGCTTGATTTAGGTCCACCAGGTGGTCCACGGGGGACCCTGTTCCCCAGGAGAAATGACGACTAACGATGAGGAAGATGCTGGCCCCAGCCTGGAAGCTCGGGAATCGCAGCCTAGAGAGTCCGAGGTTCCACCACGTATTCAGGGTGCCGTAGTCCAGGAACAGTGGGGTTTTCCCTCAGGGAACAGAATCTTTCCAATGAGACAGCGGGGACCTTGAATCAATTTGTTGCTGAGAAACTCCTCACCATTGTGTTTAAGGCCCACCGACGGGCAGTCCCAGGGACTGGCATCGAAGCCAGTGTCACAGGGGTTGCCCACATCTGTGCTCCCTGAGCACATTCATCTCCTCCCAGACACACCAGCTGGAAAATTCTCCTCTCTGGGACCGATGATCTAGGCTCTGAAAGTGGGTGCCCTGAGGGCACTGCTTTGACTTGAGGAACACAGCGGGGCCAGCAGAGATGGTCAGGCTGCTGCCGTGGGCTCCTCTCGGCTCTCAGATCTGGTTGTTGATGAATCAGTGCACAGCTGGAGGGGGTCCTGAAGAGGCCTGAATGCCCAGGAACTGTGCAGAGGCGGGGCCTGGGGACAACGGTGGGGTGTGAGGACGCCCTTCTTGGACTTGCAGTCGGAGGAAGTTGACTTGAGGAAGCCAATTCACCCCTCATCTGACCCTGGGGAGGTGGATGGGTGGAGGGTCAGATTTCATCAGTTGGGATAGAAACAGAGGAACCCAGGCTTGGAGCACATCGTAGCGAGAACTGGGTAGAACATGAAGACAGTGTGGACGGGAGAGAGACTTTGTATGTGTGTCATGATTTTAATTTCTCCCAAACGATCTTGAAAAACAAGAGACTGGTAACTTTATCTGACTTTCCAACAGAAGAGGGTTTTACTGCCATATTCACAAGCTGGGCTGCTATCTTGGTGGCTTTTCATGTTGCAGGTTGGGTCATGTTTTGTTTGGACCCTACTTTTGGCACAGTGGTGACATCACTGCCTGCTGTAGGTGATGTGACCGTGTCTGGCAGGGTTGTCTGGACAGACCCGAGGTCGGAAGCAGACTCGGAGGTGGCGGGACCTGAACTGGCATCTCCTGTGGCCATGGATCCAGGTATGATGGACCCAGCGGGAATGGTCCAGGAGCTTCCGAGGCAGGTCAGGAAAGGCCCCGAGAGGCTGAATTTTACAATTCCTTGGATGCAGGAGAGTTTTAAGGAGCTAAAGGGAGGTTCAAAATTGACCTTCCGAGATGCATCTTCTCAGATGCCTCTAATTTCTCCGCCAGGAGGTGCCTAGTCACACTGCCTGGTTGACGTGACGCCCCGCACATGTGGGGAGCATTGGTCCTTCCCAGGGAACACTGTCAGGCATCATGGACATTCTCAGAAGGGCCAAAGGACTCTCTGGAGAAGAAAGTCCTAGAAATAGGTAGAACAAAGCCTCACTCAGGACCGTCTTCCCCTCCTCATGCTTCTTCTCGCCACAGTCGGTTGGGAGGTGTGACGGGCTATAAAAACTGCCCTGCCTCTTTTATTTTCTCCTTGTTGGATGGTCTGTCCAGGGAGAGTGTGTTGGGCTGACAGCTGTTCTCGCTAAGAAGTGACCTCGCCCCTCAGGAGAAGCGAGGACAGTCAAGAGCAGAGGAGCCAAGCTGCTGGTGGCCGGGGGTGAGCCAAGCAGGTGATCTGCTTAAGGCCACACGAGCTGATGCTGCTCCGTCCATCCAGAGGTAGAGTCTGTTGGTCAAAGCCAGTCCCAAGGCCAAACCAAAAGACAAGAGGTTGGAGGACTGCAAACTAGTGTGGCTGCATTTTCCCATCCACCACACACCCTGGACAACTCAGCATCTCCTTTTCTCAGTGGACACCCCAAAGAGACTCATGCAAACGGACAGGGACCAGAATCTTCATTATAGCCTCGTTGGTTATGGCAAGATCGAAAATAAAAACACCTGTCATTGGGAGAAGATGTAGATTAAAAATGGCATGTTCATGCGTTAGAAAACTGTACAGCAATTTATAAGATGAACTCAGTCCCTATTTACAACTTGGATGAATCAAAGAGCATGATGACTGGCAAAAAAACAACCCATAGAATTGAACGTATAGGATAATACAATTTTAAGGAAGTATTTTAAGTACAAAAATAATACTGTATATTATTTGTATAAATAGTGCATATACTTACATAGATATAGCATGAAATTGAGGGGATATGCATTAATTAGATGAGATTTCGTGGCTACCAGGGGTAGAATGGGTGGAGGCGGGGCTGTGGCTGGGCCAATGAGGATGCTGCGTCTCTAAATGAGAAGAAAGACGGGTGAACAGATATGTCCAATCGATACCTTTGATATCCAACACAGCATCATTTCAGAATAAAGATATAAACTTGACAAGAGGGAGCCATGAAGGAGGAAGATAAAGGAGGGGAAGTGGGCAAGGGGGATTTGCAGAAAGTTGAAGAAAGATTAGCAACACGAGTTGAGGTAGGACCCGCTTTCCCATGGAAATACCCCTGCACACAGACTGTGAACACTCTGTGCTTTGTTATACTTTTTAACTGTTGCCCATTTCTGTTCATTCTTGCAATGAACACTCTTTGTCAGAAAGGCCACAGGCTGTTGGCGTTGTCTGGATAACACTGGTACTGGTCATCCTTTTAGACTTTATGGGCAAAGCAGCCGCTACTGACATCCAGGCGAGTGTATGGTTCAGTGGATCAACATTTGTCCATTGACTCACTGGGTGAATAGGGATTGAGTACTTTTTACGTGCCTGGTGCCCTGCAAGGCATTGGGGGCGCACCAGGGACCCAACAACCACGGCTCCCACCATCACGGAGACCCAGTGAGAAGCTGCTCTTGAAAATTCTGCTCCTCCCCTGAATTATCCGCTCTGCTGTGCTTTTGTGGCTTCTTCCATCTCCTCCTCCTGAACAGAGTTAATATTCGCAGGCCCTGGGGTCTCCATCCATAGCAAGCCGAAAGAAACGTGGAGAAGGAAAGCTGCCCTGCCTGGGGTCAGACCCACCTCTGGGGTCTCCTGCCAACGCTCTCTGACCTCCTGGACTCCAACCTGCTCTTGCCAGGAACCGCCACATTGATCAGGCTCTGCTTCCTAGTTTGGAGCCCAGGCTTCTGGGTCCTCCCTTCCCACTGCCTTGCTACCTCTGCATTAGACCAGACGTGGAGAGGGCTGGGAATGTGCTGCTGGGATTCTCTGAATTGACAAGTCTATGGAATTCTTTCCAACAAGGACATCAGTGTGCTCCTTGTTCTGGGCTAGAGGGGGCAGGACGTCTTGATGGGGTGGGAAGGATGAAAGCCTAAAGGAGGCCACACGAGGATGGACCCACCCTGTCCTAACAGCTCTCTGCTCCCCAGACGCACACCACATGCCTGCACATCCATGTTCTCACTCGTGGTGTGTTTCCTGCCTGGACTGTGCCCCGACCCTGGGAACACAGGCCCTGCCCAGGACCCCTCCCCTCCAACAGGCTCCCTAGCACCTTGCACACGCCTCCATCTCCGGAGGCCCATAGCACACCCTGGCCCCGGCCCGTTGCGCCAGGTCCCCATCTAGGGTTCTTCCCCAGCACCACCGTGTAGAGGGGAGGGAGAAGGGAGGACAGAAATCAAGCGCTGGTTCATGAAGGAAGCGGGAGGAGGGAACCGCAGGGAGAATGGAAAGATGAGGTGACACCACTTGATCCAAAAGCCCCCGGGAAGGGTATGGCTTTGGCCCTTTTATGTCCCAGGAAGGAGGTGGCAGCCCCCCGAGGCTACAGTCACGCCAAGAAGGCCCCCTGGGGCAGAGCAGGCCGCGGGCCTCTATCCGCAGGACCAGAGGGGGTGCAAAGCCCGCGCGGAGAAGGGTTTCTGTCTAACCCCGCGGCTCGGGCAACACGCAGCTCTCCCTAGAACAGCGCCGGCCGGCTGCCCCCTCTCACACACCTGCTGGCTCTGTATCCAGCAGCAGCGGCCGCGCCAAGGCCCTGAAGGCCTCCCGCACCCGGTTCAGTGCTGGGCTCTGGAGTCAGGCCTCCTAGGCTCAGACCTGCTGTGTCCTGAGCGCGTGGCTGTGGACCCAGCCCCTAAGCTCTTGGAGCCTCCACTTCTCATCTAGAAAGCACGAGGGATGATGGCATCCGCCCCGCTGGTGGTTCTGAGGAGCAGTGATCGCCCACGGGCGTGGGGCTGCGTCCTCTCACTTAATCCCCACTCAGTCCCCAACCTGAGGGAAACCGAGGCTCAGAGATCTTACGAGGCACCACCAGGTCTCCAGCCAGTAGGTGGGAGAGCCAGGATTTGGGTCCAGTGCTTCTGTCTGGCCCTGGGGAACAGAGGGGCCCCAGGAAGGGCCACTGCCAGCCCTCCTCACCTCCCAGCGCAGCCATGGCTCCAGGTGCCACTGTGATCAGTGGTCCTAAGTGGCAGCACATTGGTGACCAAGAGGTGCCCCATAGCCCCCCGTCCACTGCCATCTGGCTACGCCCCACCCCAGCCCCCATCCACAGCGCACAGCCGGGTCTCCAGGGACCACTTGCACCAAACCCAAAGGCTGCTGTTCAGGCCTTGCCCATCCCCTCCCCGACCTTGAACCCTCTGCTCGTTGGCTCTGAGTCACCGCGGCTCACACCTCTCCCTGCAGCTCTCCAGCCACACCTCCTCAGGTCCCTTGCAGGCTCCTCTTCCCAACTCTCAGCTGTTACCTTCCCCCCGCCCCCTCTTCTCATCTCAACCCTCAGCCACTCCCTGGGTGTTATGGCCCAAGCTCCTCCATGGCCACCACTGATGACCCATCTAACGCCAACCCAGGTACCTCCTGAAGGTCCAAACCTATGGCTCCAAAGGGTATTTTCCACCCGGATGTCCCACAGGCACCCCTGCAGCCTCCGTCCACCCACAGCTGAGCTCTTCTCTCTCCCAAATGCCTGCTCCTCCTTTGCCCGGGTGCCCACCACCCACCACCTAAAATGGAGAAGTGGAGTCATCCTGGACTCCTTCTTTCTGGTGCCTCACATTGAAAGAGTGGCCAAATCCTGTTAATTCAACTTGTTAAATATCTTTCTTATACATCACCTGATCTCCACCTCTTCTCCTCAAGCCGAAGCCTCCTCATCTCTTACCGGGACCACTGATGTTTTATCCATGGGGTTTCCTTGGTCCAGGTCCCCACCCTGGGGCTGATGACCTGGTCGTATTTCTCCCATCAAGGGCGGCCCACTCCACCAACATGGACTAAGGGTCTAACGTGTCTGCCCTGTGTTGGGTGCTGGGGAACTGATATGGCTGAACGCCACTCTTCTCTCAAGAAAGCCTCATGGCAATAGCAGAGAAAGAATGAATTGCCCTACAAATTACAAATTACAGGCTATGGGAGATAGCAAATGGCACAGTGGGAGGACCCAGGGCCCTTTGACAGGGTCTTGGGGGCCGTGCAAGGTCTGGGAGGGACTGACGGCTGAGATGAGCAAGTCTTTCTCACTGTCATAGGCTGAAGTCCAAACTCTCCAGCTGGCCTGTAAGACCCTTTGTGAGCTGGTCCCTAACTCCCCCAGCCTCATTCTCACCCCTTCCACACACACACACACACACACACTCTGCTCTCTCCAAACACGCCCAACCACCAACCGGCGGGTGGGGGTCCGTCTCCCTGCCATTCGGCCCCAGTACAACGTCTTGCATCAAGGATCGTGTCAATGTGTGAGCTTGCAAATCGGCACTTAGCTCACGTGCCAAAGTCCACAGTCCTAAGTTTCAGTGGCAGAAAGACATTGCTGAAAATAATTGTGCCTGGCAGCACTGGGCTGGTTCCAAAAGCCGTCCGGTGCTCCAGCGCACGCGGAATATTTGGTTGCTCTCTGCACCAGCCAGATGCCTCCATATCCTGCCCAATTAATCTGGAATGAGTTGGACTGTGATCATGTACATTCACCACAACCTGCTTCTGAAAGAAGGACCACAAAGCCGCTCCCCGGCCGCTTCCCCTCTTCCCCGCCTTGCCCCCGTCCAGAGCTCCCACGAGGGCCCTGCTGCTGCCAGCCCCCCACAGGTAGATGGGACCAGGTTGTGGCAGAAAGCGACAGCCCCACCGGCGATCTGGCAGAGGAGACCCTGGTGCTGCCAGCCATTAGCCACTGACTCCATTCCCGCTGGCTCCGTCAGGCGATGGATGCAAATTCCTGCTCGCTGCCTCTCCCGGGAAGGAGTCCATGCACCAAGCCCTTTCCTGGAAGGGGCTCTGGCCCGTTTCATGTGGTTGAAACTCCGAAGGCATTCCTGAGGCCTGGCTTCTGCAGGCAGGGACCTGTTTCCCCAACCTGGCGCTTCCCAAAGATACCAGAAAGATGAGGCCACAAAAGGGAGGGAACACACCTGAGTACCTGTCCGATGTTCTCTCAATAGTTCCCTCCAGCAGCCTCCCGAGGAGGACTCTGCCCTTCTTCACTCTTGCTGAAGCGCAAACGGGAAGCTCAGAGAGGGTGAGTACAGGGTGTGAGGGCGCCCAGCTGGTGGGCAGCTCAGGTGAGGACTCCTGGCTCCATCACCCCGTCTGCCGCATCACTCAAGCCTTTTACTGTGAGCAGGGCGGGGCCGTGACGAGCAGACCTCTCTGTTCATCTCCGTCCATGTCTACAGCAGAGTTCAGAGGACGCCTTCCTCCTTCCTCTCCTTCCCTGTTTTCTTGGCCCCTCTCCTTCTGAGATCTCAAGGTTCCTCGTTCCCACCTCCCCTTGTCCACCATTTCTGGCTATTCTTGGAGCGCAGAGAAGACCTGACTCCAGAGAGGGCATCCGGGCCTGGAGGACGGCCAGGAAGGTCCCAGGCCCTGAGGAGGAGTCGTTCTTACAAAATCAATGACCCAAGAAAACGTTCACGTTGTGTTCCTCACAGAAATTCAGAAAACTTCGTGAGCGCTCAGCCTGATGAGCTGGCTTAAGTTTCGGCTTTGATGGGAGGTTGTTCTTTTTTCTCCTTCCTTTTTTCTTTCCCTGTCACCCTCCCCAGTGTCTACATTCACACCGAGTGTCTGCACCAGCTCTCTCTTCCTCCACGCCCACTGGAGGCTTGAAGTTATGACCTAGTCCCCCACTGCTTCCTTCTGGCACCTTCTCCCCTTGCTATGTCCCTGCGCCCTCACCATGCATTCACCCCCACCTCCATCACTTCCAAGAGAGAAGCTCTGTCTTCTGGGCCCCACCCTGACCAAGGAGATACCCTATGTTCACTATCCTCCAGCACCAAAAGTTCTGGGTTTTTTGGACCGTGCACAGAGCCAGGAGTTGGAGAGAAGGGGCAAAGGAGGCAGAGGAGGAAGGGAATCGGAGAGTGAATCGTCCCCCAAGATAACCAGCATCCAAGTCAAGCGAGGTTTCAAAGTAGGGACTTCCTCTCTCAGCCGGGCTTCCGGTGGCCTTGTCAAGCATCCAAGCCCCAGAGGGGCTGGCCGGTTTCAGGCCGTTCTGGCATGAGGCCTCTCCACGCACACAGAAAGTCACTCCAACAATTAAGCTCGGTCCCTTTGTTCCCTCCCCTTCCTCTCTCCCTCCCTCCCCTCCCTCCCCTCCCATCCCTCTCCCTCCTTCCCGCGAACCCACGCCCCACTGTGCGGGGTACTGCAGCCGCCCTCCCTGTCAGGCCGCTTCGTGGTAGTACTGCGGAGCCGTGGAGAGGAGCTAATTGGATTTGTTGTCACCTCCTGAAGCTGCCAGGAGCTCACGTCTGCTCTGGTTACAGATGAAGACATCACGGTGACAGGCTCAGAGACAGCTCAGCTGGCATCCCGAGGCCACTAATAGAGCCATGTTGATTTAATGTCCGAGTGGAGAGGTGCAGACAAGCTGTTCAAGTTTTCCCTTCCAAACAAAGCAGGGATAGACCATCCGTCATCTGTGGATCAGTAAATAAGCATCCATGTGCCTCCAGGAGCCCTTAACCATCGCCACAAAAGAATGACAAACTATTTTAAATGGGGAGACGGGACTTTGAAACCAAGCATCTCTCTGGTTTATGCTGCCCTCAGGGAGCTCGGCTAATTCCACCAAACATAAATTTTACTTAACTATGTAATTATGAATGAATCCTATTAGCCTTAAAATCGCCCACTCTCTGAAGGTGTGCCCCCGTGGATGTGGTCTCGGGGAGGGGGGCAGATACAGAGGCCCTGGTGAGGATGCGGAGGCCCGCTTATTTGCATCTGTTTGTTCAATAGGCATCTAGTGAGCACCTACTATATGCTGGGCACCAGGTGAACTGGGGACAGTACCGGCACTTGGAGGTGTAGATAGACACATGGACCGGGAGCTACAGCCCAGAGCAGTAGGTGCCATGGAGGAGAAAAAAGCAGGGGGGGTGAGGGGAAGACCATAGGGGAGCGCCATTCCCTCTGAGCTTCTGGAATCAGTTCCCAGGGGAAGGAGCATTGAAGTCTAGGTCCCGCTTTCAGAGGAGTCGGGGGATTCGCCACATCCTTCTTCATTCTGGGTGGCTGGGGTCTGTAATGGGTGTACCGGGGCTAACCATTCCTCCGTCGTCAGGCTGGTCCAATAGACCGGGGAAGCCTGCAGAGGCCTGTGAGTTTCACAGGAGAGGAGGAAGGAGTGATACTGCACCTGAGGTGCGAGAGCTGCGGCCTGCGAGGGGTTGAGTCTTGGAGCCCAGACTGCCTACCCAGCACATCCGCCCCCCGCCATGGGCTGGAGTCGGTCCCCTGCTTTCCCACAGCTCCTGAGCATCCAAATGATGCCCCTCCAGGGAGTTATCCTAGACCAGGCACATGTCAGGATACTGACCACCCATGGGCCATTCTCAGTGATGGGGCCCAAGCAAGGGGTATTGAAAAGATTTAAAACAGAGTGGATGCTGGCCAGCTGGACAACCCCCTCGGGCCTAGGCGTCCGAATGCTCAGCCCCTAGGCCCTCTCCCATCCCTGCCCCAGTCTCTCTTTAGGATCTCACCTCAAGAGCCCACTTGCCACTCCCTTCTTCAGCCCCAATCCCTAATGGCCCAATGGAAACAGTATTAGAAGGAACCCCACAACTAAACGGAAAGGAATCCTCCTGGCCACTCCACACTGGAGAACCATCGGAAGCCCATCCTGGGAAGGGACCTGCCCCACAACTAAGGAAGCAAACTCTAGCAGAGGACCTTTACATAATCGCAGACCATGAGGTGGAGCCCCTGCATCTTGACAAAGACTTCCTGCTCCCTCAGCTGAATTGTCCCTCATTCCCCACCATCCTCCAGTCACAGAAAAGTGCACAGAACTCCACACACCCTCAGACTGAAGCTTGGAAGAGAAAACAAACTGACTCAAATACACCGAGGGAAGAGCCAAGAGGTCGCCCACACACCCACAGGTATTTCCCCAAGTGCATTCCAACAGAGCACACAACACCTGGGACAGCAGAGCTGCCCCAATGGAGGAAATCTGACAATATTAACGTGGCAGCCTATGTGGCACCCCTCAGGGAAGTGGGTGTAGGAAAGGACAGAGAGAAAGAAAAACAAATATCGTGGCTGATAGGGAAACATTACTCTGGGAAGAGGAGGAAATTCCTCATTATTGAACAACTAATGAGCATGGTAACTCAAAAAAACAAAAGCAGAAAGACAAGAGAATGTAACAATGGGAAGAGATGGAAAGGGAGATTGCTCAGACCTAAGGGAAAAGATTAAAGCAAAAGCATCACTACAAGAGTCAGAACTCACTTTTAAACAACAAGGAACAGAAGACAAGCTCAAAAGCAAAACTATTGACATAATGGAAAAGCTTGAGAAAAATCAGTGAATGCAAATGAAATAGAGATCAAGGTAACTGATGTTTGCCCCTGAAGCGAACAATCCAACAAACAAAATAGAAGATGCATTTAAAGAAGTAATACAAGAAAATTCCTCTAAAATGGATAACTTTTCCAGTGGCTCAAAGAATAGACATATATTGAGTGTTTCAGAAAAACTTAACTCAGAGCCATCAACACTGAAACACTGTTTAAACTCTAGAACATCAAGGATAAAAATGAGTTCTTTGAAGGCCAAGACAGAAAAAGCAAATCATCCCCAAAGAGAAAAAAATCTAGTTGACCAAAGACTTGTCTGCAGCCATGTTCAAGGCCAGAAAGCATCAGAGAAGTAGTTGCAGAGTTCTAGAGCAGCCAGGAGAATTATAAATGAAAAGACACTATTTGAGTACAATGGCAACAGAGGATATTCCCAAACTTGATTAAAAAAAAAAAAACTGACTTGTCATTGAAACCACCCAGTTCAAATAAAAACCAGGGAAGGAAGCAGTATGTGAAACCACCAGTGGCAGGGACTGGATCCATTTAAATATGGAGCTAAAATTCAGCGACTGTGGAATTGTGGTTTTAAAAGAAACTATATTGTATTATAAATTTTTGGAACTAGTGGGTGAGGATGGGAGGAGGTGTGGTGGTCAGCCTCAGAGCTGAGAGTCCAGTGGATGGTAGCAAAGTTAGAAACATGGAGGGCCTTGCACTAAGCAAAAGTAAAACATGTGCTTTTACTCTGTTTTCAGGAACCCCATGTAAATGATGGCAGCAGAACAAAACAGCTAAAAACTCATAAGAACAAAGAATATAGGAATAATTACCCAGACAATAAGAGATGGCAACAAAACTTTGGAAGGTGGATGGTTGATGGATCGGTGGTAATTGACTTCTCACACCAGAGAGCTACAACGTAATTGATTTCAAGGGATGGGGAGAAGGGTGGGCAACAAGAAGCAAGCCAGGCCCCTCCCACCCAGCAGCCCAGCCAGGCCCAAGAGCCAGAAGGACGAAGGACAACTGAAGCCTAGAGGATAAGACGGGGCTGAAGACAGAGGACTGGTGGACAGCCAGTTTAAGGACAGCAAGACCCCCAGATAGGTCTCCTGGGCCTGAGGGACTTCCCAGGATGTAGGACTTTCGGTGCTAAAACCAAGGTGGTCCCAGGCAAACTAGTTAGTCACCCTACCACCAGATATCCTCCCCTACCCCCACCCTGTGCTCCTGTGAAATTACCCCCCCTGCCCCAGAAGACCGGAAGAAACTTCACTTTGTGGTGACAATGGACCAGGGTGTGACTCAACAACCGCAGGTGCAGTGAAGACCCTACTGAAAGTTAGGGGTTAAGAGAAGTTTTGCCCAGAGAACACGGTGGACACTCGGCCCCTTGTCCTCACTGGCTTCAGATTCTTGGCAGCAGGACTTTTACCCCCACCTGCCCTCCACACACAGCCCCACCCCAAGTAGGAGATCTGGCAATTCCCCTTTGAGGACACTGTCCAAGAGGAAAGATCTACAGATACTGATAGTTGGGAACCCCCAAAAGAATGGCCAGATGGCCACCCAGTCATCCTCTATGAGCAATGTCAGCCCACAGGCCCTGCCCCTGCACCCAGAGCTTCCACTTAGCTTTTTAGTGCCTCACTTTTAACTACGTTTGGACAGCCAAGGATCACCACACATGATCACCAGACCTGGAGAAAAGCTTCTAACAGAAAAGTAGAAAAAAGAAGAAAATTATAAAGAGACAGCAACAGAAATCATAGAAAATACGGCATCAGTAAATAAATCTGGATGCTAACAAAACAACAACAACAACAAAAGGAACAATCAGAGAGCCAGAAAAGGGCCTAAGACGTTAAAAACTTGACGAGAGAAATTTTAAACTCAGTAGACAGCTCAGAAGGCGAAGTTGAGGAAACCTCCGCAAACAGAAGCGAGAAAAGCAAAGAGATGCAGTCACAGCACATATTCAACACGCCGAAGCGGCGACCGTGGCGAGCTGCTGTTCTCTTCTTCGTCGTTTTGTGTGTTTTCCAAATTTCCCACAATGGACACATAGCGGTTTTATAGTCAGAAGAAAAACATCGATAAAAATGACATAGTCAAAAGCCTGTGACCACATAATAGGCAGCATGCTGGGGGGCAGGGGTGCTGGGACAGACTGGGGAGGGTGGCTGCCAAACGCCCCGTATTCTCCACGGGCACCCAGATCCCCGGGCAGCAGGGGAGGGGGTTTCCAGATCCCTCCCGGCCAGAAGCCCAGTAGCTCAGGGCCAGGCAGGACTGGGCCTACGGGAGGCTGGAGAGAGGGTGGCCAGCCGGACAGGCATGGAAAGGGGAGTAGAAGCTTGGATTGAAATAAGGTGGGTCATTTTTCTCCCCATCCACAAAGGAGCCAGCAAGAGGAGAGCCAAAGAAGAACCTGGGGGCTGCCAAAGTAGGAAGAACTAGGGAGCGGCCCCTCCAGGGCCTCCAGGAGGGGTGTAACATCTCCCCCTCGCTCACCGAGACCTCAGTCCTTGCTTCCATTCAGCAAAGCCGAAGCACACATCTCTATGCAGGCCCGCGCTAACTGCAGGCCATCGGGTGTAGGTTGTGCTCAGTGGCAGAGAGTGTGCTTTGTATGCACAGGGTCCTGGGTTCAATCTCTGGTACCACAGGTAAATATAAATATATATACACCTAACACAAGACCCACAGCCCTGGACAAGGCCCAGCCCCCGAAGCAGGCACTTGGGCCAGGACCCATCCTAAGCCCCCGGTCCTCTGACCCCACAGGGGCAGCAGGGGCCCATGACGGGGGACGAGGGGTCTTCAGCTCCCCCTGATAATTCCTTTAGGCGAGAACGTGTTTTGAAAAACCACGAAGGCAGAGGACATTGATAACCATGGTTGCTCCAAATCCCGGGGCCCGTGAGGAAGACGATGGCAATGACTGTGGGAGGCACCCAGGTGCTTCTCAGAGCCGCCTGGTGTCCTGTCATCCTCTCTAACCTTCACCCGCACCCCCCACCAGTCACACATCGTCACCCTCAAGTTCCCCAGAAGGAAACTGAGGCTCAGGGAGTCAGGCGACTGGCCCTGGGTG
Source organism: Camelus ferus (assembly GCF_009834535.1). NCBI lineage: Eukaryota > Metazoa > Chordata > Mammalia > Artiodactyla > Camelidae > Camelus > Camelus ferus. Next base: position 86,667,816 of record NC_045701.1, on the reverse strand, counting down.
GCCCGGCTGCGGAGCGCAGACGCCCCCTCGTCCCTGGGCAGGCGTGTTCCACCTTCCAGGCTCCAAGCCGCTTGCATCTCGCTGCCTGGGGAACCAGGCACGTCACCCACGGCGGGGACAGCAGAGATCAGTCCAGAGACACGTGCCCTGATGTCCTCCGGCCTGGAGGCCAAAGCTGCCCCTCTACCCGGCACCCCACCGCTCCTCCCCAGTCTCCCCGTGCCCCGCTGGCCAGCCCTGGGCCTGGAGCCCGCTCCTCAGGCTCCCGCCAGTCCCCTCAGCCTCTCCAGGAGAATCCTCATTCCTCTAGAGCTGCAGCGCCCGCACCGCCCCCATCCCGGGCTTTCTGCACAACGTCTGCCAGGCCCTGCAGGAGAGGAGCGGTCCCTACACGCCTTGGGCATCTGCAAGATGGAAGGAGGGTCTGCAGAGAGAGTGTGACTCTTTCAAGCAGAACGCAAGCATGTCCTTGATGAGCCCCGCGCTTCTTTGACGCGGGCTGGAACCAGCGTGCCCGGTGCCTCCCGCGGCCTCTCCTGCTGAGGGCTCTTCTCAGTTCAGGGGAAATTAGACTGACGTGCACCACCTCTCAGGTTTGCAGACACGCACGGTGACGCAGGTTCTTTCTCAGGCTGAGGTCTCACCTTATCCAACCCCAGCGTGGTCCAGAAGCTCCCACCGTGCTGTGATCGAGTACCAGCCCCGTGTGCTTTGAACTCGAGGGCCCAGGTTCCCTCCCACCTCTAGACTTTGCTCATGAGACCTCTGTGGCCCAGGGTCTTCTCCTCCAAGAAGCCCTCCTGGATGCCTACAGAAGGTGGAGGGGGGTGACCCCTCGCTGTGACCCCTGAACACCCACTCATCCCGCTGTAATGTGCCTCCTGGACCAGACGGGGAGCTCTATGTGGGCGTGATGGGTCTTGCTTCCTCGTGGATTCCCAGAGTCCAACACGGTCCCGCGCTGTGAGAGCTGCGGGGTGAAGGTGTGGTGGATGGGGGACTCTGGTTCCGAGAGGTCAGTGAGAGGGCCTCCGCAGCCGTCGGGCCTCCTCCCTGGTCTCGCTGCCATGGAGACACTGGACCTCAGGCTCTTCCTCCACCTCACACAACGGGCTGCAGCCAGACAACCAGAAGCAGTTCCTGAGGGCGCCACGCAAGTACCCCCTGCTCTCTGCAGGAACGTGAGAGCGGGTCAGAGGGGGGCGATGGCTGTCCGCACCCTGACCAGGGCCCCCTCGTGCCCCAGCCCACCGCAGTGCCTTCTCCCCTAGGGTTCTTTCAGCACAAACACCCCCCAAAAAAAGAGCCCAGTTTGTCACTGGGGTAGAGGCCAGCGCAGGCAGTCTTCCAGGCTTGAGGGACAGCTGAGAAGGCGTGCTGAGTCCCGGGTCTGCCGAGGAAGGGGAGGGTGTAAAAGGGGCAGAAAGAGCGTGTCCGGCGTAAACTTGCCGGACTTCGCCCGCGAGTGTCTCTTTGTCGTCCCATCTCCGGCAGCCCCTCACAGCAGGTTGGCCTCAGTAAGAGAACTGGCTTCTTGAAGCCTCAGTTTTCCCCGTGAGAAAGGCGTCCGTGTTCCAGCTGTCTGGCACATGGGAGGCACAGCCAGTGTCATTCCTGTGCCCCGCCACCTCCCTCCCCTTCTTTTCCTTCTTGAAGGCAGCTTTTGCCCACAAGCCTTTCTTGATCATGTCCCCCTCTGTCCTTGATCACGTCCCGGCGTCTTTGCCAGGGGACGAGGCTGGGCGGGGCTCCCCCCTCACAGAGCCCCGGCTCTCCCAGCCCCCCTGGCCAACACTTACCACCAGGCTCTCCCCGCCCTGGGGCACCTCTAAACAAGGGAGGCACACTCCAAGGGAGGGCTGGCCCATGGCCCCACTCATCCCACTGGGCTCCCGGGCCCCCTCACGCCCTCTCCTCTGCACATCCCCTCCTCGGGCTGTGGACACGCTCTTTGAGGCTGGCCCTGGAATGGCATGAGGCACAGTGGGTCATTTCATCCAAAGTGGCTTCTGAAGTGCACCTGAGTCGAGGCCAGGGAGGAGAAAGAAGGGTCTCTTTTTTTCGCTTCAGAGAAGGCTTTGCCCACCAGGGGGACAGGTACGTGGGTCGCCTTCCGGGGGTCCTCCCGGGATCACCGGCACTTGTGGGAGTACTGACCCCACCCTTGTTGGTTTCAAGGCCTCATTAAAGAAATGGAAAACCCATCCATCCACCCTGCACAGAGCTCTCAAAGCCACCTGCGCCAGGTGTAGGGACAGAAGTGGGCATCACAGTGCTGGCCCCTACCTCATGGAGATGACCCATGAAGGGGCCGAGGAAGGACGTGAATCATTGCCCTTGTGATAAGGGCTTTAAAGGACAAATACAAAAAACTTCTGATCGGGGGTTTCAGGGAAGGATGCCCAGAACAAGTGACAATGACAGTGAAACTCACAGAATAGGCAGCGTAGGAGGAACTGGAAGGGGCAGAGCAAAGAGGTGAGACTGTTCCAGGACAAAGGAAGGGGACATGCAAAGGTCCTGAGGTGGAAGAAGGAAAGGGGCTGAGCCAGGCTGTGTGGGTGTGGCCACAGGGAAGGGGCAGCAGATGGTCCAAAGCTGGCCGCACCAGCCTTGGCAGGTCTGCCTGGGAATTGAGCTTTTCATAGACCAGGGTTTGGAATTAGGAGCCGTGTTCCCCAAGTGATGCTGCTAAGTCCTTGCTCATCTCTCTGGGTCTTGACGGACTCGTGGGTTGCTCGGACATGAGCACAGTAGCTGTGTCTATCCTGCAGAGGAGGCTCCGAACTTAAAATATGCACTGTCAGCCCCAGGAAAGGAAGCCAGTCTGCCAACACCCACATGGCAGGGAGGAGCGAGGTCCCCAGGGAGGGAGCCCCAGAAGGTGCCAGAAGGAGTGCAGAGTGGCCCAAGCACTGCTCGGATCCTGGCTCTGATCTACTGGTTCATTTCTCTCAGCCTCGGTCTCCTCATCTGAAAAATGGGGACGATGACAACTATCATGTTGCTAGGACTAGTCATGAAAGAGAAAAAGAGTTTGCTTGCAGTGCGGTGAAGTGCCCAGAGTGGTGAGGAAGCACAGTGTTTAGCTCCACAGATGGAGGAGTGGCGCCCAGGTGCGGTCCAGGCAGCACCGTATTCCGGCCGCCCTCTGGTCCCTGGCAGCCAGTGGATCACCACTCCTTGTGTTTTCCAGGGACACGGCTACAACCACAGCCCATCCCGGAACCACACCCCAGTCTATCCCCTGAAAACACAGTCTCTGATGAGAAAGTCTGGGGGACCTAGTGATCCTTCCTGTGCCCCCAGAGTCTCAGAACTGGCCCTTGGGGGGTCTCTTTGGTTGCCTTCCCCTGCCCAGCACAGGGGCACATGTAGACTCAGTTCCTTCCTGTGCTTCCCTGAACACACCCGAATCTGGCCGTAACTTTATCTAAAGCATAACTAACCACTAAGGGAGGATTACTCGGGGGTCGAGACTTTATCCTGGGGCAGTGGAGGCCTGCTGAGGGATTTTAAGCAAGGAAATAATATAAGAGGACTGTGTTTTAAAGAGAGTCCTTGGAGAACACTGAATTTAGGACAAGACTCAATCTGGCCCACAGAGAAATGGCCTAGAGAACCAGCTTCTGAGCTGCGTCATTCGGCAGCTTCAGGAAATTCATGAAATGCTGACGGGCCACCTCTGTTTCAAGCCCTAAGCCAGATATGGGGGCTTTCTCTGTGAATTCGCAGAGATTTTGGACAAGTCTGTTGTTTCTGCCTGCCCACTATCCACTCCCTGTTTGTATCAGTCAACCTAGACTGGGTGGGGCTGTAGTAACAAATGACCCCCAGGCCTCAGTGACTTACAATGGCAAACGTTTATTCCTTGCTGCTATTTCACGTAGGCTTCAAGCTAGCTGTGGCTCTGTTCCAGCATCTTCTTCACTTTTGGATGCCGCCTCTGTGTGGGACAGCACCTCTTAGAGGCAGAGGGAGAAGACGAAGGGGGCTGGCGGAAGCCTGTAGTGTTAAATCTCTTAGAGCTTCTGCTCAGACACGGCACACGTCACATCTGCTCACAAGCCGTGGACCAGAGCAAGTCCTTCGCCAAGCCCAAGGTCAGGGGGAGGGGAAGCATACTCCTCCCATGGCAGACACCGCAAGTCCGGTGGCATGGGAGGGAGGAAACAAGAATGATGACAATCTCCCACCCACTCCGTCTGGTAATTCCTCCGCCATAGATGTTGGTTCAAAAATGGGTACATGGCCCAAGCGAGGCCAACTGAGTCAACGAGATTTGTTTTCTAAGCCTTTCATTAGGGCTGAAGAGAAAGGGAAGTGTTTATTCCCATTGGCACGTCTGCAAAGTGAGCCTAGAGCTTCCAGAAGTCATCCAGGAACCACGTAGGGACGGTCTGCCTGAGGATGGAGGCCTCCCAGAGTCAGCAGGAGCAGGCCCAGCTCCCAGCAACATCACCTGAGCCCCTGCAGCTGCCTGTGGAGCAAGTGGCCCTCGGTCTGCTTTGGTTATAAGAATCTGTTCAAGCCATTTGCACCAGGTTTCTGTCACTTGCCACCAAGAGTCCTGATGAATACAACCTAATCAGACCCTTTCTTTGACCATCACAGCTGAACTTCCCTGAGGGTTGCTTTGCCTCGGTAACTAGATATAAACTCCTTAAGGACAGAGACCCATAGCACACATTTTCAATCACCCTGAGTATTTAACACACTCCTAAGCTCACGTCTAGGGTAGAAGCATTTACTGAGCCCTTATTCTGTGCCAGGCATCGTGCTGGGTGCTTTTACATGTCATATACCATCCCAACTTTTTTTTTAATTATTTATTTAGTTAGTTAGTTATTTTTAAGGAGCTGATGGGGATTGAACCCAGGACCTCACACATGCTAAGCAGGCACTCTGCCACTGAGCTATACCCTCCCCTCCATCATAACATCCCAACCATTGAGGAGCCCCATCAGATAAATACCACTGTCAAGATTCAAACTGATTAAACTCTCCATCCAAGTTGCACCCAAGTCAGTAACAGCGCTGGTGCTGGAGCCCACATTTGCCCCTGCTGTTGGCAGTATTGTCTCCTGGAGCATCCAGACCACCTCCCACTGCTCCAACTAAGGGTTCTGACTGTCATTAAAGGGGACGTGTCACTCGTCTCCAGCCCACCTGCTTATGACCAGGGTTGGGGAGATGGCCTGTGCTCAAACCAGGGCCAGGTCTGGATTCTGCGGGCAGCAGGAGAGTCTCTCTGTCTTGGCTCAAAACCTCAGGGCTCCCACCCTCATGTCCAGCCCAGCCTTGGACCTGACCAAAGCCCAGTGGACCTGAAAACAGGCAGCAGAGGCCAGTATCCACTCAATTCAACCATCTCCAAAACCAGCCCATCTTCGGGCCAGCCTTCTGCCCCTCTTCCTGTAGGTTTTAAAGGCCAAACACCTCCTGCCAAAATTCCAAGCGTGTGCCATGACCCGAGCTGTGTCCAAGCTGCCCCGAGTCCTCTGTCTTCCTCGAACTCCCTGTCCCCAGCACCCAGCCCTCCTACCCTGAGATTATTAAATATAACCCCCATTTGCAGGAAATATGCAAAAACTGTTTATCTTTGGAAACTAAAATATATGAAACTGAGTCATCAGGCAAATTATATGCATCAGTAAGTGATAAATGTTCAGGGCCAGCAATCCTGAAATAGCGCGTGAAAGCCTTTTTGCGACTCCTCTTTCTGCCTACAGAGCACTTTTGAGCAAAGTTCATCACTGGCAGTGCAAAGTCAAGTCCCACGGAACCTTTCCCACTGGTCTTGTCAGCTCAGAGGACGCTGGGGGCTCTCAGGACAGGGAAACTCCCTGGGCCACTGGCCCAGCCCCTCTCTCCACGCCAGAGCCAAGGCTGTCTTGACATCTCATTGCTCCAGATACAACCCCGAGACTCCTGCGGTTTGGCAGCTTGGAACTGGAAAGAAATCCAGTAAAAACCCCTTTCCCCAGCATCTTCCCAATACAACAGCCTGAGGGGTGGGCCACCAATGGCAAGTCCTCATTCAGTATGGCCAGCGAGGGTCCGGGCAGAGAGGGGCAGCTCAGGGCCCTGTCCTCCACTGCTCCTCTTCACTGAGACCCCAAGAGGGACCACAGCTCCTGGCAACTTCCCCCTCGTATCAGGTCCCCCTCCATCTCATCCCCTTCGCCAGCGACATGCACATCCACGGCTTCCTTCCCCTCCCCCCACACCCCCTGACCACACGGGGTCCCTGCAGATACAACATGAAGCCTTGGGCCACACTGGGCTGGACAGTGGAGTTCCAATTTCCAGTCCTGCTCTTCCCCAACCCCCTACCTGATCTTAGTCCTTCCCTGGGCCTGTTTTTACGTCTCTAATCCAGGAGTCTCTAGTCTAAAGCCCATTGGTCCATGATGGATTTTCTCATTCTGAACAAATGCTTGGGAGAATCCAATCACTCATATAGACACTCATTTATTTTTTCAACAAACCACAGTGGGACATCTCTTGTGTGCAGGCACTCTGCTAGTCCCTGGGGCACTGGAGGAATGGCGACAAGGTCCCACCCGGGAGCTGCTGGCCATCTGGGACCAGAAGCACTCCCTGGGTCGGGTGCCTGCTGAACCATGAAGCAACATGCCGCCCTCTGGTCCCAGACTGGGTCTCAGCTCCATCCTATGGCCTTATTTGCCAGAGTTCTGCATGGAGAGGTTGGAATTTTTGTTGAGCATAGTGGTTAAAACCTTCACAGAACTAAGTTCCAATGCAGATGCCCTCCCTCATCCTTTTTTTCCACCTCAGCTTTTTTGCCTGAAAAAGCAAATAATAAGGAACAATCTTACCAGGATACCTTGGGGATTATGGGAGATCTGAGTAGTACCTGGCACACAGTAGGCAGTTAGTAAACACCGCTTGTTGTCATTACTAAGGGAGTACCTCCCACCCCGCTGCCAACGCCGGGCCACACTGAACTTGCCAGAGCCACACAGGTGTGGTTTCCTCCAACTCAGGTGTGGTGTCAATTTTACTCTCAGCTGTCAGAGCCCAGGACGACCTCTGCTGTCCTCTGCGGTCCTCCATCCCTCCACCTGGCTTCCGTTCCTGCCCTATCACCATGGAGCGATCAGACTTCGGCCTTGCTGTCCTCATCTGAAATGTGGAGCCGGTGCCACACACACCCCACTCAGGGCTGCCCCGGGGACCAGGTATGATGGCATCCACAGGACCTGTCGTAACCATGAAGGGTTTCATGGCTCAGGGTCAGCCTCCCATAAAAGCAGAAAGTCACTCTTCAATGCAGGACCAGCTGGGATGCTTTGGGTCGCAAGTAACTGAAACACAGACTCAAAGAGGTTTAAACAATAAAGAGATTCGTTGCCTCACATACAGAGGACCCCGAGGCGGCACCAACTTCAGACGTGGAAGGTTGGCTGACCAGCTTCATTGTCGAGGGGAGTGGGAACCTCAGACCAAATCACAACTCACAAAGCCAAGGCCGGGTGGAGGAGGGTGGACCCTGAACAAATCAGACTCTGCCCGCGGGGAGGGAGTGGGGGTGATTCAGAGCAAGCCCGAGTGTCTGCCTCCTCACACAGGAGCATCTGAGTGTGAACGTTTCCATCCACGTGCGAAGCCTTCTAAGCATTTCCTAATGGAATGGAGACAATGAGTAGCAAGAATGAGTAAATCCTTGACGGGAAGGATGCATAGCCCTGTCCCTGGGCTTTCCTCCCCAGAGGCAGGGGCTCACACCAACTCAGACTGAAGCAGCCCCGGGCGGATTTATTGCCCATTACCTCCATCCCCACTGGGACTCTTGGTCTGGCAAGTTGCTCTAGAAAATGCCAAAGATTGTCTGCATGAATCCTCCTCCTTCCAGCCCAGGAATTACAACTCACTGGGAAGGGGTGGGGAGCAGAGGAGAACAGGACCTCCAGGACCCTCCCCAGGACACTCTCAGCCTCACACCCTGACTACGGTCCCTCTAAGCAGGGCGCTGCAAAGGCCTCACTGGAATTACAGCCTCAGCGAGAGGGAGGGTTCATCACAGCTTGGCTGCCAGGGCCACACAGCAGGGCAGGTACCGGGCCCCGACTTGGCCTCAGGGAACCCCACCCCCAACCCTGCCCGACCGTCATTAACCGGGGCAGTCCTGATGCCCCTGCCATGGACTCCAGCCACTGCCAGCGAAGACTCTGGCTCTGCACTTGGCCCCCAGCAAACCATCTGGACAGCTCTAGGGCCAGGCACCCAGCAAGGGGCCTGACGCCTGTTGGTCGTCAGTGGTTACAGGAGCCACAGTATCCCGAGGGCAAACGTGGACCGCAGCCGAGGTGTGCTTCCGAAGGGACCAGCTCGGCATCAGTCCCAGAGGTGGATGAGAGGCTGGAAGTGAGGCCAAGTCAGGGGCAAGGAGTCAGGGGGAGCAGGAGGGTCAGGTCCCCAGGATATCCCAGCTTCCAACCACAGGGCAGTGGACGTACCCCATTTGTAACTGCATATTACAGCACTGTGGTAGCCACATCGAGGCCAGTCGACACTCTGTCGTTCCCTCTTCTCCAGAAGTGGCCCCCAAAGCAGGGGCTGACCCAGAGTGGCCACCTTCCATGCCGCCCACGCCCCTCCCCAGTGTCTGGGCCGGAGTCTGCCTCCACCCCATGATTTGGAAACTAAGCCATGACGGTGCGAAGACCTTGGGCAGGGGCGCCGGAGTGAATTAGGTAAGAGCAGGCTCCAGGTGATGGCTGCCACAGTCCTGCCGCCCAGGTCCCCTTGGCGGCCCTGGTTCCTGTTCATCCTGAGGCAGCACCTCCTCCAGTTCCACAAAACTCCCCCTTCCCGCAGAGAATCTGAACAAATACAGGGGCCTTGGACCCTCCCTCTGCTGGAAACTGAGGCCCGAGAGGCCCTGTGATTTGCTGAGTCACAGGGAGTGGATGGCAGGTCTGGGAGAAGCCAGCTTCACCCCCCACTCCCGAACGTTTCATAAACAGCTGGACCCCTTGGCCCTGGCTTCAGATGGGCCGCACCCCGCACACGCTGATGCTGCCACAGGAGGGAAAGTCCTGATCTGGCTCAGAACCAAGCGGGAGAGGAGACGGAGAAAGAAACGCCCCGTCGCCTGAGCCCCTGCCCACGAGCCTCCCAGGAGCTCCGGGGTAGCGGCTCTCACAGCTACTGCGAACGGCCCTCCACCTGGAACACCCCTTCGGCTCCGGCAGCTTCCTGAGGACGAGAGAAGTTGGCACAACCCCCAGATAAAGACTAGGTGGGGAAGCAAGAGGGAACGAGTGGTTTCTGGTGTGTTTACTGCTCCCTTAGCTGGAAGGAGTGATTCTGCTCTCAGTAGTACATAAACTCTTGGCAAAGTTGGGTTTTCCATGGTTTGCTGAACTCCTGAACACAGATGTCCCATTTGTGTTTCATTAGTACATCAGCCGCTCTGCGGCTTTCGACCTCTGCACCAGGCAATAATTACCTGGCTCGGGCCCATCCCCTCACCAGCTGGCTGGGGACTTGCTCTGCCCGACCAGGGCTGTGTCTGCTGTCAGCCCTTTCCAGGCAACTGGACAGCTCCGTTGTCACCAGGGTGTCTCAGCTGGGTCCCCATTAGCATGGTGGGGGCGGTGGGGGGAGTCCTAAAGACTTGAGCAGATACCTCCAGAGGGAGAAGAACTTTCTAGATCCCGGGCACCCTGGGGCAGGCTGGAGGAGGAAGGGGGGGAGGGGGGAGAGGAGGGAGGGGGAGGGGAAGAAGGCTGGAGGGGAGGAGAAAGGAGAAAAGGGGCTTTGCTGGGGGCAGATGGGAGCAGGATGCGCAGGAGAGGGAGGGGAGGCGGGTGGCAGCCCAGGCCCTGGTGTGGGAAGCCTCACCCCCGGGCTCGACATGCACAGGCGGGGCTGGTGGGGCCCAGCCTGCATCCCAGCTTCACACCATCTGGATCCAGCCAATGGGCGAGAAAGAAGAGAGAACTCTGGCTATAGATGACAAATTTCATCTCTTGGCGCCAACTCCCGTAAGTTGGCCCAGACACCCTGCGTCTTGGTTAGAGGAGCCTGGGAACTTAGCAGCTGTGGTCCCTCAGCAGTGCCGGCCCCAGACACGAGAAAGGAGAGAGACAGTGTTCCTGGAGGGTATTTACCCCTGGAAAAACAGAGACAAGCCAGCAGGACAGCCCTCCAGCTACAAAAAATGAGCATTAGTTTGGGTCCCATGAGCAGATATATTCAAATGCCCTTGGCTGTGAAGAAGCTGGGCTCCTCGCACCCCAAGGAGTCCCTGGGATTGGAGGTTCCCTGTTAGCTGGGGCGGCCCTGGCCAGAGCTGAGCAATGCCCAGGGAGGGTTAAGACAAAGGGTCAGTCCTGGGCAATCAGGGAGTTGGCATCACCTCTGAGACCAGAAGTCAGCCAGCCACCTGCCCCAGAGAAGTGAGCTCAGCCCCAAGCCCTGCCCGAGTAAGGTCCATGTCCACCTCTGTCTCCACCTCCCCAGTCCGCGGTCATCTCGCCAGGGCCGCCTTTCCTCCTCCCTGGCATCCATCCAGATGTTGCACACAGTGCGTCCCCTTTGTTTCCAGAAGGAAATGCTCATGAGAGGCCACTGTGTACGTGAGGGAGTCAACTGAAGTCAGGGGGCTGGGGGTTCCATCACTGCAGTGAAACAGCCGTGATCTCATGGTGGCCTCACCACGTGCTCACGGCCCCACCGTCTCTCCAGGGCAGGGATCCGGGTGAGGAAGCCGGGCACTCACCAAGGGTGCAGAATTTAAGAGTGCGCCAAATATCAGGAAATTAGGAAATATTTTAGTGCAAAAAACAATGGGAAAAAAAATCCGTAATGAACACAATTCAACATTTTAAACAGAGACAGGGTCATTCTTATCAATTTTTCCTTTTGTCTTGGGCTCCAATGTGGTTCTACAGTTTTATTTAAAATGTTGACATTCTGTTCATCATGGGGGTTTTTCAGTAATTTTGAGTTTTTAAATACAGCATTAAAATATTATTTTTCTCGATTACTGAGATTTGGGGCACCCCCTTCCTTCTGTACCTGGGGCTAGGGCCTCTCTCTTCCACCCCAGTACCCCCTCTCCCTGCACACTTCTCCTTCCCGCTTACTCCTCCCTCTGCCTCTGCTCCCCAGCTCACAGGAGCACCAGCAATTTCTTCCTTTTATTTTTTTAGGGCCACTCAACTCTTCCTTCTACCTCCAAACTCAGCCCTCCACCTCCCAAGACCTGAAACTTAGAAATTACTCTTGGCAAAGGCCTGCCCAATTCAGACAGAGGGGAAGAGAGCAATACACAAGGATGGGAAGACATACAAGGGGGATTTTCTACGGACATGAGGCCCCCTCCTTCAGAGAAGACTGTCCCCGACCCAGTTATTCTGACAGCAGGAGAACCCCTCAAGCCAGGAGGAGGCTGCAAAGGCAGATGATCTGGGTAAGCTGCCCTAAGAATTACGAGGATAAAAACCAGCAGCCAGAACAACAGACAAGACAACCCAAATGTCCATCAACAGATGACTGGATAAAGAAGCTGTGGTATGTGTCTACAATGGAATACTACTCAGCCATAAAAAAGAGTAAAATGATGCCATTTGAAGCAACATGGATAGACCTGGAGATCATCATTCTAAATGAAGCCAGAAAGAGACAGAAAATGTCATATGACATCACTCATATGTGGAATCAAAAAAAAAAAAAAACGGACACAAATGAACTTATTTACAAAAGAAAAGAGACTCACAGATGTAGAGAACAAATTTATGGTTACCAGGGGTTAAAGGAGGTGGGAAGGGATAAATTGGGAATTCAAAAATTGCACCTCCTGGGGAGTGATGGAAATGTTAGCTATCTTGATTGCGGTGGTGGTTTCATGGGTGTATACATCTATTAAAATTCATCAAATTGTACATATGAAATATGTGTAGTTTACTGTATAGGAACCATACCATAACAAAGGTGTTTTAAAAAAAAGAATGTGGGGTCAGGTTTGAATGGCCATTGTGTGCACTGGTAAAGGGAGGTAACTTCTCCCACCACCATCCTTTCCCAGGACCCCAACATTTGGCATTTTCCTTGGCATTTGAGGAGGTGCAGGAACCCTCCAGGTGAGACACCACAGAGTCTAAGGCTGGTTTGGAAGAAGAAGGGAGATGGTTAACCTATTCTTTTTTGGTGGTGGGGTGTGGGTAATAGGGTTTATTTATTAATTTTTTAATGAAGGTACTGGGGACTGAACCCAGGACCTCGTGCAAGCTGGACATGGGCTCTACCACTGAGCTATACCCTCCCCCTAGATTAACGTCTTCCGTCTTCTTGCCTCTCCCTCTGAAGCTTGGAGAGTCCCCCATGGCTCCCATGGCCCCTCTGCTCTTCTGACTCCACCTTCTGTGTCTGAACTAAGATCCACATGTCTTCCTAGTCCATGCCCAATTTTTATATTCCAGGAGTCAAAGAACCACTCTTGAAGAATAGCTAATGGAGATACAGAAGAAGAGCAAGTGCCAGGTAACAATTTCTAGGAATGTCTAAGTTCTGCTTCTGAATCCAAATTAATTAATATGCCCCAACAGAGACAAGCAGGAGCATGACTGAATGGGCAAGTAGCTAACGTGGAAAATGCACCCAAGTGAGTTTTCTCTGCTGCTTTGCTGTGTGCATTTACTGAGCCAGTTATTTTTAAGCCAGCTTGGCCTCTCTTTTCCCATCTGTAAAATGGGATAATACAAATAGCTGGCCCTTGTCCATTTTATAAAAACAATATGGAAGCTCCATGCTTCTGCAAATTGTGGGGCCTCCTCAGAGTGCGTGGCCAAGAGACACTTCCGTGTGTCACTTTATCACTATTGAGCACCACTGATGACACAAGAAACCAGTGCTGAGAGCTCACAGTGTCTGAGCTTTTGAATCTCCCTCTTTCCAGAAACTGTTACTTGGGTGAAGGAAAGCATACTGAAGATTGGAAAGCAATGAAGACCAGGTCCCTGGATCCCAAGCCAAAAGGCAGAGACCAGCTCCTGGGGGGACCTGCTCATACACAGTTAGAGAATGATGTCACCACACCAGGGCCAAGAATCTTGGAACTATCACCCGGAAACAGGAACACGGCAAGAAAATGGGGCTACGGAAGTAAAAGAAAAGGAGCACAGAGAGGGATGGGCAGACTGGAGGGGCGGAGAGAGGGGGAAATCTCAAGTCCAGAGGAAGAAGGGCCGCCTGTGACCCTGGAATGTCCCGGGCTCTGCAATCAGCCTGAACCGCTGTCTTCATGACAGACACGTGGGCCTCGGGGCGTGAGCTGGCTGCTGGCCCAGAGAGCCCAGCACCAAGGACAGAGGCGCGGTCACTTCTCAGCCGGGGCCCTCTGGCCACTTCCCCTCCCCGGGCTGGGTCTTCCCTTCATTATTCAGTATGGGAATGATGCAGTCCATCTTATGATGGTTAAGAAAATGGACATGAACTGCTAGGAATTTTCAGAGACTAAATAACGTGCCACAGGTTACAAGGTGCTTGAGGTAGGTCCGGAACCCAGGCTTCCTGGTTCCCAGCCTGGTCCGCTAGGCCACCCTGCTCCTTGTGGGAAGACACCCTGTCACTTCATTAATCCAGCAGGACAGAAGTCACAGACTGATGCTCTAAGAGACAGTCAGTCTTCATAGCACTTGATAATTATTTTTTATTTTGTTGCTGGCGTTTTTTTTTTCTTTTAATAGGAAGTTTCACATAAAAACCTGGATTTCCACCTTCCCTGAAGAAATCATAAGCTGGACAAACACTAGGCCTGATCTCCGCATGGTGACAATGGGCCAGCCCTGAGAGGTAGCTGCCCCCCGAGGCAGGACATGAGTCCTGCTTTGCTATGCACCCCGTTCCCCCAACCTATTCCAGGCCTGCTTGCTGTTTCCTTTCCCTTCTGGTCCCCTGATCATGTGGGCACAGGGACATGCAGCCTTTAGGAGGCAAAGCCTCTTGCTGCCTAGAAAAAGCCAAGAGACCTTGACACCATGGCCGATGAAAATTACAAAGCATCCCTTGAAACATGTCCATGGTGATTAGCAGGCTGGAGACGTGATTTATGAAGAAGGATGAGCCCAGGAAATGTGTCGAGCTTGGCTAAACAATGACATGGACAGAGATGTGCCGACCATGGACCTCAGGAAGGAATTGAGTCCTTAGAGGAAACCAAAGGGGTAACACAGGAAAGGAGAAACTGAGTCACAGAAATTTTCAGATGAATTATCAGGAAACTACCCCTAGAGCTCTGAAAGCCTGGGCAAAGGGAGGGGAAATGCCTGTCCTGTTCCTGCCTGACTTCTCCTCAAAGGGGGATACCCGATCATCCAGTGGGACAGAGCAAGCAGCTCACCTGCAGAGCTCTGTGGACTGGAGGAAGTGGCCCCAGGAAGGGTGACCAGTCTTCGGTCTTCAACATCCAAAGGAAGTGGCACTGGGGCCTGGCCAGCCTCAGCATCAGGGATGCTTATCAAAGCCTGGCCACGGGGCCCTGGTTTTGGAAGACTAGTCTGTTGGATAGGAGCTTTAGTCAAGATTCTTCAGTTGCAACAAAAACCCAACTCAAACTGGTTTATGTGAAAAAGAGAATTGTTGCCTTCCATAAATAATAGCTTCAGAGGTAGTACTGCTTCAGGAATGGCTGGATCCAGGGCTTCAACTGACACCATCAGGACCTGGTCTCTCTCCATCATCTAACTCTGCTTTCTTCTACGTTGGCTTCATTCTCAGGCAGATTCTCCTGCATGGTGGTGAGATGGGAACCACTAGCTCCGGACTCACATCCCAGAGACCTCAGGGAAAAGAAAGCACACCTCTTTCCCATGAATTGCAGCAGACATCCCCAGATCAACTTTTATTAACCAATTTTGAATCACATGCCATGGAGATTGATCTGGGGGTGCGAGGCAGTGATTGGCCATCCAGCACTCTGGGCCCACCATGGCACTGGGGTTAGAGTGAGGTCAGCCCCTCTCAATCCAAATGAGCTACCTGTGGAGGAGGCTTTCCAGAAGTACGGGGGATGGAACTGGGAGGGCAGAACCACACCGGAGGGAAGCAGAACACAGAGGGCCCAAGAAGGGACCAGCAACAAGGAGGCAGCTCTTGGGGCCCCAAGCAGGGCCATCACTGAGGCTCCTGGGACACTCCGGGGTCTGGGGAGACCAGCACTGAGGCTGGCCCAGGTCTCACAGTGGCCCCCAGCACCCCGGTGATCCTGCAGCAGCCAACGAAGCTGGGACTATTAACATTCTTGTCATTTGGTGACAGCTGCCTTGGGGTCTGGGTGAACCCGCCGCTCGAAGAAATCGGTGCCCACAGCGCACGGGGCTCTGGAGAAGGTGGGGTGCAGGGGCCCCGAGGGCCCAAACCCAGACGTGTGAGGAGGCACATCCGGGCACCCACAGTGCCTCCTGCCTCTGCACGGGGAGCTCTCAGTCTTGGCCTCAGAAAGGATGTGCACCGCCCCCCCCACTCCTTCCCAAGGACTGGCTTGGGCGTGGGCATGCGGTTCTAGACAAGGAGGTGAGGGAAGCTGGACGGGGAACCGGCCTGAGCTTCTGGAAAAGGAGGTCCTTGCTGATCATACATATATATATATATTACATATATAGCATTTGATGCAACGGTCCCTTTTCCACCTTTGGACTTCATCGCTCTTCATCACGTCTGGATGTCATGGCTGGACCCAGGCAGCCAATGTTCCCATGAGGGGAGGCGGCCTGAGGTTGAGCTGCTGTGCTGAGGGTGCCCGGGGAGGGAAGTCGTCAAATTAGCCAGCCTGAAGCTGCCCTCTTGGGAAATCCTGTCACATGACAGGGAAACCATCCTCACTTTTGGAGCTCATTGAGCTGGGGTTTTCTGATCCCTGAAGCTGAAAGCAGCCCACTACACAAGGACTAAAGAATTGCAACTCTGCTTAGAGAGGAAACGGGCGTGGCAGGCTGGGAGCCATGGGGCCCCGGGAGTGGCTGGGGGCCCTGGCCTTACCTCACGGGCATCCTGACAGCCGTCCCCCTGCCCTTCCGGTCCTTCTGGCGCTGCAGGCTTCTGTACTGGAAAGCCTTGCACCTGTCAGTTTCCCCTGCAAGAAACTGATTTTTCCATCACTTCTAGGCCACAAAGGGACAATTTTTTCCTTAAGTAACTTTCTTCCTCTGCTTTAAATAAGCCTCCCTCAGAAAAGCCAGAGATACTTCCTTTGTACACAGAACTCCCCACCTCACTGTCCGTCAATAAGGTGTAATTAAATCCATTCAGCTGCAGCTATGTGATGGCTGTGTGTGCAGCCACTAAACCGATGCTAACAAATGACACTTAGAGGCACAAGAGATGCTCTTCGTGCACTATTAAAAGGGGTGGGGGATACAAAACCATGTGTACAGTATGACCCCAACTTCATATGTATATAGAGAGTTTTTTTAATATACACACAGAGAAAAAAGACTGGAAGAAAATACAACATTTAACCCTGGGTGGTGGAATTCGGGGTAACACTTATTTTCAACTTCATATTTCTACATAATTTTCAAATGTTCTACAATGAGCCTAGAATAGGATTAAAAACTAGAGTGAATATTAAAATACAGCACTTGCCAGCGCTCAAGAAAGCGCGAGAAGGAGGGACAAGACGTCTCCTAGTGTTTTCCTCAGGGTCCAGGTCTCCAAGCACCTACAGATGTCACATCAGGCCAGAGCTGACCGTTGGGCGTCCTGGTGAGCACAAGGCTCACCCTGCTGTTTGTACAAAAGGAAGAAGTCAGAAGCTGGGGTGCCTCGGCCCAGGAACCCCCGAGAGTGTGCAGAAGCTGCCTCTCCTCCCTCAGCCTCCGGGCACCCCCATCGCATCCGCCTCCTGCCAGATCTGGAGAGTTTGCTCCCTGAGACCGAGAGGCAGCAAAGCCCCCAGAAGGGAGCTGGGGTTGCCGTGGCCCCTGCACAGGCCGACTCCCTGGGAGCCCCTCACACTCAGGGAGTTTGGCACGTGGGAGGTTAATTCTCTTATCAAAACTGTACAAAATCCTAATTTTGCATAGTGGCAATTTGGGGGGAAAAAAAAAACCCAGCAATGGGAAAATGTTGGGTATGCAGCACTAGACGTTCAGTTCTCAGGGGATCAATTATAAAAACACTCATTCAGCTATTTCTATTCAAATGAACACCTGAAGAGGAGGCCTCAATGGTTTTAAAAGTGTGTGGATATTACTGGATAAATGTTAGTCCAATAAAAGGGATCATCATCCGCTATTTGTGTACATTTAAGTTGACACTAAAAAGATCTTTGTGGAGGATGGTTGCGGCTGCTGCTTTCTCTGCGCATCTTTTTATCTCCGATTCCCTTAACACTTTAGGAACTGAAGTAAACAGACCAAATGTGGTTGGGTCATGGGTTTGGTTTTTTTTTTCCTTCTTTTCTTTCCCCCAGGATTAAAGGGACACGGGTGCGGGGAAGGCCACACCTGAAGTGGGGAGCTGAGGTCCCTCACGCTGATGAATATGTAATGTCCTGCTTGGAGGCGCAGTCACGGATCCCTAATAAGAATTCACGAGTCTGTGTTTGAAAACAGACATTTGCATTTGCCCTGCGGTCACAGTACATGGACCATTCTTATTCAAAAATTTATTTTTCTTCTTTTTGTAAGGCCTGGAAATATTCCGTGCCCTCCCTCCCCACCAACACACACGTCCTTCTTTCTGTGTTCCCTTTAAACAGAAATGAGGAAAAGGCGGCCCGAAACCCCTATTAGGAGCTGGCAGCTCCCGATGGTCTGGGGCCTCCTCTTTCCCAAATAAAGAGCTGAGACTCTGGGGACAAAGAAGAGGAAGGGGGCCCAGAGCAGCCCCTTCCCCGGCAGCCGCTGGACCTGGGGGAGGACCCCCAGCTCCCAGATGGAGACCCCCCCAAACCTGGTTCCAGCAGATACATATTTTCTCACGTCCAGCGGGTTTCTCAGGCCAGAATGAAATACAGAATTAAAAAGAAGGGGAGCACAGCCGATGGGGAGGGAATTAAAGAGAAGTCAGGGCGGGGGTCACAGGGCAGGGGCAGGGATCCCTCTGGCCCGCATCTCTCTGCCAGTGCAGGACAGGAGGAGCAGGGCACGAGGTTACTGAGGGTGAAGTTCCCGGGAAAACAGCACCCCGCTGGACATTTCTGAAAAACGGACTTTTAAAGGGGGGCCTTTTTCATCCTGAACCACTGAACTGTTGGCAGTGTCTGACAGGGGGCGGGTACCACCATCTGGGGACCAGGAACCAAGCGTGAACACCTCCTCGCTATTTGGCTCTCTCCTCCCTCGCTGCTGCCCCGGCAAAGGGAAGCTCCCGCGGCCTCTCCTGCTCTGGACCCCCGCCTCCCAGGCGGCCGGCCACGCCCGCGCCAACCGCGCGGATGCGACCCCCACGAGGCAACCCGCCCTGCCGCCCGCGCCGACCGCGTGGACACGGCTGCGCGCGGCCTCCCGCGGACTGAGAGCCGGCCCCGCCGGCCCTGGCGTCGAACCAGCATCCCGGCCTGTCCTCTACGGAGCCGAGCCCCCGCCGCGCCCCCTCCTTCCTGGGAGGTCAGCCGGGGTCAAGCGCTGAGCCCACGAACACCGACTTTTGCGCCTTCCTCGAAATTGCAGGCGCTTGGAGAGCCGTGGGCTCGTGCCGAGAGCGCGGCGCCTCCTCCGGGCCCGGGTGTGCGGGACCCTCCTGCCTGCACTTTATCCAGGAGGGCGGCCCGGGACCGGGCGCGGGGGAAGAGGGGCCCCGCGCCGGAGGGACCCGGCAGGTTCCTTTGTGGGCCGCCCTGGGGCCGGCGGCCGAGCTCCCATTTCAGGGCTAACAGTGACACCTGCAGTTTAACCTGCCACATGTCACGCTGCAGGACAGCCCACCTGGAGGGGCCGGGCCTCAGGCCACCCCGTCCCCATCCCCCAACCTGGGGCCAAGAGGCCAGGCTTGCCAGGGGTCCCCAGGGAGGGGGCCAGGCCATTCAGCCCTCTGGGCCTGGAGTAGGATTCAGAGAGGAGGGGGACCCACCTACTGCCACCTGCTCTTCTGGCCCTTCTGACACTGCCGCTTCTGTTATTGAAGAGCCTTGCCCCCGTCAGTCTCTGCTGCAAGAAACTGCTTTTTCCATTACTTCTAGGCCACAAAGGGAACATTTTTGCCTTTTGCAACTCAGAGCCTCCTGAACCAAAGACCATGGTGAGCTGCTCTCCCCTGGCCAGCGCACCAGCAAGCAGCCCTCTGCCACCAACCTGGGCAAGCCGGGCGGGGAAGCAGCAGGACCCAGAGTGCCAGTTGCAGCAGCAGCCGAACATCCACCGGTGGGGACCTGGGCTGTGCCGCACTTCCTCGCTGGCTCTCTGGTCCTCGACACCCTGCAAGGCGAGACCACCTAGGCCAATGCCCTCACTTCACAAATGAAGGGACGGGACCACAGAGGGGAACCGGCTTGGTCAAGGTCTCCCAGACCACCAGGGGCCCCTTCCTGGCCTGACCATCACGGGAGAAGGCACACACAGCCTTTTCATAGATCATCCACTCTCCGTGCTCACAGTTGAATTGTTTCTCTGAATCCAGTGCCGGGTCCTGACGCTGGTTTCAGCAGCCCCAGCCCCACTTCCTCCCACAGGCTAGTCCGAGAAAGTCTGAGAGCCAGGACGCGGGGAGGTGGGAGAGAAAATGAACCGATGCAAACATTTCTTTATAACTTTTCTCAATATTCTGCTGATTGCTAGCTCAGTAGCAGATGTGGTATGCTTAATGATGCATAGACAAGAAGCAGCCCCTAATCCCTAAATGAACTTCTTATCTCTAAATATATACAGGGGAAGCTGTATAAACTCGATTTAGCCCCTCTGCTCTTCCAGCTATCCGGATCAAAGAGTGGGAGGAGAGGGGGCGCCTAGGAGACCCGGCAGGGCACGTGGAGGGCAGGGAGGAGAAGGGTGGCCACCCACAGCACCCACCGCCCCCATGTGACCGACCGGCCCTGGCAGACAGGCAGCCCGACGTCCTGACCATTTCCACGGGCGGATCGGAGGGGCTGCCTCTCCGGGAGCCTTCAGTGGGCTGCAGCAACGACAGCAAACCCTGCCCCAGCCAGCATTCCCTCCATTTCGTTGCTTCCCGTTAAAAGTGCTGAAATGATCCCCTCAGACTCCTCATGTTGGCCTCTGCAGAATTCATCTGTGGCAAGAATTTCTGATAAAGGAGGTTAAGAGCATTGGCCCTGGGCCTTCTTCACTGTGGCAGGCGCTGGGCCGGGGCCAGGGAGGGCCCAGGGGCCAGTGGGGACAGATATGAGTCCCGAGGGTAGGGTAGGGCTCAGAGGCAGACCCGTGGGCTACAGGAACCCAGACTGGGGGCTCTGCACCAGGCCATGTAGGTGTGCTGGAGAGGGGGCAGAAGAAACAGCCAGTGCAAAGGCTCCGAGGCAAGGAAGGCCTGGCCAGTTTAAGAGTTGGCAGGGAAGTCTGGACGGCTGGAGGGCAGAGTATCAGGGGACCTGGGGGTCAACGGGGTAGGACCTCCAATACAGAGAAAGGAACTTGACCTCTACCCCTGCAGGAAGTGAAGGGGACCCTCGGTTCCCTCAGGCTGCTGCTTACAGAGGCTCCCACTGCCATGCTGGTGGGTGGGCAGGAGGGTCCGGTTCAAGACTCAAGCCCCACAGATCCCAAGAGGCCAGTCCAGAGCCCCGTCAAGCCACTTGAAATACCTTGTTTAGCCCAGAAGTCCTGCCCATCTTGAAGGAAACCCAAAGAAACACAAAAAGACACAGGAAGAAAGAGTGAAGTCGCCGTCCGCCCACCCCAGAGCCAAAGGAGAGCTTATGCATA
The DNA here is from genome assembly GCF_009834535.1 of Camelus ferus. Lineage (NCBI taxonomy): Eukaryota > Metazoa > Chordata > Mammalia > Artiodactyla > Camelidae > Camelus > Camelus ferus. The sequence continues at coordinate 86,646,961 of NC_045701.1, read as the reverse complement.
TGCAATGTGGGCCCACTCGGAAGGCTTCCCATTAGCCGCGTGGAGAAGCCGTGGCTGGGCTGGGGATCTATATTTCACCTTACGTTGCACACAGCTGGGTTCAGACTGGCACCGGTGCTAATATGCAAAAAAGGCAGTATCTGTATTCATCAGGACTCTCCCTGAGAAGCCAGGAGGGGCCGGGCTCCTCTTTCAGATCCAGCAAACAAAGAGAGGTGGGTGGGGCGTGCCGGGGTTGTCAGGCTGGCAGGCACGCGCCAGGCAGGAAAGAGGCCATAGCAATGGCAGGAGAGACCAAGCCTTTGTCAAATCACAGATTTCAGGGGGAAAAGCATTCTTGTTCAAAGAGGAAACAGAACACAAAGGAGCTCGGAGCCGAAAACTCTTCCAAGAACCGGTCAACTGGCCTCATTTTATTGATAGGAAAACCAAGGCCCAGAGAGGAGAATTAATTTTCCAAGAGACACACAGCAAGTTGTGACTTTTTTTAGATTCACACACAAATGCAGCTGCGTTTCATTTTGGTTCATATAGGTAAAGAAAGATCCAGGAGTATCTCAGAGGGTCAGTCCTATCCAGGCCATGCGTATTCTGCTAAGCAGTGGGTGGAGGGAAAAAAAGTTGAAAGAGTGGTCCTTGCTATCAAGATTCATGCAGACTGTTGGGAATAAAAACAGCTCATACAAGCTCAAACAAGAAAAAGCAAACTGTAATAAGACCTTTAAGTATGGGGCTGTCTGCGTACTTGGGGAAAGCCATGTGACGTGTACGTGGAGGATGGATGGACCACGGGCCTGGTCCTCGGTGGACATCACCTCAGGGGGTGGGGCTCGAATTAATCCTCCCACTTGTCCCTTTCTTTCACTTCACTCTGAGCCCAGTCTTGACTCCCCCTTTCCCCAAATCCCTTTCCTGAGGGTTTTCTGGAAGAAATCTAAAAACCTCACCAGTCTATATAGAGGGACACAGAGAAAAGACACAGCCCCAGTAGTTCAAAGTATACGTCGCTTAAAAAGTCAACTTGAGGCCAAAAGGCAGCCGTCTTCCTCTCCCCTCCCCTGGCACAATTAGCAAATCGTTTAGCAAAGCAGCTATCTATGCCAGACATACGCAGCCTACAAGCTGGACACCTCTCATCTGAGCTCGTCTCCCGATCTGTAGAATGCAGTCAACAAGGCCTGCTTCACAAGGTCCTCGTGAGGAGTACAGGGGCTCGGGTGTGTGACAGCATTTAACCTCGCGTACGTGAAGCTGGCTGAAGTTAACGCCGTCTAGGGTAATCTGGTTCAAGCTGCGAAAACAGATACACAAGCGTATCCACATGCTGTTCCCACGAAGGATCCGTGAGATGGCCACAAAGAGCCCGGCTGTGCCCCGGACGAGGCGGGGCCCAGCCTCAGGGACGGGCTCTGTGACGTTCTGCTCAGAGCTTGGAGCCTTTCCCGCTCACCGCTCGTTTCAGAGATTCAGGGCTGAGTTCCAGGGGGACAGAGTATCTGCCAGACAGCCAGCCAGATAAATAGGCTTTTGCTCGTAGCCTAGATCGTCTGTCCTCCTCCCTGAGTCATCCCTTCCCCTTTTTAATCCCCACTCCACTGGTGACGACCGCAGGAGTTACTCTAAAGTCAGCCCGTGTGCCTCGGAAGGTGAAACAGTTAAGGCCGAATGTGAACCTGGACTTGCTCTCTCTTGAATGCTCTTAGCATCCGTTTAAAGATGTGAAAAGTAAGGCAGTGACACCATATTCATTTTTTATAAAAATGATTCACAGGGCAAGGTTTTTTTTTTAACTTTATTTTTTGTAGGAGAGTTAATTAGGTTTCTACTTAATGGAAGTGCTGGGGATTGAACCCAGGACCTCACGCATGCTGAGCACACGCTCTACCACTGCACTATACCTTCCCTCCGAGACTGGGTTTTTTTGAAACCACCTAAATGGCTCAGTTTCCTTTACCAGCACTGGTCCAGCCCTCTGCTACATGTGTGCTGGCCACACTCACCAACTTGTTAAGCCCCTGTCATTTTATTCTGCAAAACCTGCCGTAGCCAGGGAGGCGACTGGGTAGACTTTGGGTAACCAGCCATTAGTCCTAATCCAAGGAAAGGGTTCCGACAGCGAGCCCCGAGATCTATAAGGACCTTCCAGTTCCAACCACATTACGGTTTATTCAGTAAATGGCAACAAGAATTGTCACAGAATCTCTCCCCAGCAAAGAGAGGAGGGACGACAGGCAGAAATATCTCCTGCCTTGAGGAAGCCCCTTGGCCATCAGGGTCCTCTCTGCAGCGTCTGTCCGCTCAGGACTGGTCAGAGGTTTGAATTCTGACTGGACTGCTTCCCAGCTGGTGCCCTTGAACAAGCCACTGAATTTCTCTGAATTCTTGGGCTCCAGGTAGCAACACTGCTCCCACAGGGCTGTTTTGAGAACTGAATGAGAGATGCAGAGAGTGCCAGACAGCACCTAGGACGGTCAGATGTCCCCCTCCTCCACCCTGAACTTGCCTGTCATAGCAGCTGGCTCCACCATCTAGAAGGTGTGGGAACTTGGACAAGTATTTAACTGCTCTGGGCCTCAGTTTCATCATCTATAAGATGGGAGTCATATTATCTGCTTAAAGGATTGTTGATTCAATGAGATAATCAGTGGAAGGCATTTAGCACAGTGCCAAGTACATCAAGTTTTAATAAATGTTAGCTGGTGTTCCTCCCACTAAACTGGGAGCTTCTCAGGGTGGGAATTGGTCAATCTTTCATTCCCTGAACTTACACTGCCAATCACCTACCACACATCACGGCTGTGGCTCTAGGCATGTATCAAGACAGCCCCAGCTTTCACAGCTCTGTTCCCTGACAAGACAGTGTGGCAAGTGCGAAGAGACTTAGACACGGAGTGCTTCGGGAGTGGAGGGGTCTCACCCAGCCTGAGGGACCCAGACTTCTCAGAGAAGATGGTACCTGGGCCACAACCTGCAGGAGTAAAAGCCAGCCAAGTCCCAAAAGGATGGATAGTGAGGAGCTGGGGCAAGAGTTTCTGAGCTTAAGGAAGAGCACGCGTTGGCCAATGGGAGAGGGGCACACTCGACCATCCTCCTCTGACACACCTGGGACTCACGCCGGGCACCTGGGGCTCAGAAGTGCTGGTGGAGTGATGCACTGGCCTGCTGCACAAGTCAGCAGGCTCACGGCCTCCCTCCAGGAGGAGATGCCGCTCCAAGGTCTCCAGGGAAGAGACATCCGTTCCCTCTCGAGTAGGAGCCAGAAGCACAGGTAACCAGCATGAGCAAACAGCAGGGCAGCACGTGGAGCCAGAGGGCAGCTGCGCCCTGTGTGACTGGCTGTACCAGGCTGGGCTGCCCTGGAAAAGCATCACGGCCTGGGGAGCCGCTCACACACCCAGGCCCCCCAGGTCCCAGTCAGGCCTCAAGCAGGGCTGGGGCCTCAAGCTGGGCTGCGGAGCAGCTTGCGTTTTGGAACCAAGGTTCTCGGTGAGGTTGTTCAGGGAGTGGGGGAGCAGGGGCCGGGAGGTGTATGTCTTGCCCGGGGCCGCACTCCCCTGGCCTCTTTCCAGCAAAGGTTCCCAAAGATTTGTCCTCCTTTCTCCTCTCCCCGCCTCCTCCTCGGCACCCTCCTTGGATCTCCCCTCCCAGCTGAGAGGTTTATTGTTCCCAGCGCACCCTCCCCTCCAGCCTTCAGGGAAGGGTGTGATTAGTACCAGCAGACAGACAGATGGGCCTCGTCAGGACGGGAGTGCCCCAAATCCTGCTTGACTCTTTTCTCCAGTGTCTCCCACTCAGGTTACAAGATGCCTGGGGACTGGGGTGCCCTTTGGTCAAACTGCAGCGTCTCCCACCAGCGGTGGGAGCAAATGCCTCCCTCTCCCCTCCACCACTGGGGCACCGACAGCAGCCCAGTCTCGCTCAACCTCTCTGCCTGCTGGGGGCGGGTGCTGGGGGCCCAAGGCCAGTGGCTGCACGACTGGAAGAGTGAAGGAGCCGCAGAGCCTGGGCAGCAAGGGGGCCGTGGGGAGTGGCTGGGGGTGAGGGCTGCCTTTACGCATCACTATGCGAAGAGCTGTTTCAAGCCTTAATAAAGACTCACAAATACTCAGCTTAGCAAAGCCGAGCTCCCACAGTGATGGATGCCAAGGACTAAAAGGCTTCCTGGGGGAGGACCCTGCAGAGACGTGGGTCCTACCTTAAGAGGTCATGACATGGACCCCACGTGTCGGATGAGAAAGGGCACACTACTCACAGCCTCTGCTGTCTTCTGTGATGTGTCACTTGCCTCACAAGCCCAGTGAACTTGTTTCAGGGACCTGGGACCCACAGCAGCCACGAGAGAAGTGTTACACCCCTCGGGGTTGCAGCCAAGCGGCTGCAGCAAGGAGTAGGGTGCAGGCTGGTCTTGGTTGAATGAACACTCAGGGGGGCAGAACTGTGTCCATTAGAATTATATTACTACACCGCGAAAATAAGGGGGTGGGACTGGGGGAGGGATCTGGCTAAATTAAGACCCTCTGAACTTACTTGTTCTGCCCATCTTTGTACTCATTTCAGCATTAAGCCAACCATCACAGTGAGCCACAATTCAGTCCTCTCCTGCAGAATTTCAGAGTCCTTCCCCATCACACAGCCTGTTCCCCCCTCCACTGACCCTCCTGGGTCCAGACACCACCACGTTTCTCCAAGGCCACGCTCCAAAGTGTGGCTCATTAGGACCCACAGGATATTCTTGGGTTCTTCACTACACCTGTTCAACAGCCATGACAATTTGTAGGGAAAATGCTTGTGATATAAAACTACTTACCCAGTAGGATTCTCAATTGTGTAAAAAAAAAAAAAGTGCATGAAAGACAAAGAAAACACATGAAGCGATCTTAAAAACTAACTCTAAGAGGCAGGGTTACAGGTGGTTTTGTATTTTTCAAGTGTTACAGTGAGTATCTATTCTTATTATAATCAGAAAAGACCAACAATGACAAATTCTAGACAACATCAAATGTGCCTAAAGTCAGTTCACCTAACAATGAATTTGCCAAGACATATTCACCCACAACCCACATCGTAAAGAACGTTTACCACGGTCACGGCCTTTTATATACAAAATAATGGACAAAACCCTCCCTACAAACAATTCATTTTTAGATATTAGATACTAATTTCTACTTTTACCTCTTTACTTAAGTATTGTTTTTATCTAATTCCTCTCAGGGCACTTCGGCCATAATTTTGTGTTTTTAATACAAATTTACCCCGTGAGCCCCTTCAGACATGGCACGGTAGTTACAGCGCCTCTGAGCACCCTCAGAGGTACCACTGTTGATCTGTTTGCTCTACTCTTGAGCGGTGTAAAACCTGTTAGCCCTTCTAGGTACTCTCTGGCTTAACTGGCTAAAAAAATTTGTAAGAAATCATCTTAAAATGCAAAATTAATTTTTTCAATCCTAATTTTACACAAGCCAACTGTTAAAGAGAATTGGGCGTGAATGGGTCAGTTCACCCAAACTCGCCAAAGCCTGACCCTCCCCAGGACTACATTCCTCTAGTCTCGTCAAGGTCCATCTCCCCTGTGGTCTGCAGACTTCTGGCCCCCTCATCTCTAGCAGGCCGTCAGGGCATCCGAACAGCAGAAAAGCATTTTAGCTGTTGTGAAACTAGAAGTCTATACAAAAAAAAAAAAAAAAAGAGCTAATAACGCTGGCCTTTCCCAATAATATCCAAGAACGTACACGAAAAGGCAACATTGCAGAGTGGGAAAACACAAGGTCCCATTTCAGGACTGAGTCCTGAGAGCACAGGAGGGCAAGGTGCTTCCCAAGCTAGGCCTGTGCCCCGCCCCCAGCTGCAGGCGGCTGCGCCCTTACTGCGTCTGCACTAACTTCACAGGTCGCTGAGACAGTCAGACCTGCCACTTCAGCTGATGTCAGAAATTCTTCCCAGTCCATTCGCTGAGTCTGAACCCTCAGCTAGAAGCAGGCAGGCATGCCGTCTCCCCAGAAGCTGTGCACTGCGTTTCTCTCGGCGCTAAGACAGAAAGTGTTCTGGTGAAGAGGCCAATCTGTCCCCATCCCGCATTAATTTAAAAAAAAAAAAGGACAAGAAGAAGAGAAAAGGGGCTTTACTTGACTCCAGGCTTTTTTCTCCATACTTTGGTCCTGCCCAAATTTCCTATCAAGAAAGCAGCTTTGGGAATTTGGTTTGCCAGCTATTCCTTTGCAGTCTACAGCTGGCCTTTGGGCCTGCCCTCTAACAAATTCAAATTAGGTTTAACTTAGCACTTAAAAATCTGTGATTCTCTAAACATATTATTTACTTGCTAATCCACATTAAATTCCAATAAGAAATAAAGAGACAGAATGATGTTTTACTGAAACTGAAAGGAAAGCTTTAACAACCTGCCCAGGGGCACCAGGCTCTGGTGGACAAGGTAGGATTTGTACTTCCTGAAGGCCTGGGCTTTTTATTCTAGCCACTGGACCAGGTCCTCACCTTAGCACCAAACGTTACACCCACTGGCAGAGGCTTCAGAAGCATGAGGCTCAAGACGTGATGCAGCCTGGAGTACAATTCAACAGAAAGGCCAAGGTCCGGCAATATCCAGCTTATAAATCAGAAGAAATTACTTATTAGAGTTACCCATTTTTTCCTTCCCAGTACTACCTAGGAACCTCCAGTGAGGCAGGTTTGGGGAACTCATACCAAGCAGATGGATACAGAATTTCAAGAAACTAACTGGTGACAGTATTTAGCTGATATAATCATTTACAAATAAAATCCACCATCGGGTTGACCTGACACAAACTTTAACAGAATGTCAAATATTCAGCCTCCTTCCAATGTTAGATTTCCTAACTCCTACCTTGGACCAAAGCTCAAATTGCCATAAACCATTTTGGCTAACCCAACTGAGAACTAAAAATTGTCAAGACGTTAAGGTCAATGAGTGTTCCAGGGTAAACGCTGAAATCTGCCTGCAGCTGACTTGAAAGGCATTCTTTCCACCTCCACGCAGACAAGCTGTTTGCTAGTTTCAATTCACCTATGCGAAAAAAATCGCAGTCAACAGGGATGTCTTAACAGGCAACTTTGCTGAAGACTTTCTCGAACGTGCCAAGCCTGACACAGTGATCCAGTATCCTATGAAATTCAATTCTTAGACCAGGGAGTGGGCACCCTACCACAACGCCACTTCTACAAGTGGCAGCTCAAGCCTTTCGCTGAACAAAATGCCTGTGTCTCCTGTCTTATTCTCCATGGGGCCCCAACCTCCCAACTGGCTCCAGCGTGTTGTCAGCCTTAGACACAGCAGGTGGGATTCTCCCTCCCCTGTCTCTTCCCCATGGAAACCAACATGGCAGGTTTCAAATAAAACACCACTCAGTTCAGAGCCCCTTAGATGCTTTAACTTCTAAACCTTCATTCATGGAAGCTCCATTGATTTGAATGTTATAATCTTAAATGGTGATCAAACCATAAATCACAAATGAGAACTACAAATAATTCTGAATTAATGAAGTTTTCCTAATGTCTGTGGTTTAGCATCTAACCAGCCATTGCTAATAAAAACGTAACAAAAAAGTTAACTTTCACAGGAATATGAATTCTAAGAAGCTAGCAACTAAACAAGTGCTGACCCGGGGAGAATCTGAAAACGTGTGGAATAAGCAAGGAAAGGGGGGCACTAAGTTATTTCCTCTGAGTTTCTAGCTTCAACTTAACTGTACACTTCCCCTTTACCTCAGGTACACTACCCTTTTTTAAAAATTTCACTCTTAGCCATTTCAAAAGTCTAAGCCATTTCAAAGTCTTCTGGAAATACAGTAAAAATTTCAAGTTTTCCTACAGCCTGCTTGTTTAACAGTAGTCAGATCCAAGGTTCTTCATAAAAGCACTGCAAGGGCAAGACAGAGCTGATGCAAAATACCCGGAGTCCTTGCAGCTCACCGTTCTTCCAGCCACCGCAGTGCCCCAGTCTCTTCTGTAGAGATTACGGCTTACAGGTCTGTGGTTGGAGCCAGTGGAACTCCTTGGGAGGTCCAGGGGCCTCGAAGAACAAACCTGGCCTTAGAGCGCAGGCCCTCAAACATGCTGTGACTCAAAGAAGGCTCACCACACCAGGGTCCTGCAAACATATCATGTTATTTCCTCCCAAATCACAGCCAAGTCAAGAGGACAAACATGCAGAGATCTGTTCTGGAGGTCTCATGTTAAAGGAAGTGGAGATTGGTCACAATCTGCTTCTAAAGGTAATGCAGAAGATTGCTGAAGATCAAGGAAGTCACTGTGAGCCCAATCTAAAAATTTAAACACTGCCCAGCAATGGAAATGATGAAATACAGACTCCTCCCTCAATGCAAATGGACGATGCTGTCACAGACACAGTGAACTAGATGCTTCCATGGGTTCCTTTTAACTTTGAGATTCTATGAACATATTAAAGGTAATTTTTAAGGCCTTGTGACATACATACACATACTTCCAATCCAACAGTTCTGACAGAGGCAAAAACCGTACTTGTAAAATCAGCTTTCAAAGATTTTCACTGTCAATCACTTAATAAGACAAAGGCCACAATAATACAGCAGTCCCCTTAAAAAAAAAATCTGATCAAAGTAGTCTCATCTTCAAGAAAACTAAAGTAGAAAACATGTAACCTCAGACAGTTTAAAAAACTCTAGGCAGAATCTCTGCCTTTAAAATCACCATCAGAGAGTGCCCCGAGCTCTAGGGGTCTGTCAAGGAAACGACACAAAACAGAACAGCCGAACTGAATGCCAGTCACCTAAGCTTATTAGTAGCGATAGGTAAAAAGTACACACAATTATAATCAACATGACTAAGACATCTAACACCCTGTAGCCAACAGTTAGCATGCACGAGGCCCTGCGTTCAATCCTCAGTACCTCCATTAAACAAATCTACCTACCTACCCCCAACGCCCACCAAAAAGGGTACTTCTTGCAGCCACAGCTTATTCTTGAGGTGTGAGACATGACTCCCTGAAGACTTTGAGGAGACTGCTCAACTTCGGTTTTCTATAAAAACGGTAATGTTTTCTAAGTAAAATTTAATGTTACTAAGCCAAATTAGAATGTATTATGAGTGCTTTTAAGAACTTGCAAAGATAATTATTTTACAGTTGGGAAGGGATTGTCATATTTGCAAATGTATTTGTCCTGAGCATTCCATGAACTTAGATAAATATGGTAATGTGAAACTAAGTCTAAATTAAAGAGATGTAGTAGCTTAATAGTGCACTAAAGCTCCCTCTGACAGCCTTGGCACAGTGTCCAGGCACGGTCGGCTCTCTGCTGGGGGCGGCGTTCTTGGCTGTGAAGGCAGATCTTGCCCTCTGTCACTCATGGGGAGCAGTTCTGCCCAACTGTCTCTTTCCGACAACTTTATCATCAATCTCTTTATTAACAGCTCCACTGCAGTCAGAAAACGCAAACAAGGACCAAGTTTCATGCCAGATTTCTGGAAATCACATAGCACCAGGCACCACACAGTGTGAAAGTTTGTAAGGAGGGTGTTGTGCCAAGAGAAAGACAGCATCCACAAGGAACAAGCACAAAGTTGGGATATTTTTCATTATTATATTAAAAGACATACCCACTTTCTTATGCCTGAGATCTGAATAGAACCCAAATACTCACATATGTGTATGGGGACTGAAGAGGGCACAGCAGTGGCACAAAATCACTACACTCCCCGGAGATAACTTTGTTTTTCTGCATTTCCATAAAATTTATCATACTCTCTGAAAATATTTTAAAGGATTATGTAACATGATCAGAAGACTGTCATAAATGTCTGCAATGAGCTGAAAGAAACCTATAAAATTAAAAATTCTGTATTATTCAAAATATATTTTTCAGATTGAAATCTGCTGGATCAAAAACGGCACCTTACAAATTAAACAAAATACTTCTAAAGACTTACAAATTATTTGTAAGAGACATATATTTTTTAAAAATTGGGCCATAATCACACAATAGGAAATTTAAAACATCCAAATTAAGTGAAAACTGAGTACACTGTCTGGATAGTTCCAAACATAGAGATGCATGTTCTTAAAAGACTAGGTGATACTTTATCATTATAAATGTCTGTTACATTACACTCAGCACAAGACTTAAACCCACCACAGGTCAGGATTTATCTTTAGTGGGTTTCCCTTTAATCTATTTCATATTTCAATCTATTGATGCAGTTGTTTGAAAAATACTCTGTATCTATACGTAAAACAAGTTTTTTATGTCTTTAAGACTCTGATACTAACTGAATGTACACTGTTCTACATAATGCACTGTGTTGTAGTGTGACTCAGGTAAACTGTCTTAGGGCGGTGATGTCTGTGCTCAGGTGGAAGAGGAACCCTGCTGCTAAGACCAAAGAGTGTCAAGTTGAAGCCCAGGGAGACTCAGCTCCGGAGTTTCTAGACGTCACTGCTTATTCCAATGTGAAACAAAACCAAGACACCCTTAGGCTCTCCTTGGTCAATTCTGGGACCCACCAAGATGGACTGTGGAGGGTTTAGCATAAATCCATTCTCTCCACTAAAAAACAAGAACATCACATGTAAACAAAAACTCTAAGCTGGGTGACAAGGAGGAAATTATTTTTTACTAAAAGCATCATCCTGCACCTTAGAAATATCACAGCAAAAAATACAAAGCTTTGATTGGAGCACCCACACACAGACTGCTCTATTCCTCACTTCACCTACTAGTAGAATTTAAAGATACCCAAAACAGGAAAAAAAAAAAAAAGTGACTGCACTTTTTTACATTATTATTAAAGTAGTAATATTTTCAATGTTAACATTTTAAATAGTTGGTGGTTAAACTCTACAAACTCTATAAACAATACTGTGCCCCTCTGTAGGTATGATCTTTAGCTATCTGAAAAGGTGAGAAAGGTGACTGGAGAAAAAAGTACAACTACAATCACAACCTTCCACACAAATGTGAGCTTCCTGAAATGTGAGCTTAAGCACAGCTTTAATACTACCCTTCATAGGAAAGGCCTGTGAATTGGGAGGGGATGAGGAAAATGAAAGTGTACTTAAAATTCCATCCCTTTCAACAAATACGTGTATGGTTTGATCAGCTGCGATGATGTTCCCAGAACATTATGACAAAAGCATGTCTCCGAGGAAGAAAAGCAGAAGTTGAAAAGACTTCTCAAGTATATGAAATCACTTCTAGAATGACGTACATACAGCCACTTCTGAAATACATGGCTCAGAAATATTGATGCCATCTTTCTTGGTGCCAGTAAAATGTCACAAGAATTCTTAAACTGGTAAGTACAAAAAAAGGAGAATAAATTGATTCTACAAATGAGAAACATATTACACAGAATTAAATGACCACTTGTCTCTACATGACTGAAGGTCATGTATACTACAGAACATGCTTAGTACTTCATGTACCAAGTTCAGGTCTGGGTTGAGACAGCATCCGTTCGTGATTTTGGTTTGAAGAAAAGCTAACCGAAAAGGAATAAAGTGGAGAACTAAAAAAAAAAAAAAAAAAAAGTAAAACAAACAAAACATACAATTCAGGCTAAAAGGCAACTAATTTTCCTTGTACTATTCTTTTATTAGAATTAAAATAGGCAAAAGTATATCCAAAGGATTGTTCAACGCCTTTTTATGTAAACAATTTCTTTTTGTTTAAATACACTGAGGTGCACTAACAGTTAATATTTCCAGAGCTTGGTCTACAAGTTTGTGTGTATTAATGATTTATCCTTTTGTATATCAATTACTACTTGGAGCTGCTGATCATTTATTGCCACCTTGAGTGCAGGCAGAATTAATACTACGCAGAGCTCTAAAACATTTTTCTGTATGGAGAAAAAAGCATAGGTGTTAATTAGAAAAATACAAACTTTATTCCAGAATATACTCAGAGCCACAAAACGCACACTTTTAATTATCATTTTACTCATTCAGCAAGAGGCATGAGATGCTGAAAGGCCATATGGGTGACAGGAAGTCGTGCTACTCAGTCCCCCGTTTTAAGCATCAAGGTAGAGGAAGTACGGCAAGGTCGATTCATAGGTGTTAACAATGGAATCAAGGGTAATTTTCACAGTATCTTCCCGTGTACTGAATAGTCCCAAAAGTTAAATTTTATTTTAATAGAAAGTCATTCCACATTGCAGTCATGTATTTTTATATAAAGGTTTTAGTATTTGGAATTTCATACACACAACTGCATGTTCCTTGAAATATTGGCTTTTCTATAAGGAGGCCCCCCTACCACTCAAAGCATTTAAGATGACCATACTCAAAAGTTGGCCATCACATACAAAGCAAGTCATTCCTAACCCGAGTTAAGAGTGCCATGTTGACCATTTGAGGGTTTAAGCATAATCTCATATGAGTTTAGTAGAATGAGAAACACAGGATCCTAAATTCACTGAAAATCAACAGTGCCACCTGCTGACATCAGAGGTAAAGCAACAACTGCTTTAAAAACCTTGAGCTTCGAAAAGGAAGCACATGAGCGGTACACTCTACACGCCTGGAATAAATGCAAAAAAAAGATACAGTGTCTGTATACACAGAATACAGTGGATGGTGGAGAGCTGCAAAGTTAATTATTGGGTACTATATTCACATTTAACTCCCTAGTGATCAAATTATATAAAAAAACAAATACCTGATTATGTGAAATATCAATTGCTGCTAATGGCATAAATTCACCAGAAACAGATCTTTTCTAAATGTAAACAAAATAAATCCTTTTGCAAATCTTCACTTAGAGCTTACTACAACTTACAAGTAGAAATATTATCACTGAAAAACAATAAATAGTCAGTCAAAGAAACCAGCCAACTGTGGGATTGTGCTGTTTTTTTTTTTATTGTGTTTTCAATGGAGAAATACATCATCTGTTTACAAAATAGCTCTTGAAAAATACAAGGAGTACAGATACTATAAAACAAAGCAAACTCCAGTCATGAGACACTACGTACATCATGCGAAAGCAACAGTCTGACCTCCAGGTTATGAAAACTAGAATTAAAAAGTCACTACACAGGAAAGGTCCAAGTTTCCAGCTTGGCAAAACTTGGGTGCAGTTACATGAAACGTTTAATAAACTGAATTCTTTTTCCCCGATGTGTAAACAAAATGACAAGACTAAATCTGTGCCTGGCAATTTCAATCTAACTCTGAAGCTACACAAAACACACAGACACCTTGTACACTTCACCTGTTAGTCTGACCATCTTTTCTTCTTAGGTGGCGGGAGGAGGGCAAGGTGACTGTGCGGAGCAAAGGTGTGGGAAGCAGAAACAGTGTGAACTAGACATTCTAAAGTATGGTGAAAAGAAAGCTTCAATTAATGCATGGCCTAAGGGGAAAAGACTACACTCCAACTTTGGAAAATTAATTTAGAAGAATAGGAGAAGACTTTAAGTAACTGCAGTTTAACATGAAAAATGCACGTGTGACAGAAGGGAGCACAATGGAGGATTCATAAAACATGCTCATCAGGAAAATCTGTTAGGTCTGCTTTGTCCAGATTAAGAAAGAATAACTAAGTATATCAACATCTGGCATCCCTCGTATTTGGTAAAGATGAATGCTCTGCTGCTTAATTATGAGGAATTATTTTCTTTAAAGAAAGGAGTTCTTAGTCTATTGACAGATAAAACAAAACGAAAAAGGAGTAGAGAGCTAACTAGATGTCAAGTGCTTGCTAGAAATGATTTTAAAATGTTACTACATGTAAAATTTACTGACAAATTTTGGTCAATCATTTAAAAATAAAAATTAGTTTAAAATTCTTGGACAAAATGCCTTTTCACCCACATGTTTAAAATTGAAAATCAACTTTACTATAGACAGGAGTTCTGTGGAGTGTACAAAATTCCTCATATTTAGAGATCAAATGGCCATCCAAGATAGATATCATGTTTCACAGGCATTATTTTAGTCACCCTACAGTTTCAGCCATGGGACCAAAATTTAGTGTTCTGTGCCATGTGGCCACAGGGTCACTGGTTTCACACCATGGCTTACGAAAATACTGGCATTTTGTTTCTTGTGAAGTAAGTCCTACCTTATGCATACAAGCAAAAAGGGGAAAAGAAAAATAAGGGGGAGGGAGCAAAAAGCTTTGTTTATTTCAAAGACAACAGATTGAAGGCAAAAGAATATGGAGCTTTAATAAGCTCAAAGAAAAATATTCGCTGGCTGATCGCTGATTTGTATGCACTCTAAACAATTCTATAAATAAAACCAATATATCATTTCTTAATCATGACCCCATCAAAACAAAGTATTCCTAATTATTCTTTCAATGTCAAATATATACCCTAGAGTTGACATTTCATTTTTAAGGGTTACAGCTACCTCACAGGGACTGAGCTATGAGCTAGGTGTACTCTCATCCTTTCTCGGAAGTGTAACAGCACACCGCCGCACAACGGCATCCAATTTGAAGACTAATGGTAAAGGAAATTCTTCAGGAAAAAAAGAAAATCCATCAAGCTGAAAATCTAAAATTAGTTCTACTTTCTAATAAAAAAAATACATAAAAGTGCATCATCAGAATAAGGAATTCTTATGCCAGTTTGTATTGCAAATTTTCCAAACAATGCATCAAACATAAACCCAGTCCAGATGTCAATTATGGATACAAATATAGCTTGAGGTTTTGTTTTTTGTTTTTTTTTTTAAAGGCAGTAATTTTTTGAAATAGGTAATGCAACTGTTGCTAACACAATAATAATAGTACTCTTGGCTTCACATACTAACCTGGACTTCCGATCAAGTGCTGATTAGCCCAGTAAGGGAGGTCACAGAAAAAACCTAAATCCGTTTTCAGTCATGTCTAGTCTTGTACCCTCCATTCTCCGTTTTTAGCATTTGAAGACAACAGGTTGAGTTGGCAGATATTGTTTATGGACCCCTGAGGTTGTTTTTACCGATTCAATCTCAGTTTTATTGAATTCTTGATAACAGGAATAGGATTTGCAGGGAGAGCAGGGATATCAGAAAGGTCTGTACTGGATGTTTTCTGAGAACAAAAGCAAAAAACACAACATTGTTCAAAGTACTGTAACTTAACAATGAGATTTACTTTCCACTGCTTTACTTCCTAAGAAATAGACAGCACCTTATCATACGTGTTAAAAGTTTAATGAAAAAAGACTAAAAGTGTTGTCAAAAATGGAGTGCAAATAAACATGACTATTACTATGAAATTGTTCTAATACCTGTAGAAATTTTCAAATAAGTAGGAATATTTTAGCGACATACAAAAACTAAGTCATTTCAAATATAGCTTTAGTAAACAAACCCCTCAATCACCTATCATATACTGATTAATGACTAAGTTCACGTTAAGCTATATTTACTTGTAGTAACACTAACAGCTGAAATATTAACCGGCACTAGAGCACCCCCTTGTGGGAGAATACGTAAAGTCCACCTTATATACAGGAGCAGCAGTAACAGTTAATGGTAAACAATTATTTTCTGACCCTGTAAATTAAAAATTAAATCGACACAACTGAGTAGTAATTTGATTATTCAAAGTTTAGGGAGGTTTTATAATGTAAAAATGATTAAATTACAAAGACTTCTTTAACATTCAAAAACAGAGAGATGAAATTTTTAAGTGTTTTATTACGGAAAATTCCAAACATACACAAAAGTATGAAGAGCATTATGTAATGAATCCCCATGTACTCATTACCCAGCTTCATCAACTGCTGAATCAAAGCCAATCTACCGTCCTCCCACCTTTACTCAGATTATTCTGAAGCAAATCCCAGAGATCTATCATTTCATCTGTAAATATTTCAAGTTTATCTCAAAACAATAACAATTTGTTACATAGACACAATATTATAATCAACTCCCCAGAAATAAATATGCCCCTTATAAACCACCAAATAAGGAATGTGTTCTTAAAAAATCAACATAATCATTCTTTTTACATAATTGGGTGATTTTTCTCTCAGTGGCTCTAGGGATCTTTCCATTAGAAAGTTCTAATTCCTTACAAAAATATCTAAAAGGCAAACACCCATGGGTACTAATCACTATAGGAATGAACTGAACAAGACTATGAAAATAGTTCCCGAGATTGATGCGGCAAACCAAAAGACATGTCGTGTAATCACAATCACAGGACAGTTTAATTCTGATAAACAAGTTTGTTCATGTATCAGTATTAAGCACAACACTTCCTAATGTTGTTGTAGTTACTCCTCTCCATAAAACTTTTATTAGATAAAGGTTATGAAAACAAAGACACCTCAGAAAGTAATCATATTTATATCATAAGGGACTATGAAGGTTAACAGCCAGCAAAAACACACTGTAAAATTATCACATTCAAATAACGGAAACACAAAGCAGCAAAATATCACTGTACCAGTTGCCTTGTAACAGCTGTTATCTCAGTTATCTTGTAGGGGTTAATCAGTTTAATGTCTACTTAAAGAAAATACTTCCTTTGTGTCAGAGTTTGACCTAGACTTTGGAGTATATTTAACTTGAAAGGATTCAAGAAGAAAACAATTATTTCACAGACAAAATGAAGGTTCACAAATCAATGAATAGAGTCCAGATGCCTAGTGTATGCGACGGACTGTCACAAGTAGACTTTCCAGGACAATGAAAAAATAACTTTAAAGAGCTATGGATTACACTAAATTAATAACTGACAATCAGGAGTGAAAAGTGAGGCAGAAACATATTTTAAAAATAAAAGGATAAATCTCACCAAAAAAAAAAAACCACCTCAAGAAGATGGTTTTCGGTTCTAATTTTTCAGTCTCTGACCTATAAATAAAACCACTAAGTGAACACTGCATATTATGCAGTGAGGATTTAAATGATCTGCAATATCAAAAAAGATATAAGGGAATGAGTTCGCATCTCCAAAGCACAAAAGAACAGTTCCACCATATCCAGTACTCTACCTTTAAGTACAAAAAATACATCTGTACACTAACAATTACTTTCACAAAGATAATTTTAATAAATTTCAGTATATGCTCACTTTAATTCATTAATCATAACACTAATCTTAACAACATTTATAAAACTCGCCTTGCTTTTTGCACTTAGTACCTGAGAGGCCAACAGAGAAGCCGCTGTCTGAATGGTTTCTGATTGAGTTGTACTTGTCTCTGTATCAAGTTGTTCCTGTGAGACAAAGAGGATGGGGGAGGAAAGAGGCTTAAAAAAGGATAAAGGAACATAACTGGGTTCGGTGACTAATAAAAAAGACAAATTGGAAGACAGGAGGGATCAAGAGAAAGATGTGACTACATTACAAAATCATCTACCATCAAAGGATTAATTATCCACAAAAAAACCCTTGTTGTAGGTTATTTCACCATCTCAGATACATATAAATTTCTGTTTGCCTACTTAAATATTATAAGGCATGGTCATAAAATATCTCGACTTTCCAACCAACTTGGACATTTTAAGTAAACAGTAATTAAAGACATGCACATGCATATTATGAAATGTTGCCCAGACAATAATTAACAGAATATAAACCCAAGCTCTTAGCCATGTAGAACAAATAAAACCTACTCAATATTATTAAATAAAATTACCCAGAAGCACAAAAACTGCTCCTATGCCTTTAATTAAACGTAGAAAATGTCTCTAAAACGTTCTTCCTTCCTTTTGGTTTCTCTTTCTCTCCTCAAAACCCAGAAAATACAAGACGCACCATGTCATTCCACTGCTCTGAACTTTTTTGAAGCAGTGCACACACAAAAATACATATATACAAAGTGAAAAGAAATACACAAACATTTGCATTTCTATAAAACAACATATACAACAATAAAACAATGAAATACGAAATTTCTCCTATGAAACTGAAAACAGTGAACAGTGTCTAAGGGGTAAGAAGTGCAGTCTCTCTGAAGCATGACCTAGCAATAATACATGTCAAGTTTTAGAAGCATCTCTTTGTCTCAATAATTCCTCTTTCATTCATTTATCCTAAGACAATAAACATAAGTGGATGGCAGGTATTTAGCTGTAGTCAATACTACAGTAGGCAAGGGCGAGTTCCTTTTTTAACAGAAACAATTGCTAACAATAGGGAACTGGTTGAAAAAAATATGGTAACAGTTTTAAGGTAGCATTCTTTGTAGCTATTAATAATTTCTTGGTTTACAGAGTGAATAAAGATTTGAAAGCAAAAGGCACTGGTATGTATGCACACACAAAATCTGTAAGACACCAAAGGAATACTTGCTAAAATATGAATCATGGAAGTCTAGATAATTTGGGGGAAGGAGAAAGATTTCCATTTTTTTCCTACAATAAGGAGAAAAAAGTTATAAGCCTTTGGTACATTTCAATTCTGGGGGAAAAATGATGTTCATAGTCTAGTACTTTGGCTAAACCAGTCTTTCCCATCTCATTTACCTTGTTTCAAGCCCCTTGCACCCCAGGTTCCAGCCAGAACTGTCTGCCAAAAAACTGGTTCTCTAAACAGACCACATGCTCACCCCAACAGTGAGATGACGTGCTCATCTTTTACTACCAAAAATCCTATGTACTCTGTAAGGACTGCCTCAAATACTATGTCTTCTTTTTATGAAGCCTTTCATTATTTCTGCAGTCAGAAATAACATCTTACTCCTCTTGCCTCTCACCACCCCCATCCTCCTCAATTACTTTGATAATGTAATTAATCACTCTACCCCTTATCTTCTCTACTTATATACAGAACATCTCACTCATCACTCTATTCCATTTAGTGCCCACCAGATAAGCCCACATCTAGAAGGACCTCATACACTTGAGGAATTCAATTTCAGCATTTTAAATTAACATTAAAGGGGGACAAACACTTCTTTAAAAACAATACTGAAAACAACCTAAAACCTATAGAACTGTATACAGCACAATATTCTAAAGACACTTCTATCATATCTTCTGTACTCTTAACCATGTACGTATTCCAAGGCTAAATTAGTATACCTTTGTTTCTGTTTTATCATGTCCACTCAAAGCAAGACAGTTAGCATCTTCGCTTGTTTCATCCTGTTTTTAAAAAAAAAAGCTTTATTCTCGAAGATGAAAATTTAGATTACTTGCCAATCAATGCTTTAATTTATAAAAAATGTTAAAGTATAAAATAATTAACCTGTAAGACCAAGTATGCCCTTAAAATAGATTACTGGTTCACTTGTTTAAAAAAAAGTTTTCATGTTAACAAACTTGGCTTCAGTTTCCACCAAAATTTTAAAAAGAATATGAGGAAAACTGTTGTTGATCATCACCACGTATATTCCCAAAACCACTAAGTTCATAAAATATTTTTTGTAAGAAAGAGTTTAAAAACAAGAGTTCCGTGATCAAGTAATTTAGGGACTTGGAACACTATCACTCCCTTTCTGGGACAGTCACACACACATTAGCACATAAAAGGTTCTGAGAAGTTACAGAAAGAATCTCTAACTTTCCCAAACTTAACCAGAGAATCCTCCTGGCTTGTAAGTCTTATTAACATCCTGAAGAATAGGAGATCTGAAAAATGCTCTCCTCGGGTCTTATTTTTTTTTTTAATTCATTATAATTCTATTCAAAACAAACAACTCATTTTTGGTAAAGAGGGGAAATGGGAAACCAAAAATGGCTGTACTTTCCCATTCCTACAGAGATCTGCAGTAAACATCACTTTCTTAAGAAAAACAATTCTGACACTAATTCCTCTGTTCTATTTATTAAGCAGAACTAAAACTTAATTTTACATGTGGCTTTAAAACAAGACATAGAAAACACAGGTTAACTTATAAAGTAGAAAAGGTTTAAACCAATGTCAACCAATTCCCATAAGGACTTTCTTTGTATTCTGTAAACATACAAACTTAAAAACTAGTAACTTAAATCACACTGGGCAAATTTCAGTACTGACTGGATAAGTGACACTATGGAATTATTGTTAATATCAGTAAATATATATATATGTATATATTTATCACCCATCACACAAATATACATGGTGATAATACACTGTAGGTGTGCTTTTGAGGTATTTATGGTTGAAATGACATGCCTGGGACTTGCTTCTTAACAATGGGAAGGGAGTAGGTTTCTAGATGAAACAAGACTGGCCTTGAGTTGCTAACTGTTAAAGCTAAGTGATTCAAACATAACTTGTTCATTACAATTTTGTGCATATGTTTGAAATTTTCCATGTCTTAAAGAAATACACACACATATATACATATACATATAGCATCATTTAGCCATATAATCCAGGTGATAGAGAAAACTTTATTTTTATTTTACATTTCTACCATATATATGCATTTGAGAAGCTATATTATATGATAAAAATCAAGCAAAACTAAACTACCTGGCAATACCTAAAACTGTCCTATCTACATACATGTTAGTAGTACGACCAGTTTTTCTTTCTGATTTACTAACATTTCTAATACCAAATAGTCAGTGAAAGTAAAAGACGCAGTAGGAGTCCTACAAAATCAGGATATTTGTAACAATCTCCTTCAACTTAAGCACCATGAGATCTAGGCCTGGGTTTGAATCCTGGCTTTATAAATGAGAAAGCTATTAAACCTCAAGTTCCTCTTCTGAGGATGAGGAAATTAATTAGTCTAGGAGATAACCTAAAATCCTAAGATCCCTTCCACGTCTTAAAATTTTATTTTTGTCAGTCAACTCCTTGGAGCTGCCATAAGCAAAATCCAAACTGTAACAAAATACACAGAACAAAAAATTATAATGAAAAGGAGGAGACGGTGATGAACCTGTATTTTAAAAGATACTTAAGAAACATCCATCAACTGCTACAGAAGGATCTTATATACTTACAGATTTGAACAAATAAAAGGTTATCTAAAAAAAAAAAAAAATCAATGACACAATCAGGGACATTTGAGCAATGACTAAATATCTGGTATTAATGAACTGTTGATTTTTCTAGGTGGGTTTATTTTGTTTATATTTTCTTCTTTGTAATTATTATCTTTTAGAGATATAATTTAAAAAATACTTATGAAATGATGACTGAAATCTGTGTTTTGCATCTTAATAATCCAAGCATAGGGAAAGTGGAAAGGGCTGAAAGAATTAAGGGTACAGGGACTGGCTGAATTCACTATACCTGAAGCTATATGATGGGTACATGGGAGTATGAAATGATTCTCTTTACTAAGTTTGCATACATTTTAAATTTTCTGTACTGAGTTAAAAATTCTATATTCCTATTGCCTCTCTAAACTAGACATGAAACATGACTGTTTTCTAACAAGGTTAAGTGCAAACGAAATTACAAGCATTGTGCTGATAAACATTTTGGAGCTCTCAGAGGTTCATTAAGGAATTAAGCCATTAACATTAAAGAAACAGAATGATAGATATCTAGAGTTATGGTTACATATACCTTATTAAGGCAAAAGAAATGTGAATTCTGAAAAGCTGACAATTCCAAATATCAATCAACAGAAAGCGGAATTACACTAAAACTACATTCTTAGGTTGTGCACAACACAACTATGCAGCACTGGGGCTTTTAATAAAAGATCCCTAGGCCTAACTTCTGGACAGTCCGATTCAGTGTGTCTGGGGGAGGCCCCAAAAGCTATATTAAAAAACAAAACAAAACAAAAACACAAAAACCTGAAAAAGTAATTCTATTATATAACCAAGGTTGAAAATCACTGCCTTAAAGAGGTAATTACAGACACAGATGTGCTTTCAGAATACATGGTGCTAAGATATACTGTACGCATTTTTCATTCTCACAGCATCATCAGTGACAAAAATCAACAAATTATTCATATTCAATTAACGGTGACTGCTTCCCAAAAAATCTAAAACAAAAGGATTCAGAGTAAGCCAGGGAATAACACTTACAGAGACAAGCTTTCACCATTAAAGATCAAAACACTATGTAAGATACTTAGAATTTTGCCCCGATTCTAAAGAAACTATAGTGCAATGAGTAAGTTTCCAAATAACAAATCAGGAGCCAAAAATCACAACAAAACTGGTGTTTTGGGGCTGTCATCTCTGGGACAATGGTGAATGTCTCATTAATAGGAAATACCATGAGTGACTCCAGGGACCAATAAAACTGTGTTTAAGGCTTAAGACAAACATCAAAACCAATGTACACTTTTAATGGTTTTCCTAAAACTATCTGAGACTTTGACAAAGTAAATGAGCCACTATAAAAAGTGGAAGTATTGCGAGAAAATTTACTGAAGGGTTGGAGGAAATAATGATTCAAGGTACCAAAACTAATCTGACTTTGCAACTTACGGTCAGTCATTCAGTAAGAATTCCCTGAGAAACCTCTTGTATTCATTGACCTTGTAATATCAAGTACAGTGCAGAAACTGCAAACTCTACTTGGATCACAGAAGCCACAGCGATATGTGTATCAAAGGGGCTCCTGATATGTGTATCAATACATATGAAAGATATAGTTATGAGAGTGATAAATTAAGATGACATGTAAGTCCATGCTAAACTGTGTTACAGACTAGACATGCTATAGAAGTTTAAACAAGAAACACAGCTTTATGAAAGAGGTAGTTACTGAAAAGAGTAGAAAAAGGGTGAAGAGAAACTATGGCACTAAAGTACTACCTAAAAATTATCTTAAAAGCTTTCCTCCTTGCTGCTTCTCAATTAGGGCTCACAAAGGTCTTCCACTGGATTTTAAAATAAGCAAGGTGGTTTCCCAAGGCTAATATATAGATACCTCTTCTGTTCTGGTCTTCTTGGGACTCTCTTCTTTATGAGGTGAGGATGTCCTCTTGACTCCTACTATAGGGTTAGGGATCTTTGCTGCTGCGTTTCCTGAAGGTCTTGGTGCTGGGTTTACCAGACGTGTCGAAGAAACAACTCTGGAGACCGTAGGCTTTGGTGGTGGTGAAATGGCTGGCTGTGTGGCAGTCTGAGGAATGCTTTCACTCGCTGTACCTAAGTGGTAAGTATGTAAATACGTGACAGTTAACTCATATCAGTATCAAGTTACAAGTAACGCTTTTTGATTTTATGCGTAAGCTTACAGGCAAATAATAAAATGGTGTTAAAAACAATTCAAACTACTTAACTAAAAAAGCCATCTTTCAAAATGAAGGCTAAAACCAAATGTAACATTAAGGATTCTCAAGCCTGTCGAACTCCTTACCCCCTGAGCTTTCACTGGAATTTACTTGTGGCGCAGAGACTTCAGTAGCCTGTATGTTGGTCACAGATGCTGCTGTTACAGCTGGAGCAGGACTGTTTCTGCTAAAAATGAAAAAAAAGGAAAAAAACTGTAATGTGAAAAAAGTAAATACAGAAGTATAAAATGCATTAAAAAATTTATTATGTACAGAAATTATTTTTCTAAAGTAAATGATTCTTCAATTTTACTTCTCATATGTGTGTACACATCAGTAATGACTTTGACACAATACAATCAGCAAAGCACAAAGACATTCTAAAGCAGTGCTAGCCAACAGGACCTTCTATAACTATGCCCCATATCTACACTTCCCAGTATGTAGCCATTAAGATGTAGCTACTTTGCACTTGTAATATGCTGGTGGGATACAGAATGTTTAATTTCACTTAATAGTAATTAAATTTAAACCACCACATGTGGCTAGTGACTACCACACTAGACAGAACAGCTAAAAATCTGTCCTCATCTGGTTTGGGGTAATGGACTTAAATGATTTGATGTAGAAGAAAATACTATCAAAAGCTAAAAACATGAAAATGGTCTGAGAAACAGAAATAAGTTTCTGCATACAAAACCTAATGGATCACGAAGCCCTAAAAGCCCATCCAGTGGCCCACATAAACAACAGAAAGTCTCAAAACCACTCCCCTCCTTCAATGTTCTGGATCCCACACACTCCTGTCGTTTCAGGAAACTCAAAATGCCCCTCCTTTACTAAATCTCCTCTCTCTGCAACTTTTCTGTCTCAAATAAATCCTATACATTAGAATTTAAATAATCTCATTTTTATTATCTCCTAAAAGAAAAGAGTGAGTCCTCGGTGGTTTTTCTCTTTCAGCTATAGCTTATACTTTTCAACTGTTGAATGACGATGCCATAACAAGTTGGACAAAACTAGAAAACTTAGATTTTTGGTGCTTACATGGCATTCGCAAGCAACCACAAAGCAGTCAGCTTATTAAAGCTTTCAAGCTCACTGCTACATGGAAGTAAATGAGGTCAACAGAGTGGGTGATGCCACACCTCTAAGAATACAAAGATGGGATAAAGGACTAAGGAGAGAGCCCGAAAGGGCACAAATATCTAATGATTAAACAGAAAAGAACTGGTCAGAGAACAACTACAGATGCAGGAGAAACCTGAAATAGCTAAGTGGTTAGTATAAAATAAATACTCAATATTTGTTAAGCAGATACACAATCATAAACTTAAAAATCCAGAAGGCTAATTTACAGAATTTATTTAATAGTAAATACTTCAAGAAGCTAATATTAAACTTCTGAAATTACTTGGTATGCGCACCTATTTTTACATACATGTGCACAAACTCAAAGTACTTTTATACAAGCTCCAGAATTCTTATTAAAATCTCTAATTCTTCATTCTTTTTGAATGAAGAAAGATGAAACCATTAACAAAAATCTGGAAGTAAATGCTGTACAAATGGAGAACTGTTTTAAAACTCCAAGATTCAGGGACCATGCTGATGCCTAAAGTCTTCAGGTTTTGCATGACTGTGAGCTAAAAACACATCACACATTCAGAGTCCGAGAGACCAAAACTAAACCCATCATCTACTGCCCTTTGGCATTTTCTATTTCATACTAATCCACAGATTCATTCCACCTGCATCTGTGCAACTGGTTATACTTGAACAATCCAAATTTTAAGTGTTTTTTTCCAAAAAGTAAAATATAACATGTATTCATTAAAGTGTTCAAGGTTTAAGTATCAACTCATTAATTAATGAAGCAATCAGTATAACCATCACAATCTGAAACATTAGCAGCACCACCAGAATCTACAATAAACAGTTCCCTTTGTGTATCCATTAAACAAAAAAACTGCAATGATACACTATAGACTTATAAAAGTTAAACATAAATAGCGCTTTTTGTGTTCTAATTTTTGCCACCAGAACTGTATTTTTCCTTCAAAATAAAAATGTTTAGCTGCTTTAAATGTTTTTAAAAAGACACTTAATTCTTCAAAAGAAATTTCATCTAAAACCAGCCCACATAAATCTTCACTTTCCTCAGGAGATCTCTGATTTTCATAGATACTTCCCCCCGCTACACAGGGTAATAAACATCTTCAGGACAGAAAGGTGCTTTGTCCCTCCTGTCTGGTTCTCCTTAGCACAGCATACGGTTCACCGTAGGCAGCAGGTGTTTCAACACATGAAACTGGAAGGGGCTTTGGCGCTAGAAACATTCATTCACATCTAGACATTCTGTCCAAAAATGGAAGACAAGTATGACACAGTAGGACTAAAATAAAAATACTCTCCTCAAAACTAAGAGTTAAACTGCTATTTTCTAAAAATTTAAAGATGAAATAAAAACAATAAACAAATACCTTTAACAATAACAAAAGACTGTATCTACTACATTTAAACAGCCACTCCACTTCCTTTTTTCCCTTTTTCCTTACCCCTGAGAGCTGCCAGAACTGTTCAATGGACTGGTCTTCATAGCACTAGTAGGTGAAGGCACAGACATGCTGTTATCACTGTCCATAGAGAAATCGAGGCTGCTGTCATTCAGAGGTGTCAACCTGACGCCTTCTGTTGAATGCTGCAATTAAAAAAAAACCAAATATATATTTGTTTTACCTGGATCTTTCAAACATGAACATCTTTTACTTCACTAATGAATAATTTCTACTAAAAAGGGCAAATCAGTAAATTTATGATAACCAAAATGTCGTGTTGACCAGGAAAGGCAAAGATTTGGGACACAGATACTTCCTGACTTCTAAGGGTCTTCAACTTAACTACAGTTCTTCAGTGATGAAAAAGGGAAGAAAAAAATGCTACATTAAATGTACACACTGAATGTAAGACAAACTGCAAATTAAAAGCACTTTCATATGAGAATACATGTATCTTAAATCAGAGGACTATAATTACATACACACACATACATATACATATGTATTACGAAAAACATCAACAATGAAATTAGAAGTAATTTTTTGTTTATAGATTTTAAATTATTATACAATGAAGGTAAAAAATACACAGCTTCAAAAAATATATCAAATAGGTACAATTCAGTGCAACTCCTAGTTGTTTGTATTAGCCTCTCTCAAAAACAAGAGATTTCCAGTGCTCTCTCTGCAACTTACGATTTAGCATGGTATATTTAACAGCATAAATTATCCCGTTAAAATAAAAACAAATAATTTTCTGAAAACTAGACTTATAATCACATTTAAATCCTAATGTTGGTCCTGTTTCATAAAAACCAAAGCACTCAAAAATAGTTACTTAGGTGCAAGCAAAACCAAAATAAAGCTAAAAAAACTAAATGGTGCTATGGGACAAAAGTTGATTTCCAAAGTGATAAAGTTTCCATTTCTGCAATGAACGCTATTATAACATCAAACTGATTTTTTCAGCCTTTTTTTTTTCAGAATACTTTAGTTTCAGTGTTCACTTACCTACAGAAACATTTTAATGTAAATAATTTGCATTGTTAACAAAATCCCACACCCAATATGTCTGTGTGCATCTGCTTGTTCTCCAGTTCCCCAAATGACCTCATCTTTGATTAAGTCCTACACAGACACTACTTGTATACATAAATCAGTACTGATCAAGTGGGGAAGGTGAGATCTGGCAGAAGGGAGAGGAGAGAAAGTAATCCGTTTTGCCTATGAAGTCAGTTGTGAAAACAAAAATTTTCCAATATTGTAAAATAAGCTTCTTTCCTATGCAAAAATGCTACCGATCTCACTCTCTACCAGAAAAGGATCTGTTCAGTAAGTAAATTAAACTCATTTCTACAGTTACCTGCCTGACCAGGTGATCAAATACCTGAGAGATAACCAGCCACTGCTGGGGATGATCTGTGATGAAGGTTTTAACTGATTGCCCTGAATATAAAACCATTAACCTGCTTTGCCTCTGTGTCTATATCAAGTATGGCACAAGAGACTTCAATGCCAAGAAATCATAGATATTCTATCAAAACTTTCTAATAAAAGATAAATGAAAACAGAACATACTACAGAGAGAAATAAACACATTTTTCTGCATTCAGACCTAGGTCCAATTCACATCTCACAATACCTGACCTTGGGTAAGTTTGTGAATCGCTCTTTCTTCTGTAACAGAGACAATACCTACTGGTTGCTGTATCATTAAATACAGAATACATGTATTTTTATTTACAAATTGCAGTTAATAAAAGGAAGCTATTACTAAGAGTCCAAAGAAAAGAATCATGGATCTAGATTTCTAGACACTTGTTTTCTTGTAAAAACAAGAAAGTGCTATTTTACTAGTGGAAACTTGGAAATAATTTAAATCATGTCAAATAGAGGACAGACTTAATCATACTGTAGCTGTACAAAGAAACACTAAGCAGTCATTTAATATTTGTAATACATTCGGATAGTCAGAATATAGAAAGCACTCAAAAAAGGAGGTCACAAAATGATAGGTATCATCAAAAACCTTTTAAAAAGAAGTAACTGTGGTTACATATGTGCACCAAGCAGTCTGTATAGAAATAAACTAAAACGTTTAGACCAGCAATTACTGGGTGATGAGATTATAGTTAAACTTCATTTGATACACATAATTTTTGGACTAATCAATAAATTTCTGATCACTAATAATTCTTCTTATAATCTAGAAGATTATATCTAGATAGATACTACCTTAAGCAATCAAATAAAAATCAGATTTACTTGATGTTGTTTACTAGTTGTTCCAAATATCAATACTGCCATGTAAACACAAATTTTAAAAGGTAACCTGAATCAAAGGTTCTGGAAAATCTAATTATCTCATTCATAAATAACTTTCTATTTTACTGAAACAGCTAAGTATTAAAGAACATAATCTATTTGCTTTCACTTCTAAAATCACATGAAACTGTTTATATATTTATATGTTATAAACACATCAGAAGACAAATATTTGACTTGACACTTTGGTTTAAAAATAAAATTAATGGTAAATTTTATGTTAAGTATATTTTATGACAAAAAATAGTTAGATTGCTCAAGAAAAGAACAGCACATTTTTGCCAGTTTCCGGAAGATTTGATAACTCAGAAACCATCAGTTGAGAAGGGAGTAATTAACAAGTTAATCTGTATGAAGGCTTTAATGTAATACATTTTTTAATGAAATGTGCTTTCAAAATTGCATTTTACACACAACCCACCCCAAAACACCAAGTACCCTACCCCCAGGTTATGACTAATGATAATGGTGATAATAAAAACAAATATGAGCATTTTGTATGTGCCAGTCACTAGTCTGAACTACCTTTTACAGGTAATGACTCATTTCATCCTCACAAAATACATAATGAGGTAGGTAAAAATATTTCCTATTTTTAAAAACAAGGTAAATCAAGAACATGGTATTTGTAATATTATTTGCCAAACTCTCAAAGCTAGGAGGCAGAGGGATCTGAACTTGAACCAAGGAGTCTACTGTAAAATTCCTGCCTTTGATTTAGATACTGTTATATAATATACTCAATGTTTTTAACATATATTATATATATATACACACACACACACACATAAATACATACACATACTCTATGTTTTAAGAAACAAAACATTAAAAAGTTGATGCTCTCTCTGTTAATTTCGTTCCTCTCTTCCCAATCTCAGCTTCAGATACCCAACCATTATCCAGAAGGCGGTGGTTCTCATCCTCTAACACACACTTTCATTTCATATTCTATCTTTAAAAATAAATTGTTTCACATTTTTTAAACTTGTAAAGTTTATATAAAAGTACCAATTGGTACATATTCATCTGTACTTTTAAACTCAACATATTAACGTGTATCTCTAGCTCACTTATTTTCACTGCTATATTCCATTATAAGAATAAGCCACTTCTGAAATCACTTAAAGTAAAAATGAAATTGTTATTTCTGCACTAAAATTCCAGTAAGTCCAAATAAGGAAAAAGACAGCTAATATAGTAAGTTATCCAACAGGAAGCACTAACACCAGAACAACACATTACAAAACAGTAAGTCTGCTTACCACTGTCAGTGATCTTTATACTCAATAATTTATAGTTTTTAAATAATATACATGTATAATTCCTATGCAAATAAAATCTTTTTCATTAAAAAAGTCACAATTTCCTGGATCCACATATTACCTAATTCTGCGTACTTTTTAAAGGAAAGGAAATTAGACACTGATGTGAGATATTAAAGGGTACGAGTAAGAGACTTCAAAAAGAGGGTATAAATATATATAAAATAAGGATAAGGAGCATTGCCACTAATCTGAGCTCTGAAGGAAGCATGTGCAAGAAACCTGATTAGGAGCAAGGTTTCACCTAGTGGAATTTCTTCTCAAAATGCTGTGATCTATTTCAAATATGACTTATTAACTGAGCCTAAATTCTGAAGTGCTGACAGGCTGGATACATAAAACATTATGTTAGTAATGCTTTTGTAAGTACTTTCTAAATTTACCTTTTTCTTTTTCTGAAGCACATGATTAGGTAGTAGTTGATGGAGTTGCTTTCTTTTTACATGCATTGCAGCAATTTTCATGTCCACCTCAAACATCTTGCTGTTTATTGCTTGCCTATAAACTACACAATTAGGAAATTGTTACAAGAAACAGAAACATTTTAATAAAGGCAGTTAAACTCACCCAGAAGCTAAAGTAGAAATCTATTTTCCATCAATACTACCTATCTGTAAACTTAAAACGTCAAAATCTCTCTCTAATCTGACATATTTCTTTGCCTAAGCAAACTCTAGTACAGTAAGTGCCTTTTAACACAAGGTATACATAATGAATAAAAGCACAGAGTATATTAATTCTTCCAGTGTAGTAACTTTTAAAGCAATAAAAGAGTAACTCCTTAAGAAATGGCGGAATTGGAGAAAAGGGCTTTCTTAAACCCATACTCATTTATGCTACCAGTATAATTTAAAATTCTACCCCAAGTATGTAATAAATGCAGCAAAACAAAACAATGCCTGAAATACCTTTTCAAGGATCTGCAAGATAAAATTTTAAGACAAGTAATACCATATTTTCTATTATAGAAATAACTTACATAACAGAGATCACAGGAATAACAGGAAAAAAAAGATCAAAACACATTCAAATAATTTAGTTCCAGAGGGTCCCAAAATGGGAAAAATCATTCACTCAGTCATGTAAGTATTGGGCACCTATAATGTATCACAGGTTCAGTGGGATATAGCTGAAAATAGAGACCAAAAGAACTTCAGGGTCCACATTCTAGTGGGGAAAATATAACAAACAGACAGAAAGTAAAATGTATTTCGTATCCAATCAGTGACAAGTGCTATGGAGAAAAAACTGAGTAGAGAAGAAGACAGGAATGTCAGCCTAGAAACTGAGATTACATCTGAGCGGAGACTCAGATGAAGTGAGGGAGCAAACTGAGAGCACCTGGTGGACCAGCATTCCAGGAGGAGCAAACATCGAGGACAAAAGGCCCTGAGCATGCCTAGGATGTCTGAGTAACACGCGGAGGAGGCAGAGGTCATGGGGAGGCGGCAAAGTAGGAATCCGTAATTCCTCATCTGCAATTCTAAAATCCCAAGAGCTCCAAAAATAGAAGTTTTTCCTAACTGATACCAAAACTCATGTGGCAACAAACCCTCATCTGAATGATCTGTGGCTATTTAATATCTCTACCTTTACTTAATATAAATACTGTACAGAAATGTTACTCTTTGACTATCAATTGTTGTCCTGGGCCCCACTGGGAACACTTCTTACTAACTTTATTACCATCTGGCCTCAAGACACATGGATAAAGGATTCTGAACTTATAACAGAAAATGAAGTCAGAGACATAATGAGAAGACTAGATCACAATAAAGGCTTGCAAACCACAGTAAGGATTTGGACTTTTATTCAGCGTGAGATGGGTAGCCATTAGATTTCAAGCAACTGAGACATGATGTGGCTAAATATCATGTTGGATGCTGACTGAGAAGAGCTAAAGGGGGACAAGGGCAGAACAGGAAGACTATAGCAGGAATCCGAAAGAGCAGTGCTAAGAGGTTTGGACTAGGGTAACAGCAATAGAAACAGCAATCAGTAGCAGTAATCTTAACATACTCAGAAAGTAGAGGCAAAAGGATTTTTTAATAGATTAATATCAAGTATGGAGAAAACAGGATTCAAGAAGACTGCAAGATTTCTAGCCTGAACAACTACAAGGACACAGCTGCCAATGCCTGAGATCAGAAAGATTTGAAGAGAAGCTGGAGGAGACTGAGGGTAAGCATTTGAGTTTTCAACATGTTAAATTCGTTTTATGAGAAAATCCCACAAAGCATTCCATTAAAATGTTTCAAGATACAGGACAACGAAGTATTTCCTTTCCAAAATACCTGGGAGTTCCTTTAAAATCTTGATAGTTCATTAGTACAATATCTGAAAAGCAGTTCAACTAGGTGCAATGTACAAAACAAGTATGTAGTCCAAGGGTCTCCAGGTGGTTTGTTAGTTTCAGTTGACATCAGTTGATGTCAGAATTTTTACTTTGGAAAAAACCACTTCTGTGGTCAGCAAGTGGAGTTATCACACTCCAAATCACACCCTTAAAATCATATGAGTGTTTTTGCTGTCATAACGATTAAGGGGTACTGCTTGATAGAGACACTATAAATATTCTTCATTGAGGACAGTTCTTCACAATGAAAAACCGTACCATGTCTTACTTACATTCCTAAAGCTGAAAAATCTACGTATCAATTATTCGAACAAAGAACTCAACTCAGTTTTACATAAAAGCAAGGTATTTTTAATACGAATTTTCTAGGTACGTAACCACCATGTACAGCAAGAGATCACCTTTCATTTTATTTGAAACTTTAATTTTTTATCATGTTACCAATGGCAATGCTACTGATGGTCTCAGAATCACAACAGATAACACCTAAATTAGTAGGAATTCATAGATATTCCACTTACAGTGATTCTACACATAGGCAGAATCACCTTCTTAAGTATGTCTTCTCGTCACTGTACCTGAGTATTTACGTACTGAAATATATATTTTTTCTTTTATTTCTCCTTTACATTTAGTTGATACTTTAAAAAATTGTATGAACTTTTGCCTCTTCTTGAAGGAGGTAAAAAACTTAATGTTACATCTGAATGTCCTTAGGGGAAGACTCCTTACTGGGGACAGGTGAGAGTGACAAACACTGAATTTTTTTTCTTTCCAAGGAGAGGAAAAGGAGAGATGTATGGAAGAAAAAAGAGTTAGTCCCTAAAGAAGATGCATTTTCATCACTCCCATCACATTCACCATTCAATTTAAAATTTGAATATCTATATACAGCCTTAGCTTGTCAACTGTAACCACCATTAGGTCTTCAGTTAAACCATACTACCTTGTATCTCAGGGTATAGGTCAATCTGAAATGTAGTTCTAATCATCCTATTCCCCACCCATGAATTAACACTTGAGTCTGTATCTGACCAGAAGATAAATTTCCTCATGTTACCAGAAGTTTAGTTTCATAAATTTTAAGATTCAAGATTATTGAAGCCATCGGACATAACTCACTCTTTTAAGACAATCAAATATTCAGGTGGTTTCTAATCTCATAAGTAACCATGGGCAAATTAAATTTAAAGTGGTTCAACCACTTAACTTCAGGTCTACCACAATAGAAAAAAAATCATTTATATATTAGACATCACTGAAACTAATAACTAATCCAAAAACATTAAGGTTACTTTGATGATCACTGTTCAATATTCTTAAGTAATTCTAACAGTTTTTGCAAACATCACTATTGGTATACACAGAGACAAATTCAAACATGCAAGTACATGTTTTGATTATCTAAGCAGAAATATACCTGTATCTGTGAAAGACTGAATATCATAGGTGAGATCAACACTGAGATTTTCAGAGTTTTCTGTTTTTTTAAACACTAACCCAATCACCCACATGGTGCGAAATTCTTCCCTGTAAAGTAAGAAGAGTATTACCATAGTTTATCAGGATTTCATGAAAATAGTTATCAATGTGGTTGACAAGCTGGAGTATATGGAAAAACAGAATACAAATATATAAGCAAACTAAACTTCTAAACCGAACTTCATCAAAACTCAAATTCCTCCCCCACACCTGTCCCCTTTATTTCTATTGCTATATAAATAGTCCCCTATATTCCTAGGACAAATACACTCTTCATTATCTATGTACTGGCAGCCAGTGTTCTTAATGATGATCCTAAGTACCAAAGGCACTGCAAACAAAGAGAAATTTTGTTCATACTAATGAAAGGAATGGTAGTTTAGAAAAATTTAAAACAAAAGAAAAATAGTCTAGGTATAAAAATTCAACTAGAACTTAATATACATTCCTTAAACTTTTAAAAATTGAAAAGGCCACATGAACAGCAATCTGACCACAGCATAACAAGAAAAATGGGTTGATACATCTACTGAATGGATCACAGTCTTTTAATAAGTAAGACTGCAGCAACAACAAAAAAATTATAAAAACCTCAAAGACAACTCTACATGAATCAGAGTAATAGCTATTCTATTACAGCATAATCTTAAATGATCCATTCTCCAGTATTTTCAATCTTCCTTTAATGCTGTTTTTTTTTTTTTAAAGTTTACTACTAAAACTCCCCTCACCCTCCAAATACAACAAAGAAGTGTAGGCAAAGTAGAATTTCATATAGGTAATAATACAGCAGCAATCAAATCAGAAACTGATCTATAAAAGACCCTTAAAAGAATGAAGTGAGGCAGCTTTTAACAACATTTTCTCAATGTTCCAGAATCTAACACAATTCAAATTTTTGCAAGGTCAATTAAAGAATGTTCTGTTTTTTTGAAAAATTAAGATAAAAGGCAAAGATTCATGTTTGGTATAGCAGCTATTCTGTAAACTACTCTATAAAAAGGGGGGGAAGGAATGTTAAGAAATGCTAAAGTGCAGCTCTACAAAATCTGAGCTCAAATTAGTTAACAGGCACCTCATTACCATACACCACTATCAGCAAAAACAATTTATTTCAGGGGTGATTTTTCTCAGAAAGCCATCTTTCTCTTCAATGTTTCCGATCAGGAAAAAATAAACCATAAACCTCCAATTGGTCTGAGCCATATACTATCAACAGGGTAGTGACTCAAGTTACTAGAAACTGTCTATAAAACTTTCATGGCCAAAACTGAAAAGGGGCGGGGAAACTGGACTGAGTTAGAGGACTGCTTACTTGTCAGGATTTTCTTTGGGTGCTGGAAATGACTGGGGATTCACATGCGCCAGTGTAATGAATTCATTCTTCTCCAAACTTCCAACCAGGATTCGAATTTTTGATTCCACCAAGCCCACCCTGAACAAATGTCATGTATTATTAATGAAAATTCTGGTAAATTCAGAAAGATAAAATGCACAAAATCAAGTATATCTGTGTAAAGCTGTAATATGAAGATCACAACTTAAACACACATGGGGGCAGTTCAACTGTCTAAATTTCCGCAGATAAAACTAAAGCCTTATGTTCTACCTCAAAAATGATGAAGCAAAAACTAGGGGAAGAAGAAAACCAACCCATATTTCAAACTAGGAAGGTCACAAAAGACATGCCCACAAATATTTTAAAGAAAAAAAAATCATTAAACTAGAAAAAAGTACGTTAAATATACAGTTAAGAAATGACACATGGCTCTCTATAAGGCAAACAAAAGAAAGTAGTATATGGATCTCCAAATTCCTATACTTTCATTACAAGCAGCAAAGCTCCATTTATGAACAAAACCAAATTGGATGTTTTAAGGACTTTCATCTCCTACTGTGTTCTGTGGCTATTTGATTCATTTTGAAGTTTTGTTTATTTTTTTGGTAAAGTCTAATCTTATACTCACCATTCTAGGCGTTGTTTTTCTGTTGGTGCACTTGCTAGAAGTACAATATAATGCCTTTGAAGATAAAGACAACATGCTATTTATTTCATTTAAGTGCTCTGTGCTGGATATTAATACCATAATGTAATAAGCTTCGTGACAGTTACAGATCAGCATCAATTTAGCAAGAGAGAACTGCAATCTCACTTCGCACATAAAATAATAAATGCTAAATTCCACAAGTTTCTAACTACTGGTGAGTTTAATTCTTCTAAAAAAGATGGTGACTTTATGAATAATTACCCAAAAAGCAGCTTAATTCAAGAACACTGAATAAACATCAACTGATAATTTGGTTCAATGATTCTGGTGGAGTGCTTTATCTATAAAGAGATATCTCACTAAAATATAATCTATTAAAGCAAAACCGTTTTAATGTAAATAAAAGCACCAAGGCTTTGGCCACAAAAATGGGATCACTAAATATACACACATTACATCAGTAACTTCAAAAATAGTATCAAATACATCATGCTTTTTAATTCAAATTAAAAGGTAGCAAAAATTAAACTGAATACTTAAGTTAGGCCCCGTGATTCTTTTCAATTAACAGTATGAATTTCTATAACAAAGAAGCAGACATCATTAATGCGAGAAAAACAAAGAAATCTGATTTCTATGTGGAATCCAATTCCACTCAAATTAGAGAAAAAGCAAGTTTTCATTTCAGAAAACACCATCATGACCAAGTATCAACTTTAAACCTGTTTAAAACAAACTATTTACAACTGAAGTATATTCATATAACTCAATTTCATAAGACTTAAAAAAAAAAGTTCAATCCAATAGACTTTTCTACAAAACCCATTTTAGAGGTGTTAGAAGCCAAACTTCTCACCAGAAACTTAACCTCAAAAAGCAAACTGACAGCATTATCTAGTCCAGATACTAGTTAAAGAGTGTGACTAAAAATTTTAAATTTACTTCAAGTACTTTTAACCTTAGATAACAGAGGTAATATACATAAATATGAAAACATGTAAACAGAGATATAAATATGCAGTCCAAATCGATACAGATCAACACTTCCTTGCTGTTACCAATTTAATTTGTTCAGCAATTATTTGGAGCAAACTAAATATACAGAACAAACACAGAAAGCCCAAATAAATATGTCAATAAAAGTCACATAAAAGCACTAAAAGCTCATGCATTTTATGCATTCAAAAACCCCTCATGTGGCCTTAAATGCTCTTAAATCAAACAAAATCCTAACAAGCTCAGTAACCTGATTTCCAGTTCCCTAGGAATTTGAAAATGGACATCAGATTTTTTTTAAAGGGGGTAGGGGATAGAGAAAGAACTCTCTGACAAAGGTTTAAAAACTTACAACAGGAGAAGACAAAGTATAGAAAGCAGGCATGCACACAAAAACTCAAAAAAAAAGCAAAGTTGCCTGGGTACACTTAACATAGGGACAAAACTCCCTCAAGTCTCTAAATCACTCTTACCACACTATTGAAATGGATACCCTTAATGACCACCTGAGTCTTGAACAAAAGCTTAAATGATATACAATGTTCTCTATTTACAGCAGAACATAAAATCTACTTGAGCATGATCTTGTTGGCAATTCAAAATTTTAAAGCTTGAAGCGCTTAATTTTGGTTCTTACTGAAATCCAGAGTAGATGAGAGGAATCTACTCTGCACGTAACTTATGCATAAAGGTGTCTGTTTAAATATAGCTCAAAGTGTTAAACAACAAATATTTATACTGAAGTTAAATGTCCTTTACTCAGGCACACTTAAGTAAGTATGAAGCGGAAGATATAAAATACAGTAATTAAGTTTAATAGAAATAACCTGCCATTAAGGATTTGCAAGACTCACCCAAGACACTGAAAACAAAATTCCAACTCAATTTGTTAAGTTTTCAAAACGAGAATTTGTATTCAATTCTTGTATGTGCACTGAAAATCTAACTCCTAGACAAAAATCCTTGCAATTCCATTTAGTAACTCATGTCCAGGAGTTACAGTTCACATATTTTTGAAGTTTTTAAAAAATTTTAAGGTTAAATTATTCTATACACACATACTCTTTAAAATTATAAATTATCCATCTTATTCCTGATTTTGCCTTTTCCCCTAAAACTCTAATGAAATGGAACATCTGAAATAAATATTCATATTTCCTATGTCAATAATGATTTATTTTATTGGTTACTTACGTCAGCTTGAATATCTTAAAAGGTAAAACATGAAAAATATTTTCTTAGAACTATACAATTTCGCAAGACAATGTTATTCCTTTTTTCACAAGGAACACTAATACCTTCTGAAAAATGGTTTGTGTGCTCTCTTAGACAAATGAAATTTCTTTCTTGGTTCCCTCCCTTCTAAGAATGGCAGGCAGGTATGTTACACAGGACGTAAAATCCTATACATACCAAATACAGTATTTAACCAACTTTGACTCAAGGGAAAACTAAGGATTTCAATTCAGTTGTACGGCTAATCTTTGGGCTAATTCATACAATATGTTTAAAGAAAACTTCAAGTCTGAGAATATATCTAAGTCTAATTACAGCAATCACTAATTCTTTAAGAGGAAATTTTTTGGAGAAAAGTAAGAAATAGAAGTAGAATTTGGTACAGTTAAAATTAGCCCATTGTTGCCAAGTTTTTAAGTCTTTTTTTCCCAGGACTCACAGCTTAAAATTAAATTTTCCTGATATAATTTCATCTATTTGTTACTATATCCTCATACTTTTAACTATGTTTAAATAAGGTTATCTTTAATAACCTAAAATAATTTTGATTGTTTCAAAATAATCCAATAAAGACAGTAATCTATAAATCTTCTAATCAGTCACCAGAAGACTTTATAGGTACTATTTGGCATAGATTGAAAGATAGCTTAAAAGTTTTAAAAGATTAATCAATCAAGCTTTAAAAACAACCTTCAAAGTTCTTGTAATGCAGGTTTATCCAAATAGATAACGTTATCAAGGTTTGTTCAACTTCAACACTAATCTTTCTCAAAGAGAAAGCAAGCACATAGAACTTAGGTACTTAGAACTTCGTTCTACCACCTCTTACTCCCAAGAGGAAGTGAGACAGGAGAAAGAATCAATCTAGCCTCATCTCTGACTCACAGGGATTACGAGATGCTGACACTCTTCCGCAAGATCAATTTCTTTATTATTCTCCTTACAAGTAATCATGTACTCTTTTATGTTATAGTTTTTAAAGTTCAGAATATATGTTTGTTAGTTTAAATGTTCAAAAGTACTACCTCAACAGTAGTTAAAATAAAAAAAACAAAGGAAAATTATCTGTCAAATGGAAAAACACAACTTACGGGGAATAAGTAATAAACAAGAACATTCAATGTTATGCTACTTAAATTTTACTGACAATGCAGTGCTCCCAGAACACAACAATTAAGCTGGCTCCATTATTGCTTTTTCATGCAAAAGATACAGAAACAAAACACAGAGACGTCATGAAGGTCATCATTCTTGTTTTTAATTGGGGAAATAGCATAAAGCAATCTTGCTTAGATTATTACAAAACACAATCCAACACAAGATCAAATGGTCCAAAAAGTTTCAAGCATTAAAGAAAAAAAAATTTTTTTAAGTGGGACTTTGGCAAGTTTTCAGCTCAGGGCAAATAAAAGTGCAAGTCCATTTTTTTTTTAAAAAGTAAGGTTTATTATAACTTACAGTTTTCATCAAAACCAACACAATCAGGCTTTTAACCTGTACTAAGGTATTAGACCATTATATTAAAACCATTAGTAAAAAAATATTACACCCACTGAGAGTTCATGAAAATGATTTGTAGAAATATGTGAAGGGGCTTTCTTAACATTAGGGGGAAATTATAGGCCAATCATGTGCTGTAACTACTGAAAACATTTTACTATCTACATTTACTGACATTTTTATTAGCTTTGCCTATATTATAGAAAAACTTAATGATAAATAAAGTTTCCAGAACTGGCTGAAAATATTTAGTTACTTAATAGAGAATATTAACTACAAATTTTAACAGTTCACTCTTTTGCCAAGGTATACAGATTAAGAATTTTGGTGATGACTAACAAGCCTTCAGAACCTATGATGCTACAAATGTAGAAATTCATTTACATCAGGCAGCAAAACTGTAGTAACTACAGCTTTGACAAAGAAATAATAAGGAGTTCATTAAAAACAGTATGCCCTTTGTGACAGGAAGAAAACTTGTATAGAAGATGTTTAAAGGAAAATTCAGAACTACATTAGTCTAGCAAGAAGAGATGTCACATATGCTACCATTAAACCATTACATAAGAGAGCAACGTGTCCGACATGCCTTAAAATACATACTTGTACTTTTGAAAGAAGTTTGGAGCTTCAAAAAGTTTGGACCACTCTGCCTTACTCAGCAAAATTTCATCTGTGATAGCAAGACCTAAATTAAAAACATATTAAAATGTTTGCATGCTTCAGTCTAAGAATCTAGAATTTCAAAGATCTTAAATATACCACATGCATTCACTGTAATTCTATAATCATATTTTAACACAGCAATTTCAGTCTATGACTCTAGAGCATAAAGGTCCTTACATACATACACTCCAAACAGCTGGAGGATTTTTTTTTGGAGATCCAGGTTTCTGGTAAATTACCATTACTCTAAAATGCCATGCTCATAGAATGACTCTCCCAAAACTGAAGCGCTGTAGTTACCCGAGAGAAAAAAAATTCCCATAAGCTTTGCTTCTTGCCTTTCTAAAAAAGTTCTCCCATAAAAGAATAGCTATCTTCCCATGAGGAGCCTCTTTAGACAACACAAAAGAACTTTTCACTTGAGTTTGAAGCTGGTAGTCATACAACTGCTTCTATTTCCTTGACTTGTGTCAAATTAAACAATCCCGTTCTAGCTACTTCCCTCTAAGACCATTCAGCAGTAGCTACTCCTTCAAGTTAGCAGTACTCCTGGGATCCAGAAAAGTTTAGCGGTTATTACAAAATAATGGGCAGTTTGGCCAAAACCCTGCTCAAAGCTCTTTCCAAGTATATAAGAGCCTAGAAAGTCCTCTCATGTCACCCACTGGAGACAAAACTATTTCACTGATCATTTTACATGGCAGCTGTATGGCACTAAGCCATAAAGGCCCTGCTAAGGATCAGCTTTAAATCTTGGTTCATCTTCTAATATACAATCAAAAATAAATCGCCTAAAAAGAAATTAAATTAAGGTTTTTGAGTTAATTCTCAAATAAAAACTGTAATCAATAAATAAGCACCAAAATCCACTTCAGCAAATGCTTTCTTCACTTTAACTCCATACCCGACTACTGGGTGTACAATGGTACGTAAATCCTTCAGGTATAAAGGAGAGCATAAGCATAAACACTTACCTTGTTTAAACTCCTCAACCATGACCATCCGTGTTGAAACGGACACATTGTACGTGGAGTTCTGTTGTGGGTATGCTGGTGTAATTATAGGCATAAGATGGTACCTATCACTGGGGTTTACCTACATACAACAACAGCCAATCAGTTTCTTCAAGTACATATGCAACAGACACTTGGACTTTTTACCCCTTGTTAAACTGAACCAATGATTAAATGTTATTTCATTCATAGCTGGAGTTGAGAAAGAAAAACCATGTAAAGAGACACTTTTTATCGAAATTCTTTAAAAATTAGAGATTTGGTCTAAACTAATGGTTTCTTTCAATCATTTGGGCATGACTATTTTGGCAACCTTACTAGAAATAGTGTGCCTGTCAAGCAAAAAAGGTTCTACTTGGGCATCTATTGATGTTTAGTTTTTCTTTTTTCAACAACAGGAAAAGGGATGCACACACAATTACACTTTTGAGAAATGTCATATTACAATATGTTCTGTGTAAAACGAATTCTAAACAAGCTGGAAACTTAGTTTTTAATATACCTTTAACTTCTCAGGAGTAGAAGCTTATTAACACATGATGAAATTACATTATGTTGGTCTCATTGAGATAACGAAATGATTTAATAACTGTTATTTTAATCCATTTACTAATAAAAGTGGCGTATTTCCACAAAGTAAACTGTAAACTCCTACGAGGTTTGGAAAACTTGAAAATACACAGCTTAATGTCAATAACAAAACTTAGAACTGACTGTATTTTTGATACCGTAATAAAATAGCAAATTAATGTAGAAAATGAAATTTTATAA
The DNA here is from genome assembly GCF_009834535.1 of Camelus ferus. NCBI lineage: Eukaryota > Metazoa > Chordata > Mammalia > Artiodactyla > Camelidae > Camelus > Camelus ferus. The sequence goes on along the minus strand of NC_045701.1, from coordinate 86,605,651 downwards.
ACCTAGAAAGCCTTATTCAAACCTAAATTTCTTTTCTCAATTAATAAAGTGCATGTTGTTAACAGCTACACTGAGTAAGCAGTAAAGGTCGTAACTTACGAAGAAGCAGAAGGGAAGCTCCTCTTTAGCCCAACCATGCCTTTGTAATCTGAATTATCCAAACCAATTTTTACAATTACATCAGAGCAATTAAAAGTGATATTGCTGAGAAGTTATCTGCCACAGTTAATATTAAGCAACAGCTTTCCTATAATAACCCAATTTTAACAGAATATTTAGAGCAAACAAAAAAAATACAGGGATTTTTAGTATCCTTTTATTTTTTTTTTAAGCACAAATGCCCACACAACTTTGACTTACAAGGAGTTCTATGTAGAATAAATTAAAATGTTAGTGACCTTGATATTAAAAACTATGTACAATTAAATGTAGTTTACAGGGTACATAATTATGCTTCTCACATCAGGACAATTATAGTTGAGATTAAAATAAAGTGTAATACGAACATGTCCACTCATACGTAAAAGGATGGGAAGTCTCCCTGAAGTTTATGCAGATGATTTTTACTTGTTATTGCACAGTGTGAATTTGTAGGGGAAAAAATAATACACTAACCCTTGGGTCCCATACAGGCAAATTAAGATTGCATTCTTCAGGCTGTTTCAATAGGACTGGATTGGGCCATTCCCTGTTTAAAAAGATTGTAGCACTTGATAAGACTATTGGATATTACCATCTATGTATTTTGTTAAACATAACAGCATTTGTGAATGTGATCCTTCTTCATTCATTTTGCACCCTTGGTATATATACAATCTTTTACTCCTTTCTGTCGACGTTAGACTACTCGAAATACTTTTCCTCTATGAAATTAACTTAAACCATTTGGTAGTTTTCTCCGACTGAAGTCAAACATCTGTGCCTCTCAAAAAACTGATAAAGCACTAAGTTAAGAAGTACTATCTCAAGACATCTGATGTGTTCACCTCAACCCTGAACAGGATAAATCCCCCCCTGAAAAGACAAAGATCCTGTCTTTACATTAGCTCCATCCAAAGACAACTGAGGATAAAAAGTTAACTCATTATAGGCAAAGAAGTATAAATAACTATAAAAACTGATGAGGAAAAATTTTCTCTATCTCATGACTTCAAGGTTATACAACATGAATACGTGTAATAAAACTCTGGGGCATGAACACGTTTTCAAGATGTGTTCTATGAATTAGCTACTTCAGTCCTTTAGAGAGGAGATTAAAAACTGGAAAACATTTACCATCTTTAATATCAAGGTTAGCTTCTTAAAAATATTATTTATTATGTGTGTGTAGCATTAAGAGAAATTCTGACATTTTTCTCATTAAACCTGGTTATATGATTAACTGCTATCAAATCCATAAATTATAGCACATGTACTGAAAAGTGTGGCACAGTTCTAAATTATAAATGTCTCCAGTAACTCTGATTTTTATAAAATAACTAGAATTATTTTCAGAGGGAGGAGGTACAGAGGCTGGCACAAATAGGGAGGAAAGACAAATCTTTAAAATCAATTCGATTAAAAACCAAGAACTCAACCTGTTGAGCCAAAGCAACTAATATGAAATGGCAATAATCTTTCATCTTACTTTTCTTAAAAGAAATAATGGCTGACAAATGTGACCATGCTGAAATGAGAGAGCTTAAAAAAAGGAAAAAATCTCCTGAGTTAATGACTAATCTCAAAGGGATGATCAATTGCTTTTTTTTTCAAGCACTTAGTTATTCTTAAAAGCTTTATATACATTTACATCTTTAATACTCTACCAAAGATAAATGGGCAGCTGAAAGCAAAAAGCAAGAAGCTAATGGCCTACAGATTTAGAAGAACTCAAAGAGTAAATTAAAAGAGGTGGTATACATAAGTTTTATCCAAAGTAACTGATATCACAACCTATCAACTCATTGGATTTTAGCAGACATTATAGCTAAAATTCAGAAGTGTATTTAGAGAGTACAAATAGCACCTGCCCTACTATCATGGGAAAGCTAGGGGAAAGGAATGAAATTTAGGCTTGCCTTTTACATACAACATGATCTCCCACAGGCTACCTAAACTGCTACATTATGAACTAAAATTTGAATCTGAAACCAGCTCCAGAAATGTCATAGAAATAAGACTAAACTTCAGTGTCTACAATCAATTTTATTTTAATATAATCTAAACACATACCATTTAGAAAATACCAAGAAAAATTTATGTACAAGAGTTGATGCTATTGCATTTGGATAAAGCTGGCAAGTTCTTGCTACTAGCATAGCCCAGGAAACACCACCGAGGAAACCTAATATATTGGAATAGATGTTGTGGCCTGTTGACAAGGGAAAAGCAAAAAGAAAAGTTAGTGTTGAACAAAAGCTTAAACATTTTTAATAAGCTAGCCAACAAATTCTGAACTCACGTTTGGCCCACAGTTTGATAGCTCTCAGGGTTAACCTGAAGTTGTCAATGTTTGGTACTAGATGTAAAATTTCATCGGTTACCCTGCAACCTGATTAATAGGAGTGGGGGGGGAGAAAAACAAAATTAAATCATCAAAGTTAAATGGTCATATCACTTTAAAATTTTCTGAGATTAATGTCAAATTAAATAAAAATTTACTTGGCAGAATCAGTAATGTTAATAGAAAGGCAAAGAAAAAATAGAAAACTTCTATCTCCCAGCACACATACTACCCTAAACCAAAGAATCTAAACTGTAATTTGCCTTATCTCAAACTTTCAACCCATAATTAAAACGTCTTCCAGTTCAGATATACTGAAGAAGGTTTGATCCAGTTATGTTTCCAAGAATTGTTCTACAAGAGCATGGTAATAAGCAATGCTAAGACAAGCGTTAAAAGGTAACCCTTTTAAATACAACAGTTGAAACGGTACAAAGGTTACCAAGATTAAAACTGAGAGTTTCATGGTGAAACCTATTAAATTAAATGTGCCAGGAATAAAGGAAATAACATAGGAAGACAACAAACTACCAGACACCCCTCTGCAATCTAACTATTCAGTAAAGCTCATTTTATTTAACTCACTGTAAACAATATGTCTGTAAAAAAACTTCATTATAAAACTTGAGTTAAAAACTGTTTCGTATTTGACCAAAACTGGTACTATGCAAAAGGGAGTAGGTTTTAACATACCGTTAAGACTTCTTATGCATCTTATATCTAAGTTTTTAAGCAGACTGTCATCTCGTAAGTCCAAGTCTTCTGGAATAGTCTGCAGTGCTAACCGTGCAAACAAAATATCAATCTAAAAAAAAACAAAACTTAACATTTTATATCTGTCAAATTATTTTTCAGGCATTTCTTTAAAAAAGAAAACACTTAGTACTTCTTAAAGCCATGATCTTCTCATCAGTTGTTAACATGAGAACACCTCCAAAAGGCCAAACAAAATTCTTATCACAGGTATTTTAATCAGATGTTAAAACATGGTTAATACTAAAGAGAACTTGTACAAATAACTACTTGTCATTTTAATCATACTAAGTTTACTAAGTTTGCTAAATACATATATACTGGATTACTTAAAATTAACTGTTTAGTTCTCCATCTATATAAACTGTGAGTTTATTATATCCTAAAAGCTGCCCAAATATAAGCCAATATGGTTAAATGTAGCCAAATATACCTGTCAGTAAAAAATGAGCTCCTTCTATTTAAGAACTTGAGTATCTATAATATTACAGTCTGTTTCTTCGACTTAGTTTTCACTAAACAAAAACAAACAAAAACTGGCTAATTTTGAAAACTTATAGAATGCAACTGACAAAATTGGGTTTTTTCCTTTTCTCAGGGAAAGGTGGAGGGCAAAGAAACTTGGCACAGATTTGGTAATTATTCCTTAGGGTATGATTTCATGGTTCCAAACTTTGAATGCTGCGAGAGAAACAAAACTCTTTTACAAGATCACTTTGAAAAGCAGTATTTTAAGAGCTTAATGTGAAAACTCATTTAAACATGCAACTACAGGACAGGAAAAAACTGTATACTTACACAAGTAAGTACTCGCGATATAGCCTAAATTTTCCAATGATACAGATTCCAAAAGTCCAGTATCTCTCCCAATTTAAACAGAAATAAAGACTATATGCTCACAAAAAAACAGGTAACTCAGAAAGAAACTCAGTGATGACACTGACTTTTTAAAATAAGTTAGTATAAAATTATTTCACAAAATGTTGAAATGGAAAGGCATTCCCTAAAATAGCATTATTTTATATACAATGTATGGATAGAAAACTAACACATTAAATATCTCAAGTAACCATCTGACTTACACCTCCATCCTGAAAAGTTTATACAGTTGAGTTAGGTCTCCCACCCCCTGCCCCCACCCCCTAAAATCTCTCTTTTGTTTGTAATGTTCTTTTTGGGAAAACAGGGCATTGTCTACATTACAGATTGTTTTATATTTATTTAAACTTTGACAATAAATCAAAACTGCCTGAACCTGATAATCCGTTACTAAATTTACTATTTTATGTCTACTTATTACGGTTTGTCATATTTCATAGAAGATAGCAATTATAGAAACCACCTCTTTTGCAAAACAATGAAGTATTATTCTTCTAGTTTCTAAAACCGTATAACCTTTGTTACCACCATCAGTGACTTCCCAGCACCATTATGTACAGCGGAAGTAACATAACAAATAACCGAAGTTGCTTCACTGTCAGCTTTGTCGCAACTATTTCCACTCTACACGCCGAAAACCGCAAAGAGAACTGCACGTCATCTCAAGAATCATATATCCTTCTCTATAAGAAAATATTTCAGTATACGTAACATCAGGTCACAATTTGCTCTCAACTTCTTAAATATTTTATTTAAATGAAGCCAAGGCAGCTCTATTTGCAAAAATATATTGTTATATTGCCTTAATAAGACTAAAGGTATATAAAATTTGCATATGGAAAAACTATCAAGTAAACCACTCTGAAGCAGCATTTCATAGTCAATATTTCATTACTTCTGGCTATATTTTAGTTCCTAGTTTCACAAGGCTCTTTTTAAAAAAAGACTAAAAATGGTGTATTTTACAAATAGGCAGTCATTTCCAATTCAAAAAAACTTAATTCTTATTAATATTACATCAACTTACCAATTATAAAACTTTAAAATAAATCAAGTTTTTAACCTACATCTATCAAAATTACACATAGCAACAGCTGTTTATTTGAACCTTACCTCTATCCCATCAAAACATAGTTTGATAACTGGTACAAATGCCTCTTCAACAGCCTGTGAGAAAATTAAACAAGTTTAGGGTTTCAGAAACTATGTGTTAGAACTATATTGGTTTTAGTACTTTCAAATGAACACAATACTTGAAATTGTTTAAATATAATTTAGTACACTGCCTAACATGGACTAGGTTCTCAGTAAACAGATTTAAGACACTAGAATCCTGAATCAGATAAGCCTAGGCTCTTGATCTCTGCCATTCAGATATGTGATGGTGGCCAAGTTGCTTAATATTTATTTTGTGTGCCTCATTTCCTCCTCTGTACATAAAATTACAGACTTACTGTTTTAGACTTGTTTGTAAAGAATAAAAATGCATGCATACAAATTAAAGGAGTCTGGCAAACTGCAAGAGTTCAATAAATTAATCGCTGTTATCATAAAACTCACTCAATTGACGAAATTAATTTTTATAACTCCTCCCCCTTTCACCCCAAACATTTACGCACTCTTAAATCTTTTACTTCTTCCTGTAATTTCAACTTTTCATAGAATGAGGTGAAAAAGTCACTTCGATCAACATGTCTTGGTGCAACACACAATGCATCAATATCGGCACCTAAAAAAAAAACCCATCAACCACTAATTACTATTACAAGAAAATTATTTTGCATCTTATCATGGTACTATTTAATGTTGAAAACCTATTAACATTATACTCTTCAGCCTCTAAAATACACCCGTCGCCTAAAAAAAAAATTACCAATACAAGAAAAACATGGCTCTAATTGATGGGACATGTTTTTCCCTGTAGCATCCTCTATTTGCAGTGGCCCAGGTGAAGTGAGAATCAAAGAAAGGTGACTCAGATAGGACTTACGGTAAGAGAGAGAATTATTCAAGAACACCTCCAACATCTTGGTGTCATTCATCACAGCCATGTTCATTAGTGAAACAAAAAATAGTTAACTCCTATATATTTTGCAATTGGTGCTTATAGGCTCCTACCTGCCCCTAAATGGGACCTATATACTTCAAGAAGGACCAATGGAAAGAATCCAAAGAGGCAGACCATGGTAAGACAGTTGTTATTAATTTGGTGCTTGATAGGACAGCACTGAGTGCATAGGAAGAGCACAAAAAAGATACTAAAACCAAAAACTGAGATCACGTAAGAGGAAGAGATCAATATGGAATCAGGTCAACACAGTCGTTTTCCTGAAAGACGCAACAGCTGAAGCACTAACTAACTAGGAAGGCATATTTGTGAAGGGGGTGAAAGGAGTATAGTTCACAGGACACATCAAAAGCAAATGCACTCCTACAGGCACAGAATAGTGGAGATGGGGAGAAGGAATAATGCCATGACAAAGAGATCACGAGACTGGCAGATACTTCTAACAGAGAGGCCAGTGGTTAATGGTTGAAGATGACTGCCTCAGACTGCCGGTTAGAATCCTAGCTCTGCCAAGAGATGGCTGAGAGCTGTTCAAGCTGTACTGCCTCTTTAAGTCTCAGACTCCCACTTGTTATGTACGACTAAGAATACTGAGGAATAAATAAGATTATGAAAACCAAAAGCATGTAAACTCAGTGTTCAGGAAAAAAGAAAGAGCTCAATAAATGTTCTCTACATTCTTACTGTATATTTACTTACACAGAGGAAAAAACTGTAAGCATAACTAATAAAGTATTAACAGTGATTGTTAATGGCTGCAGATACACTTTTTTTTTGGTTTGCTTTTTGCTTCACTATTATTTCACAACTATAATAAATGCATGGGGAAAAGAAAATCCACAGGCTCTTTTTTCAAGCTTTAATTTATTTTTGTTCTGATTTCCAGACATATTCTTCAAGCAGAGAAAATGATACAGAGAGCAGCACTGCCCAAAAGAACTGTCCAATGGATCTCTCCAGTGGGAAAAAGGTACTTTACGTGCACTGTCTAGTACAGTAGTCACTAACCATATGTCAGTATTCAACAGAAACTACATTTTTTATTTCACTTAATACTGTATTGACCACGCAGGTATAGAAGGTATCATTTTATACCTTTCCTCGTACCAAATTTAGGCTCCCTGAAGTACTCTGTCTTCCATGCAAACCTAAGCTATATAATGCACCACAAGTAATTGAGATGTCATAATTTTTATAAAATTAAGTATTCCTTCTTAAGATAATGAAAACAATATTTACCTTTTGTATGTACTCCTAATCTATAAGATCCAAATGTAAAAATTTTTCCACCAACATTTTCAATTACAGATTGTGGAAGATTCTGTTGAAGCAAACAAGAAGTTACTTTGTCAGTTTCAAATAACACTGTACATTAAAAAAAAAAAACCAAGTAAGATTTCAATGCAAATTTAAACAGAGGTACACAAATTATAAGCTGTACAATACACCAGGCCTTCATAGGTCAACCTACCTTGGAACTTAAGCAATTTACAACTTTTAATCAGGGTGCCTTTGGTGAAGACCCATACTATTTTGGAAATTTTGCCACATTTTTAGAAACGGCTATAAAAATCATGTGATTCCACAGAAGCAATGTTAGAATCAGAGATTTTTATTCATGAGGTGCTGCATAATTCATGAATGTCAGAATATAACAAAAACATATATTCTGATTGCTTAAAAGGTTATATTCAATGATTATAGCAAATATCCCACGGTATAGGAGACTATAATTTTACCATATCAAGAGTGACTTTAAGGCCAACAATGCTACATAATAATTTAGACTTTCAGATTTCCAAAAGGCTTTAGTGGGATGATTTTGAACAGAACCAAAATTACTCATAATTTCTTAGGGTGGAAACACCAGGAAGGAGAGAGAGGAATGCACTTAAAAATCACCTTCCTGACCCTGGCACTACTATAAAGTACGATGGAGAATACTGAACCACCCTTCGTGGTAAGGATGACGCCTGTCCACACAAAAAACAATCAATGTATGCTAGGTCAAGGTTTCTTTTTACTTTCCAATTCCTCAATAAAGTCTTACTCAGTAGCAGAACATAAGAGACCACTCTTCCTCAAAATGACATAAACTGTTACCAAAAACACTAAAAAAAAAAAAACTGTAAAAGTCTTCAGGGATTCCCTTGTTGCACGTTAATCATCACTTATGGAAAACAGACAACCTATATGTGTAATACTACATTTTTAAAAAGTAGACAATACCATATCTTCCTATATTTAGGTATTTTAAAAACCCACTTATAAAGCTGGCCTGGTTATTAAAATTAGGCCAGCAAGATGTGCGCAGAAACACGCCTACAAAGGAAGTTAGAAAGAAGCTACCTGAGAACACTGCTCTCAGACATCTCTAGCAAAATATTCATCTTCTGGATGAGCATTCTCTGGTAGAACTGTCCAGCATAGTAGGTACTAGCTACATTTCACCATTTGGCACCTGAAATGTAGCTACAGTGGTTGAGGAACTGAATGTTTAAATTTTATTTAATTTAAGTTGAAACAGCCAAGTGTGGCTGGCTGGTAGCTATTACCGTATTAGACATTAGTATGTTTGTATCTATTAGAAATTGTAACCCAGAAATAAAGATTTCTTAATTCAGGTCACAGAAAAACATTTTCAATTGCAAATCTTTTTTTTTTTTTTGAAGTCTCAGACTATTAGATGGCAAACAAATCACACAACTAAAATAAAATTCAAATTTTATATACATTTCCCCCAAAATATTATAAACTAATTATAACTATGTATTAAATCAGTGGTTCTCAACTGATTTAACTGGAGACATTTTTGGTTGTCACAATTCGGAGAGACTGGGCAGAGGTAATGCATCTAACAGGAAGAGTGATGCTTTACATCTTACGATGCACAGGATAGCCCCTAATAAAGAACTACGTGGTCCAAAACTATCAACAGTGCCAACATCAGGAAACCCTGTATCCAGGTCTTAAAACTAGCCAGCTAAGAAAGAAATGCCCCCTACAAAAACAGATACGTAAGATCAGACTTGTGAAGCCTAACCTCTAAAGTCCCATTCCCCAACCAACTTACTGTGGACAGAGTTAGGCTACAGAGAAACGGCCACAGACAAATTTGATTAGGAATAAGCATTCATTTCATTAACGCAAACAATTTTTAACCTCAGGAAAATCAGCAGAAAGAACTGTATCAAGAATTACCCCTTAAAAGAAACTAGACCATCGACGAGATAGTGCTCTTGTTTCACAATGAATAAATCTAAGTTCCGACTTTGTCTACAGTTTTCAACTTAAACATCTAAGAAAAAGCCTTTAAAACAAAGCTGTTTCCTACATAAGATTAAGGAAATTACTAAGTTCAATAAATGAGTAAAAATCCTTAAATTTGGACATCCTTTGCTCAGCTCAAAAGAAGTTCTTTTCAAAGTAATCATTTTTATCAGAAACTATCAATGACAAACACGTAGTACACACGGAGTTCCCAGTTTAGATAGAATACTCCAACTGCTGAAGTTTTAATCAACTGCTTGAAATACATATATACAGCTTTAAGAAAATAATATTACAAATTTGACTAAAATCAAGACTTTAACTTACTCTTCTTCTACCTTTATACCTTCTCTCAGGTTTGCTTCTACCCTTGGTTCCCTTTCCATCAATCTTTCAGCTGTATTGTGGACTAAATACACATTTTGTACTACCCTGGAAAAATGACCACTACTTATGGAATTTTTTTAATGGTTCAAATGAATTATACACAACTGTAAGAATACATTTCTTTTACCAGAAGCTCAGTCGTGGATTCAACAGCTGAATGAATTTTCATAATAAATAGGAACTCAAATAATGCTATTATAAAAAAAATACTCAATTTGAGAGTCTAATATCTGAAAATCTAAAAAATGCTCATTGTTGCAGAATTCCTTAAAAGGTAATAAGATTCTCAAATACTTAATATACATGTTTAATACATTTTTAAAGCACCTTTTGGGGTAAACGTTACTTCCGTGAAGTTTGTAAGTAATTACTGAGTTTCAGCTTTAAAGTGTTGCAACCAAAAGTATTTATAAAATCACTAAATTCAGTTTTTCCTACTGACAAAATATCTAGAAACCAAATATAAATTCTGTTGTCAATAGTCTATAACAGATTCCACGTTAAAGACTCTAAATCCACTCAGATAAGAACAAGTTATATAAGACAACTGTTGTATTCAGTTGGCAAGTTACTTTATACACAAACAAGTCCCCTTACCTTGCTTTCACTGATTTCTCGTATCCACTCTTTCACCAGGTTATTTAACTTTCCCAAAATTAAAATCCTGTTGACAGAACAAATATCAATCAAGTATCAAGTTGCTTGTTATCCTAGATCATCACTAATAAAAATGAAGAAGTTTTCAGTAAGTGGCTTCCTAAATTTTAACCAGTTTTTATTAGTTAAAAAGAAAGTACATAATAGTGAGCAATCTCTAGGTACTGCTACACTGGGTAAGGCATTCCCCTTTCTCCTGACAATTCTGTAGTACCGTACTAACCAAAAATACCACAAATCAAAATTAAGGGATGAGAATTCTAAATAGACAAAAAGATTTTTCTATGCATCACTCTTGTCTGAAACAGATGTTTTGAGGAGAATAATTCTGACCTTCTGAGTACAGAATTCTTCAAAATCAGTTTATTATGTTAATAAAAAAATTATAACCAAAAAAAAAATTATAAACATACACACACTGACCTGCGCTGCAGCTCCTCTTCCTCTTCAAAAACCCCAAAGGGCTTCAGAGTCTCAATTAATTTCTGTGTAAGCAGGCAGTCAGTCTCCTTGGGAGCTGCTAAGCTGATGGGAGAGGTAATGCCATAGTGCTTCTGTGGCAGCTGTGTTTGTGATCCCTGCGTTGTAACTGGACTGCAAACAGAACTGGATAAAATTACTGCCAAAAAATTTCTACAATTTGAAACATGACTAGAAAAACTGCTTTACTAAAATGTATTTCTAAACATAGTTGGTTCTCTGCCATAGCCCAAAAAACTTTCCTTTTAAGGCATTATTTGTTTTAAACAAAGAGTAACACAAAAATCAAGTGACCCCCCCCTAAAAAAAACCCCACAAAAACATTAGTTCTTCTCCCACTCCAAGGATATTAACTCTGTCACCATCTAAACTATAAGTAAGAATCCAGATCAAATATATTGCTAGAAAAAATGCAATCTAGGACATAAAGTGGACTTCTGAGAAATTTTACTTCTTGAAAAGGAGCTAAAATCTGTTATACTGTTATTTCTAAAGAGATGAGCTACATACAAAAATGCTATTTTACCAATACAAAAGACTCCCCAAATGGATCTTAACATCTGACTTACAAAAAACGAAACTCATATACCATAAGGCAAATAACATAAACATAACTTGGAGGGGGAGAACTAGATTCACACTAAGCTTGCTACAAATTTTGGTAAGAGATTTACACTTCAAAATGATGCTAGTCAAACGCTTTTTCCTTTTAAGAGAAATTCCAGATTTTTTACAACCAGTAGGGTTTTAATACAACCGGTGTAAAGGTCTGGCATGCTCTAAATGCTTCAGAAAACTAATTGGACTCAATTACTATTTTATTTTTTATGGGGGGAGGGTGAGGTGATTAGGTTTATTTATTTTTTTATTTTTTTAGAGGAGGTACTAGGGATTGAACCCAGGACCTCATGCATGCTAAGCATGCACTCTACCACTTGAGCTATACCCTTCCCCTTGACTCAATAATTTTTTGGTCAAACCAATTCTTGTTTTTTATTCTCCCTGTTGAAATAATGAACTTTATCAGTCAACGGACAGGGGCTCTAAAGATAAGTAGCACAATTTATTACTTAAAAACTACCTAGTCGAATAACATACAAAACCAGGTAAGGGCTTAAGGAAGAAGCTAACATCTGAACCAGTTATTTGCCCCAAATTCTGTTCCTTAAGAAATAAAGTGTTTATTTTCTATACACACATCTCTACTTTTTTTCCAAGTCTAAATATATATATATATATTTTTTTTTTAATTAAAGTGCAGTAATTTACTAAAGCAATAAGGTACCAAGAATCCTATGCAGGTTAAGTCCCACTATGTATTTACTATCTATACCTGGGTTCTGGTTAATATTGCGACTGCAGGACTGACTACGTTTTGTATTTTGTCTTCTGATAGCAACACAAACCTAAGAATGCCAGGAAGCCCAGTGTTTGTTACTAGTCACTGGGCCATATATCATGCAGTCATTGTTTCCTGAACTAGCTATGCATTGTCTCAATTTTAACTCAACTTTTACAGTAACATTTACTGAATAAATATGAATCAGATTTATCATCTCTTGCAGCAATTAATTTCTGCCAGATCACTTCCTCCTACTGCTTTAATCTAAATCACACAGCTATACAAGGCTATGTTAATTCAGAGCTGGGGATCCACATGAGCGCCAAGCACTGTCAGAAGACTAAGAATCTTAACATTAATGTTCTATTTTTCACATTTATGTAGCATCTCCTATGATTAAAGTATACAAATTAACATAAGCATAAATGCATTCATAGTATCTTGGTTAATATATATTTTAATATTTCAATCAACAAATAGTCATCATTGGGTTCCATAAAACTGGTATCAAAAAGGTGGCCCTCATAACACAGCAAACTATGTTCAGTATCCTGTAATAACATAATGGAAAAGGACCTGAAAAAGAATAATTTATATTTATGTATACCGAATCACTTTGCTGTACATCTGAACCTAATACAATACTGTAAATCAGCTATACTTCGATAAAAAGGGTAGCCCTCAAAACTACCTAACCATTCAGAAATCTTCCTTTGCACCATACTTTAATAGATTTCAGATAAACTACATATTAAGTATAAAAAAATACACTTAGCACGTATCTTAGGGTAATTATATTCTCTTGCATTGTTCACTGCTTCATACGAGTTTCTCCAAGTAAACTATAGCCCTTTATGACCTAGGGTTATACTTTTTTTTGTTTTTTCTGTTTTTTTACGTATTTTTAAAAGTAATTTCAACATAAGTAGAGCCAGAAATGAAATCATTCTAGCTAGACTTGGTTCAAGTAAGAAAGCTTCAAGTAAAGTGTAAACTGAATTCATTTCTTCCTAACTTAAAACAATAAACCTCTACTGAATTGTTCTGTTTTGGTTTTTGTTTGGTTTTGAGCAAGTAATAGTTCTTCTGCATTCTTTCCCTTTCTGAGGGTGCTAAATACATCACCAATTGATTCTGGATCATCAACAAAATATGAACACCCACTCTCTGTGAGGTTAAGCTTTCGTGCTTATCTTTCAAATTTTGTCTTTCTCAAATATTCAGGTTTAGAACTGTCACACAAAAAAACAATGCTTGGAAAGCCTTCTGTCTACTTCAACTATATTATCAGAATACTGGATACAGACTCAGATTCCTAAATTCACACCAAGTGTATCCACCCTAATTTGAAAAAAATGTTGATGTTTACATTAGTTTCCACATAACATTTTGATAGAACAAATCATACACAAGTTGCAAACTTTTATTTATTCAAAATGTAGTCACATCATCTAAGATAAAACCAAATTTCCTTGTCCTATCTAATTCAAGAAAGAGTTTGGAGCACTTATATCTATATGTATACATGTAGAACACATGTCTAATACAAGTGTACATACAGAACATATACTAATTCAAGAACACATATAAAAGAAATAAAAATAAATCACAACCAAATAAAAGGAAAGAAACATACATACTCTGAAAGGTACAAGATAAACTGTGCCTCCAATATAAATGGCTTAATCTTAGCCTAAGTGGTTGGACTAGGAATTCTAGGCTGTCAGATGCTCCGAATGTCCAAAATGCCCCAAGTAGAAATGCTGGCTATGATTGAACTTTGAGTGGAAGAAGCAACTTTTTCCATTTAATTTAAATATCAGAAATTAAGTAGAGCGATAAAACAATTTTAGGATCTTTTTGTTTTTGTTCTATTTCTAATGAAACAAATACACACACTCCAATATTGGGTAATTTGAAGGATTCTACTTACAGGTTTTTCTCCTGGAACCATACACCAGACAGCTATCAATTCCAAGAATGCAAAGCTCTTCCTCCCATTCTTGAACACATCAGACACCTGCCCATGTCCATCACTTTCTAGAGACATTTTTACCAGTACTTAGTTTATTTTAGACATTATTCTATTTTAAAAATAACTTCTACAATTGTGTAAAACAATGACAAAATAAGTAGGTACTAAGCCACCATACTTGTGATCCATTAAAATGTCTCTCCGGTTTTCAATTCAAGTATCAGGAACACTTGTGCTTCTTCTGAGCAACTGGCTCATTTTCATCTCATGAACATATTTGTATTTACCTTTAGGATACTGCCTGAAATCTTAAGAGCAAAACCAGTGGCCTTCAAGCAGGTTCTTTATTCTACAAAAATTCAAAGAAATCACTATACTTCTGTAAAAACTATTTTATTACCCTAATTTCTTGCTGTTTCATATCTCTATCCTTATTCTTCCTTTTCATCCATCTTTAATGCAAACATCTTGCTAGTTTTTAACATGTGATTAAATCATTCTTAAAAGTCTTAATCCTTTCTGGACCGAAGCAAGATACAAATACCTACACATACAGTACATACACGAATTTTGGGGCCCCTCAAAATTACAAATGACAAACACTCCTTTCCTCACTGCACTTTTCTGGGGGTCAAGGAGGAAGAGGGCACAGTACTAAATACTTTCAGAATTCTTCTCTTAGAACATAGGGTGTTTATTAATACTTAAAATTTTCATCAAGGGAAAGCTTACACAGAATACATGCCCACCTTTCCTTCATTATTATTTTTAATTTCAGCAATATTCTGTGTAACAGTTCCATTCCAACTGCACTTGTTCTGACTCTCGGCATCTTGGTTCTACTTTCTACTCCCTTGCTATGCCAGTCCACCATCCATATTGCTACCAAGTGTATCTTTCTAAACCACAGCTTCCTTGACCTTCCTTGACCTCTGGTAATGGCGTTCAAAACTCTCCACAAAATCTGCTCTCAACTCAAAAGCAATCTGATGAAGTAGAAAAAGAGGAAGCAGGTCTGATTCTACTACTAAATATATCACTCTGGTTTCACTTCTGTCAGTAGTCTTATTATTCCTGGCAAGTTGTACCCCTATGGATTTTTCTTAAAATTTATTGTATCTCTTCTCTGCTTTGGATGGCAAACTAGGAATTTAAAAACTGTTAACATGTTTCTGACACCAAAGACCAGTTTCCAAACATAGAAAGTTTTTAAACAAATACTCAAAAGGTCTCCCCTTTCCCCAAGCTAGGCTGCCTAAGACCCACCTCTAATTAGGATAAATATTTAGGTACTTAGAAACAGCAACATTCTTGTGAAACTGGCATGTGACTGTAGCCTACTTATTTCAGCTAAATACTTGTTTCAAAAGTTTAGGCATCCAGTTTAACCAACGTGTAGGTTCTGAAATATCAAGAACCACTTTGGTAAAATAATTACAAACAGTGCAAATTCCTATGATTTGCTAACTGTAATTTAATAGCCATATATTCAAAACAGTCAAAGTATAACCAATCTTTGGAGATATTTTTATTGACAACCATTTCAAGTCAGTAAGGAAAGCATCAAATACTCAAATGAAAGACCTACATTAGTACTTGTTTTTGCTAGCTAAATGAAACCCAAAGAGGATTTTCACTTTTATGGAAACCAGGCAAAATGCAGAAACAGCGTTCAGCATTTGTTTTGCAGCCAGCCATTTCAGAGGCATCATGCACCCTGAGCAGTTAAGAGTGGCACCACCAAGCTCCTTCCCCAGGAAACACGTATACTCAACATCAAACCACCACAGCTTTGTTGTGTCTGTGAGCAGCTATGCTTTACCTCAGTTTCTTCTGTGCATCTGTTAGAAAGATGTGTCCTAAGGTAATTACTTCTTCACTTTATGCCAAAGTTCAGCTTACAAAAGGTCTCATAGGACCACTCTACTTTTGGACAACGAGGGAAACCTGTATTCTTAATACATTCTTAGATCAACTTTTTAAAAGTTTCACTGCAAAGCAAGTAAGTAAATTAAGACAATCATTTTTTCTGCCAGACTGGAGAAAAACAAAGCTGATGTACATCTGGTAAAAATAAAAGACTTATTATAAACCTCCAATGTTGGTGCTGGTATAAGAAAATGAGCACTCTTATCTATCACAAAGGAAGTGAACTTGGTACATCATTTTAAAAAGCAATTTGGCAATATTCAATAAATTTTTTTAAAGCTTATGCCTAGCAACTTCACCTCTAGCAATCTATCTTACAGAAAAATACTAGGATACAGGACTCAAATTGAAGACTCTGAAGTTGGAATATATCCTCTTTAATTTACAACACATTTTTAATATATGAAAGATTACATCAAAGTACAAATTTCCAGCCACTCCTGGTGTAGAAATATAATGGATTAGAAGATAGGCCAAACATGGGCCTAAAATCCTGTAGAGCAACAATAAACTTGAAATGAGCAGTGTCTACCCCAGTGTTATCCCTTAGAGAGGGGGTATGCTTGGTATTTGTAAATAAATACCTTTCTTGATCCCACAGATTCTGGAATTTGACCCTTCTCATAGGAATAGCACAAGAAGATATCCAAGGTCATTCTCTGGAGCACTATATACAGAGCACTAACAAAATGGAAATTACCTAAATATCTATTAACATAATACAGGACTGCCTAATTCTTACAAGTTATACTATGCCATATAAAAAGAATGAGGTAGTTATCACATGTAGTAGCATGGAAAGATGCCCACAATATGACAGGTGGAAAAAGCTGTAAAACATAATTATGATAATAGCTAGTATTTATTGAAACCACAACATTATTTCAGGCGGTGTGTCAAGCACCTTACATTATTTCCAACTGTTCCAACGACTCTATTAATTGTCTCCATTTTACAGATGAAGAAACTGAAGAGAGAAAAGGCTTACCTAAATTCACTAGGCCAGGGTATGATCTCAGGCACCTGACTATAATCATAGCCTCTATGGTGAAGTGCCTCTCTATATCTTTGACAATAGTCTTGTATCTTTAAAAATTACTTGTGTATTATGTCTATACATGTATAGAAATAAACCAAGCTGAACTGATATGGGAGAATTTCATTTTAAAAGATTTTGTTTCAATTTGTTAAATTGCTTTTAAATATAAATATTAATGAAGTCATACAAAAGTTGAAAATCACCTAATTATACTTTCACCATTAAGCTTGTGATAGTAGAGGCAAAAATCACTCCCTAAAATCATTTCTTGACACCAAAAAAAACCCAATATAAAACAATAATTAGCTTTTTAGTTTATGCTAATCAAAACATGTTTTTTAAAGAAATGAATACAATAAAAACTTTAAAGTAGATTTTTCAGTGTAATACTTCATGATTAGAAAAATACAAAGCAAATCATGCTTTACAGATGGCTCCAGAAAACTGCTAAAGTATCCAAGGTTATCAAACTTCATCAATCCAATTTTCCTAAAAGAACCTTTTCCTCATTTAACTTATTTTTGTCAGAAAGCATACTATTTATTAGGCTGAAATTTACTGAACTAGGATTCTAAATATGTATGAAAGACAATGCTAAAATCAGGAATACAAAGATAATCTCTGTTCTCAGTGACCATCTAAATTTGGTCTGGGATTCAGATCCTTGAACAACAGATGAATGCAAAGTAAAAGCTTAAAATAAATATTACAGAAACAAAGAATCAAGGCTATGCCGAAGCAAAAGGTTAAGGAGGTGTGCACTCTAAATGACTGGGAGAAGGGGGAAAGGGCAGTCTAGGCAGATGACTAACACACAAAGGAAAGGACGACAAATCACCAATGGTGTTTTCCAAAACAGTTAAGGTTTAACGACTTTGCATCCCAATTTAAACAAAGCTACTGATGAATCCCTGCCCCCTCGTATGCTGCATTTGGAATTGGGTGGCCCATGATACTAACAGTGTCAACGGCCTCAAAACGTGTAGCTCATAGCCAAAAGAAAACACTATCATTTCTTCCTAGCTTTAGTCAGTGAAGTTAAAACTGAAAGCTTAATTTACTTGATATCCTTCGTTGGAAGCAATCAGATAAATCACAATAACATCTAATGTAATCACAGTATAATCTGCTGTTTAAAGGCCTTAACATCAAATATAATGTGCCCATTCGAATTAAACAGGGAAAAAGGACACTGAACAGAATAGGAATATGGGATCTCTCTAAAGTATCTGAATGTGCATTAAATATTAATGCTTAGCAGAAATAATACAATCTCCTCTTTCATAAGAGGTTTAATATGTATTTTAATTTTACTGGTAGCTTAAGAGTCAAGCATATAATCAAGACAATGTATTTGCTCACTAAGAAATTATTCTGAGGATGGCTAATTCACCTGCCATCCTGTGTAAGTGGTACTAAACATATTTAGAACCTAACTCTAGTCTTAAAATATGTATTCCAGGTGGATCATCCAGCTGGTATTTAGCAAGCAGCAGCAGAGACTCAAACACAGATGAAGGAATAGTTTATGCCCAAGAGGAATAAATTATGGTGAATCCCAAAGCCAAACTGGAAATACACGGTTGATTATGCAGAGAAAAAGTACTTGTTATTCAGTCATAACAATGCCAGGTTATTTTTCCTTTCCTCCTAAGGGCACTTGCAACTGTCCCCTTGCCCTCTCTCCAAGAGGGGCTAGAAGTAAAAAAAACCAGCCAAATCACAGCACTCCTGCATCAATATTTGTCAAGCACAACTTGAAAATGAAGGAAATGTAACTACATAATCCGGAAAAGCATAAAAGTGTATCAGAAAAGAAGAGTCAAAATATATTAAATCATAGTATTATACACATTAACACCAGGAAATGCAATTTTGATGTTTCTGATAACCAAAATGACAAGAACATTATTCTTAAATAATAACTTAAAAACTAAAAAAAAAAAAAAAAAAAGAAAACTACTGTGGAATACAAGCTGGTTTCTGAACCATATAGACGAGAAAACAAATTTGAAAGACAATTCTGTGACAGAAGTGGAATAAACATTATCTAATTTAAACTCGTACATTTTTTTCTTCCCCAAGTTCTTACATTTTCACAAAGGAGAACACTGTAAAATTCTGCAAACTTACAATCCAAAGACTGTACAACAATCTTCCACAGAACTTGATTTTGAAAATTAACTCTACTTAAGACATGTAAACAGACTCCAATCGAGCTAAGGAAACACAGTTTCCAACAAGGTACACAACAGGAAAGGTATAGTACTAGAGTGAGAATGGAACATGGAACCTAGAGTTCAATTAAGCTCCTATCTACAACGGAGCACCCTTAAGACCTCAGATAAGTGATGACTCTGAGCCTCAATTTAACCAACTTTGAGAATCACTATCACCTGCAATGGTGTCATTTGTGAATTATAAACTGACACTACAATTATTTAAAACCTGCTAAACAATCAGAACATTGAACATACAAAATAAAAGACAAGCTTCTCCAACCCAACCAAAAATGAGAAATAGCTGGGACTCCAATTGGCCTCATTTTGCCTAAAAGTAACTTTCATAAACCTGCCTAGATTTAACTGAAGGTGAAATTTAACTGTAATGCTAACTTAAAGTTGCTGAGTTACCAAGGAATGGAATATTCTGACAAATCAAAACATTTTAAAAGTTGTATGTTTTCAGGTCAGAAGGCTTGGAGCAGAGGTGGGGGTACGTGGGGGATAGGTGTCAGGGAACAGGAACTGAATAGGCTTATAAATTTACTCAAATCCAAAACCTTCCTTCTGAACTTCTCCATCAAAAAAACATGAACTGAAAATGCTGAAGCTAAAATATCACATTTCAAAACCACAGCCAACATTTATTAAGCAGTAAGCAATTCATTACAAAATCTAAATCTTAAAATCTGAGAAACAAAAATCTCTTTCCTAAAGGTTATCTAAGACATTGTTTTTCATTGACAACAAAAAATGTCTTTCAATCATGTGTGTGTCCATTCCTCCAAACTGTGTTCAAAAACCACCAGAGATGCTATACTAACCACCACTGGTAACAGCAGCTTTGGAGAGCTGTCAGCTACTACCCTACAGCAGCAGGTCTCAAACTTTTTGGGTCTTAGGACCCTACAACTCTTAAAACTTACTGAGGACTCCAAAGAGCTTTTGTTTATATGGATTATGTCTGCCAATATTTACTGCATTGGAAATTATAACTGGGAAATTTTTTTAAATGTCTATTTATTTTAGTAACAAGAAATCTATTACATGTTAACATAAGTAACTTTTAAAAAAAACAACTTTTCCAAAACAAAAGTACTCAGTGAAAACAGCACTGTTTTACATTTTTGCAAATCTGTTTAATTCTGACTTAGTCAAGGGCTGCTGCTTCTGCATTCAATACTTTTCGATAAGTTGTTTCCGTAACTGCACATCAAGAAAACCTGGCATTATATCATTATAACTGGAAAGGAATATTTCAGGAAGACTTTTCAAATAGTGGATATTCTTCTTTAATATTACACCAAAATGCCACAAGTGGTTAATTTCTTAAAGATTACAGTATGAAAGCAGAAATCACATCAATAAACCCTTCGTACTCTTGCAATAAAATCCATTGGTCCACCCTGCACTTTAAATGTACCTTTTTAACCCATGTATGATTTTATCACATTATGATTGGTGGTTTGGAAATGTGGGTTCACTGAAGATATGCATATCTTCCAAATGGTAACATATTATCATACAGTATCAAAAAATGCTCATCAAGGGAGGATATAGCTCAGTGGTAGAGTACATGCTTATCACTATCATGCACAAGGTCCTAGGTTCAATCCCCAGTACCTCCATGAAAAGTAAATAAACCTAACCTTCCCCCCACCAAAAAAACTGATAATGCTTGCTTAAAGGAAAAAAAAAAAAAAGAGTTCATTAATAATCACCATCAATCTAATCACAAACTCTTTTACTTACTGGGAGGCTGTCAAGCTCACAAGGACAGAAAAAAGCATTTCAAAATTCTAATTTTTGCTTGAAAGCTCAAATTCTATCATTGGCCACAAATACTCAGTTGTTTTCTTTAAAGAGACAGGGTCAATTCATTTTTCAAGTAAATGCTAAGTAGTCAAATATGAATATCCATAGTTCGTAACTTGTTCTTTCAGGTAAAAACAGAGCTCCATGAGAAAAGCACTAGCTTAGCTCACATATCACTCATGTGCTCTTTGCAAAACAACCATCCTCCTTTTTCGCATACAACTTTGTGTAATTCCCATTTTATCACAACTTATTTAAAAGACAAACTCAAGGGTCAAGACTTAATAAAATCAGTATTTTTTTACTGCTTCACAGAGGCCTGTTTTTCCAAACTCTGTGTGTGTATATTGTAGTAATACAAAGACAACTAGTAGAATACGGTGCCCTGCCTCCATTCTTCCTAAAGCAGGAGCAGCATTACCCACCACTGCTTTTGCACAATTGGTTCAAACATCAACAGAGTAAAAAAGACGTACCATGTCAATATTACTGTGAAAACAGTTTGGATTTTATATACTCCCCAAAAGGATCTCAAGGACCCCCAATGCCCAGGCTTCTACAAATCACACTGAGAACCACTGCTACAGTGTTACTAGCCACCAAAAGGTCCCAGTTCTGCCTGTTAAGAAACTACTCAAATTCCCTCTTCTTTGTGACAGCCCCACAAATACTTGGAAAAAAAGCTACTGTCTCCCCCAGGTCTTGCTAAATACCTCTTCCAATAACGTCAACAACATTCTACAAAAGTGGCATGAATGCTAAGTCACTGATTGTCTACTCTCCTTAAACTCTTTTTATCACCAGTGTGATAGCCAGAACTGAGTTAATAGAAAATAATGATCTGACCAGCATGGAGCAGGGCAGAAATCAGAATACAGTTTCCATAATAAGGGTATTACTCTAAAGTAAAGCAGTGATTCTCAACAAAGAGGTTTTGGCCCCCAGGTATATCTGGCAGTATCTGGACATGTTTGGTTGTCATTACTGAGGAGATGGGGGGTGGGACTCCTGAAATCTAGTAGAGGTCAGGGATGCTGTTAACACACTAATATAGAGGCTTGCCCCCTGCAAGGAATTATCAGCCTAAAACATCAGTAGTATCAACATGAGAAATCCTGTATTAATGGATCCTGAGACTATCAAAACTTTCAGAAGCTTCATCATGATGGGTCTTAACCATACCAGTCTTTCAAAATTATGTATTTAATTACATATGCATATGGAGGCTTGTTCACAATGTTTTGTAATGACCTGTACTTCAATAATCTGTTTTGATTTCATCCATTCTGACAACTCATCTATGATCTACACTTTAACCCCACCCACTCACCCAAAGTAACAGAACAGGCATACCAAAAATGAAAGTGGAAGTCAAACACAAGATAGCCTGGGAATCACAATTCAGAACATCAAAGAAACAAAATTAATGACACCAGAACATGAAAAACAAAGAAAGCAAATTAATGATGGGGAAAAAAAGCCTATTTAACTAAGTAGTCTTTGGTCTTTTTGTTGTATATTTTGAAAGTAAAACACTTCGGGTTAAAAATAAGAGGGACAGCTAATGAAAAACTGGTCATACTATTCACATTTCAAGAAACACACGAGAAAGGCAATGTCCATGTGTGAATCTACTGTCTTCACTTTGTCTTCTATTTCAAACATTTGAACTAACTTCCAAAGAATATGAAGCACTTATATCTTTAAAGGAAATGTACACCTCCCTTCCTAAAAGAATGTTGGGAAAAAGTAGGTATAAAAGTACTTTTACTTTCTAAACAGAAAGACAGATTAAATTATTTCTTCACTAAAGCGTTGTAAGAAATACATTTCCTAGTACTGATCAATTTTTAATACTGACATGATTATTAGAAAGAGAAGTCCCTTTTCAAAAATAGCAATAAAATGTGAGCTAACACAAAGAAGTCACATGGCACTGCTGCAACATTTAGGTTTATTTTAACTGCTGCTGAATTTTTTTTTTTATGTCACAAAAATCTTGCTTAGACTCAGTTCTCATAGTAACTCTTATCATTCCACACAAGGATGAGTCAGTTAACAGAGATCTTGCAGACTACAAGATTTTTAGGTCTGTATAACCAGTTAAAACAAATATTCTCATTACAGAAATATGTGGATAGGCTTCTTAACAAAATGACAGGAATGGGTGAGAAGGAGCACGAAATTCCTTTTTAAAATATCCTGTAAAATGCGACAGATGTCTTTAAAGCCTGTGTCAAAGTTAAAGCCTCACCTGTAAAGAGAGACACACATGTAAATAAAACTGTAAAACTATAATCAGTGCTATCTGCAAAAAAGCTTTTTTCCACGTAAAAAATACTACAATAAACATCAGGTGTTACATCAGGTGTCTAGAAACCCTAAAACCTTCACGCTGCATTTGAGTAAAACTGCAAGTGTCAATTACATGCTTCGCTTTGAAGCTACAAAGAAAATTCGGTCCCTCGTCTCTTACACTTAAATCTTCAAAAATGGGAGAAATGCAGTCTCACTATTTAGGCCTCTACAGTGCTGTATGTACGCAGGAAAAAAAAAAAGGCTGTAATCTTTCGATCCCAACAATGTGTTCTCAAATTACATTCCATTCTTTGAAAGAGAAAGAAAGAAAACGAAAACTTTTTAAAAACCCTATAAGGAAAAGAAAGTATAAGACGTAGGCCCAGTAGAGATGAGAAAGCACAGATAGACCAGCTTTAAGTCTACAACCAGAAGAACAAAAAGTATCACTGGAGATGCAGAGAGAAGGAAGCAGGATGAAATCTGGCTAACCTATCAAAACAAAACAGGGAGGGCAATACACAACACAGGGCTTTTCGAAGGGGGCACCCTGGAAAGTGCCCTTTTCCTAGCGATTGAAAGCCCGGGGAGCAGTTCTAAAAGAGGGGCTCGGCGCTCAAAACTGGGTGCTCATGCAAGCTCAGACGTGGAAGTGGGTTAACACTGGCCACGATTTGGGCATTTCGGAAACGGCAAGGAGAGGGAGGCCGGGAACAGAAGCAGCGAAATGAGCCGAAGAGGCGCCGGGGGGCGAGCCCCAACCCCGTGCGCAGACCCCGCGAGGAGCAGGGCCTTCCTCCCCAGCCGCTGGGCACTGTTTTTTTTTCCCCTCATTTCTCTAATAGGACGAGGCGGAGAAGCAAGAATAGTAGGGTTAGAGGTTCCTCTGAATCTTCCGGAAGGGGAAGGCCCCCAGCCCCACGGCCGCTGAAGCCAGGAAGGGGTGGGGGGAAGCGGGAACGAGCACAAGGGGAAGTGCGGCGACGAGTGGGAGAGGAAACAGGAAGAAGCCCCAGTCCCGCCTGCCTCCCCCCCGGGGCGAGGGCCCGGCTCGCGCGCCCCCCCCGCCCCCCTCCCTTGACGCCCCCAAAGCCCCGCCGGCGTGCGAGAGAAAAGAGAATACAAATCACTTACAACGGCATCGTCTCCTGCGCCGGCACCGCCCAGTCACTTCCCCCCCGCAACCGCCGCCACTGCCGCCCTGGGCATGATCCACTGAGGCGGGAGGGAGGGGGGAGCCTACCTCAGCCCTGGGTCCAACCCCACTCCCGCACCCGCTCCCGCCGCTTTAAGCGCTTCTCCTCCTTCCCCTTCGTCCTAACATGGCGCCCGAGCGCTACCACAGCAACGTTCTAGAACCGCTGACGCCGCCACGCACGCCGTGCGTGCGCCTGCGCAGCAGCCGCCCGGCGCCGCAAAGCCTCACGGGAACGGCAGTTCGTGCTCCGGCTGGCAGTAGGGCGATTTCCGCCCCAATCCGGTCTGGCTTCTGCAGCGGGTATCCGGGGACGCGTGGGAGCGGCGCGGGAGGCTACGGGCGACGGGTCAGCTCTGGCGCCGACAGCGCGAGGAAGGGCCCGGAGACGCGCCGCTTCCGGCGCATTGTGAGGTCCCGCGGTTCTTGCCGCCCGAGGTCGCGGCGGCCGCGCTTCTCCTCGGACCGCGTCCGTGGAGGCGTTTGGAGGGGACCGAGGCACCCACGCGTGCCCCTGGTGTCAGCCGAGCGCGGGCCTCCGGACGGGGCCACGTGGCTCATAACAAGTTACTCGACCTGTTCTTAGTCTTCTGCGAAGTGAGAATAATGCCTGCTTCCTAGGGTAGTGGCGCCTGTTTAATGTGCTTATGCAAGAGGGGTGCTGGGCACAGCCGGGGACAGAGGGCGCAGGTGTTACCAGGACTCCCTCCTTCCCCACTAGACTCGCCTCCCTAGTGCGGAGCTTTGGAGCTGTTCTGTCCACCAATATGTATGCAGGCGCTCAAGAAATATTTGTTGAAGGAATAAATTTGCAGGCTAGGACTGTGATGGCAGCGGATTCGGGAATACGAGCTAATTTTACATCAGTATGCGCTGAAACTCATTGATAAAGCTGTTCAATGAAAACATTGGCGGCAGTAACTGGGGATATTAGCAAAGACCATAGATTACCTGAGGCTGTGTTTCGCAGCCCGTTTTATTCCTAAGGTGGGATCTGGACGTTACCTCCTCTGCCCCCCCCCCCAGCAAAAGTTTGATAAATGGTGCCTGAGACAGACTTGACTCGGATATTCCTTCGCTCTTCGAATTTAGAACTCGCTCCAAAGTGTTAACACAGAAGGTTAGTGAAGGGGAGGGGAGGAATCAAATACGGGAAAGTTAAAGTTCTAAATTCTTTATGTGTATTAATATGCGCTTGTAAATTCTTAGAAAGTTTGACAAAGGATTTCCCTTTTTGCATGAACGGCTAGTGGGACTAACGTTCTAGAACTAATGGTCCAGTGGGAAAAGCACAGGATCTGAATCTGCATTGTCCAGTACAGTAAGCCGTTTGTAACGTGTGGCTTTTGAGAACTTGAAATGAGTTGCTCCACATCATTTTTGTTTCTGCCTTCCATAGACTGGAGCAGCAAGGTAACACAACTAAGGACTATTTATTTAGTACCTGGAATTGAGACAGAATGGAAGGGAGCAGGGCACAGCCATTCAAGGAATGACAACAATTAACACCAAAATGGTGGAAGATTCAACTCCTAGTTGGCCTTGAGGATTAAGATAGTGGAAGGTTTGACTTCTAGTAGACCTTGAGCTTCATTATATGCTCATTGTAACATATTAATGTGATAAATAACATGCCTGCAGGCACCATGACAGTCCCAAGGCTAACCATAAAAGGCCAAAGAGTGGGCGGTGGCCCAATTCCTAGGAATCCCAGCCCCTCCCCTAGGGTAGTAGGAATGATCCCACCTGTAGGCATGTGAAGCTACTGAGCCCATAAAAACTGGCACCACCACACCTGGCCGCCCTTTTTCACTCCTCCTCTTCGGAGATGGCCTGCATTCTGTCTATGGAGTGTGCGCCTATTTTTAACTTAACCTGAGCACCTAACTCCCACACCTCTTTCCTTGCCTTTCTCTTGTCTTTTGAAATAGCCTACCCTCTGTGCCCTATGTCTCTCTCTAAATCTACCTTTACTCAACTGTGTCTTGCTCTTGAATTGTTTCCTGCGCGAAGCCAAGGACCCACACCCGGTGGGGCACGTCCCAAGGACTCACCAAGACCTGGAACACGGCCCTCCTCATGCCCCACACCCATTTTTCCTGCATCAGAATGTGCTAGGTACCATGTTACTTGCTGAAGACTTAAAAGGAACTATATTTTCAGATGAGTCAAGGTAGACTTCACGTAGGAGGTGACTTCAGAAGTCTTGATAGGAAAGCTGGGATTCAGTAAGTAGACAAGAGAAGAGCATGCCAGGTAGAGGGAACAATTCAGAAAGAGGAAGGAAGAAAGGAAGAAAAGAAAAGTGCAAATAATTTGAAGTTTACTTGGAGAAAGGGAGACTTTTGAAGTAACTAGATCACAAAGTATGTTGTGGGGAGTGAAGGGAATGAAGCTGGAAAGCGAAGTGAGGGGCAATCATTCAACACATTATTACTGCGGGCCTGTCATGTACCATCATGATGCTAAGCGGGGATTACTTTCCACTATGAAAAACACTATCTAGATCACTGTCCCGCGTAGACCTCACATTCTAGGTGGTGGGAGCAGATAAACACATGAACAGGTAAGGGGATTATAAATTGTAAGAAGAACCATGAATTAAATAAATCAGGTGATAGAATTACACAGCAGTTCAACTTTACATAGGGTGGTGAGATTAGGCCTCTCAGGGGAGCTGACCTTTGAGCTAAGACCTGAAGCCTTTCTGAGAGATTTGGATTTTATCTTTTTGTGAGTGGGGAAGCCACCAAAAGTTTTAAAAACAGGAATGAGATTCCACTGATGTTTTGGGAAGGATCACTCAAAGGATAGGGAATCAATTTGAACTGGGAGAGGTTTTGAAGTTGGAGAGCAGGTGAGGTGGCCCTTGCCATGATCAGGTAAGAGATGATGACACTTGAAATGAAAAAATAAAAGGACTAAATAAATAAATGGACCAATTGGAGAGAGATTTAAGCAATGGTGTCAATCCTGGTTGTGAGAAGGTGAGGAAGAGAAAGAAGACAAAGATGGTTACAAAGCTTCTGGGGAGGGAGACCGAATGAACCAAGCAGCTACCAGGGAATGAAACAGGAAACAAGAGGATAACCGGGCCATGGTGAAGGAAACTTAAGAAAATTGCCGACATTTAGGCTAACAGATTGCTTTCTCTTATGCTTGCTCTTAGTACCGTCAACTGACCTGACTGGTTGCTACTCACAGCTCCAGGCCTGTTGTTAAAATAAAGCTATTAACTTTACTGTTTCTGCTTTATTCCAGTAATCGAAAGTAACAGTCATACTTGGTTTCTGAGTTGTTCTCCAGGGAGAAGGTCACAGAACTTTATGAAATAGTCTAAATGCCAAGAAGACCGCACCTTGGGCTCTTACAAGATAAAGAGATGGAAAAAGTGACAGCGGCGGCGAGCCTCTATAGAATTGGTCACCTGGAGGCATCATGACGCCACTCTGAGTCTTAAGACGAGAAAATGATTCTGTTGCTTGCTATCGATGCTTTATTGTTTGAGCTGTGGCCATATAATCACCCCGCCCATCCCCAAGGTGGGCTCAACAGTTTTGAAGGCACCAACCTGCTGTGAGTCCCCTTTGCCCGGCAAAGTAATAAAGCTGTGTCTTTCTTCTAAGCTCCAAGACCCTGTCTCTGAGTTTCAATTTGGCTCATCAGGGACTGGGGCCGATCTTTCAGCAACGAGGGGATGAGACTGTGAAAAGAGTTTGATGTGGGTTGATATTAAAGTGACCATGGGACCTTCAGAAATGTCAATCAGGCTATTGAAAACATACTTCAGAGCTGAAGAGAGAAGTCAGGGCTGAAGACGGAGATTATCAACCCTGAAAGCAACAATCCTGTCTTGGAATCCTGTTTCTTCCTTACACCCAGCCACTGCAGTCTAATCCAGTTTATATTTCATAAGTAAGTTGCAATCGAAGTGGTCACAAATCCCCAGTGTTTAGGACCCAATTAAGGCTATAATTTGAGCCAAGGAAAGTGGAAAGTGAGATAAAGCCAATTAGCAGTATGTTGATTAAGACAATATCCGTAGTGTGTTAGCTTTGCCTGGCTTGTGCCGGGAGCCCCGGCCCACTGCCTCCAGCAATGCTGACGCGGCCATATCAGCCATATCGCTGCAACCCTTGCCCCTCCCCAGGCCTGCTTTCTAGCAGCTGCTAAGGAAGGGGCAAGATGTTTTCTACTGGCATCTTAAGTATCATTCAGTTTGCACTTTCCACACAAGACTGTCATAAAGAGTGAGAGATTCCTAAACTGGTTCTTTTATTTAGGTCCACGGGGCAGGCAAATCAAAAAAAACACACACACACATACACACAAAGAAAAAAGATATATATGGGGGTGGGGGCAAGGAATAACGACTTTATTCAGAAAACCAGCAGACTGAGAAGGTGGGAGACTGACTTCCTAGAGAACCATCTTCAGAAAATATTTTTGAACCTCTTCATGTTGCCGAAAGATCGGCGCCTCCCCCCCCCCCAAAAGATCGTCCCTGATAAGCCAAATTGCAACTCAGAGAAACAGGGTCTTGGAGCTTAGAAGAAACACAGCTTTACTACTTTGCCGGGCCAAGGGGATTCACAGCAGGCTGGTGCCTTCAAAACTGTGAGCCCACCTTGGGGATGGGCAGGGTGATTCTATGGCCACAGCTCAAGCAATAAAGCATTGATAGCTGTCAACAGAATCATTTTCTCATTAGACTGAGTGGCGTCATGATGCCTCCAGGTGACCAATTCAATAGAGGCTCACGGTTGTCACTTTTTCCATCTCTTTATCTCATTAGCACCCAAGGCATGGTCTTCTTGGTATTTAACCTATTTTGTAAGGTTACAGTTCTGTGACCTTCTCCCTGGAGAACAACTCAGAAACCAAGTATGACTGTTACTTTCGATTACTGGAATAAAGCAGAAACAGTAAACCTAATAGCTTTATTTTAACAACAGGCCTGGAGCTGTGAGTAGCAACCGGTCAGTCAGGTCAGCTGACTGCTTTAAGGGCAAGCAAAGAAGAAGCAATCTGTTAGCCTAAGTGCTGCCATTTTATTAATCTTCCTTCATTCACATATTGGGAAATATCTGGATTGTGTTTCAGTGTCATTGATAATTGAAGATCCTGTATGATACAGAGATTTTTATCCCAATAATAAATTACAATGACTCATTTGGCTACTAATGGTGCATACCTTTAAATACTTCAAAAACCAGGTTTATGAGTCACTAAAGTCAAAATAATTACTTCTAATAGTACTGTACTTTTGAGCTGTCTTTTTGGTAACATCTCATTCCCCTTTTAGATGTTTATGTTTTGAAGGACGTGTCTTCTATCATTTGCATGAAAGAAAGAACCATAATCTCATGTTGGTTAGAACTGGCCCCAGACCTGTGCCTCCTCTAGTCTCTGCCTCTCAGTCATGCCCCAGGCTCAAGCCAGCACATGTTGGTATCTTTGATTCGTTCCTTTCTCTCACTACCCATATCCAGTCCATCATCAGATCCTACTGATTCCCCCTCCAAAATCCATCTGAAACCCATCCCCTTCTCCTCTGCCACCACCCTAACCTTAGCCACTGTCTGCTTGAGCTTGGACCGCTGCAGTAGCCTCAGTACTCTTCTCCTGCTTCCACTCCTGCTTTTCTCCCACCAAGTTTCCATAGACAGCAGCTGGACTTGCAACATTCTCTAGATCTTATCACTCCCTTATGTTGCAACTGAGTTTAATGATTCCCTATTGCTCTTAGCATAAAATCAAACTTGGCAATGGTTTACAAGGTCCTGCATGACGTGGCTCTTGATTTTCTCTCCAAATGCATCTCAGACTCTTCCCCTTTCCTGGCTATGCTTCAATTCTACTGTCCTCACTTCTTTTCCTTAAACATGCTGAGGTCCTCTCCACGTCAGAGCCCCCATGCTGTTGTCCCCTTTTGCAGAGCTGTCTAGATCTTCTGATGCCTGGGTGCTCAGTTTGTCAAAGCTCAAATGCCACTGCCTCAGGGATGCCTTCCCAGACCACCTTATCAAAATTGTGTTTATTTTCACTATAGTCCTTATCACATAACCAGAACTTCCTTGTCAATTCTCTTTTATTATTTATTCTGTGATCCCCACTAAAATCTAAGCTCCATGAAGGTTAGGGACACTGTTTAAACTAAGTCCAGAGAATAAAACAGTGCTTGGCACATACTGGCACTTAAAGAATTAAGTTGTTTCTGATTCCTTCAGGACATTGTAGATTAGCTCCAGTATTCCTGTTCAAATATTTATAATTCTGCAATTATTCTGGCTAAAAAAAACAAAAACAAAAAAACACAGTTGGTAATTACCTTAGGATGAACTGCCCTATCAAAATACCACAGAATGGGTGGCTTAAATAACAGAAATGTACTCCTCACAGCTCTGGAGGCTGGCAAGTCCAAGATCAAGGTGTCAGCTGAACTAGTTTCTGGTGAGAACCCTCTTCCTGGCTTGTAGATGGCAGCCTTCTCACTGTCCTAGCGTGGCAGAGAGGGAGAGTGAGAGAGAGAGAGAGAGAGAGAGAGAGAGCGTGTTCTCTGGTGTCTCTTCCTATAAGGGTACTAACCCAACTGGATCAGGGCCTCATCCTTACCCTTATGACCTCATTTAACCTTAATTCCTTAGAGGTCCCATTTCCAAATATAGTCAATTAGGGCTTCAACATATGAATTGTGGGGCATACAAACATTCAGTCCATAATAGTGATCATCTCAGATTGTTAACTCCTGGAAGGTAAGGATGCCTGTTCAATCATATTAACTAACATCTTTTAATATCAGGGAGGCCAAGTATAGCTCAGTGGTAGGGTGCATGCCTAGCCCCCATGAGGTCCTAGCTTCCATCCCCAGTACCACCATTAAGACAACAAAAAAAATTTTTTTTAATATCACAATAACTAGTTATCTCTGTGATAACAATTTGCCACAAAATTTAAGCTACTTAGAATAACACACACTTATTATCAAATAGTTTCTGCAGGTCAGGCATTTGGACCTGGCTCAGCCAGGTCCTCTGCTTCAGGGTCTGTCAACGAGGCTACGTTCACGGTGTCAGATGGTCTCATCTCAAGGCTCAGCTGGGAAGGATCCACTTCCACACTCAGTTTGGTTGGCAGGACTCAGTTCTTCGAAGCTGTTGGCATTGAAGGCATCAGTGTCTTGCTGGCCGTGTGTGGAGGCCCCTCCCAATTTCTGGCCATGTGGGCCTCTCCAACAGAGCGGCTTGCGTAGTTAAAGCACATAAGGCCGGAGGCAGTAGAGGTGGCTAGCGTGATCTCACTCATAGTCCTCTGTAAGCTAAGCTTTGCTGCACTCCATTGGGTAGAAGCAAACCACATTCAAAGGGGAGGGGTTGCACAAAGTCATGGACACCAGCGGGCAGAGAGCACTGGGGGTGTCTTAGAGTCTGCCGGCCACATCAGCTAAACTGACTGGGCCACACCCAGATACATTCTGAATAAAGGATCTAAATCATATTCTGATTAACTTCAATTCTTTTTAAATATAAAGGACTCCAAAATTTTTTTATGGGAATTCAAATGGTTTTTTTCGTGGATCTAAGGAATTCTATGGGTATGAACAGTCCACATTTTAAGAAGTGCCTGGTTTTTATCTGTTTGTTTTCAAAATAAACAACTTTTTATTGAAGCATTGTTGATTTACAGCATTGTCTTAGTTTCAGGTGTATGGCAAAATGATTCAGTTATGCGTATACATGTATCTATTCTGAAATTTTTCAGACTCTTTTCCATTATAGGTCATTACAAGAGAGTGAATATATAGTTCCTGTGTCAGGTTGTTGTGTTTTTTTTTAACTTTAAGGACACATGGTATACTTCACTATTTTTTAAGATAGAGTACCAACTCCTTTCTAAATGATTATTAAAGTACAACTTACACAGTGAAGTGTGCAAATATTAAGGCCTTTGTGCTTGTCCCCATCTCTGTAGCCCTCCTAACTGAGCCAAATGAATTTTTACCTATGTACACACCCATGTAGTTATCACTTAAATCAGGAGGTAGCAGCAGATACTAACTAATATACATAAAATAGATAAACAGGTTCATACTGTATAGCACAGGGAACTATATTCAATATTGTGTAGTAACTTATGGTGAAAAAAGAATATGAAAATGAATATATGTATGTTCAGTTATGACAGAAGCATTATGCTGTACAGCAGAAATTGACAAAACGTTGTAAACTGACTACACTTCAATAAATAAATAAAAAAAATATATATATATATATACATATATATATGATAGCAAATGTCCAGTCCCCCAGCAGGCTTCCTGCCAGTGAATAGCCTTCCATCCCTACTACCTCCACCACCACCAAGTAACCACTATTCTGATCTCTATCCCTGTGGCTTAGTTGTACCGTTTTTTCAACTTTATATGTGGTATTTACACTTGTATCTAACTTCCTTCACTCGGTATTTCACCTGTAAGATTCTTCACGTCGTTGGAGGTAACAGTTCACTCTGGTTCGCTGCTGTGTGGTACTGTCTACTACTACAGTGCATCTTCCTCCTATTGTAGATATCACCATGTATCTTTCTCCAGTTCATGGACATTTAGATTGTTTCTAGTTTGAGGCATTTGTGAGTAATGTTGCTCTGAACATTCTTGTACAGGTGATTTTTAGACAAAACCACTATTCCTCTTGGGTATATACCTAGGAATGGAATTGCTGAATCATGTGTAGATCTATATTTGGCTTCAGTAAATACGCCTAAATGATTTTTAAAGGGAGAGTACCAATCCATGCTCCACTGTGTATGTGAGTTCCAGCTGCTCTACACCCTCGTCAACACTTGGTATTATCAGTGCATTTAATTTTGACCAAAGTGTCGTAATGGGATCTTTTCATTTGCATTTCTCTGATGATTAAAGACTTTCAGCCCTTTTCAGTTACGCTGGCTGGTCATTTGAGTATCTTCTTTTATGAAGCAGTTACTCAAATTTTCTATCTTTAAATTGAGTTGTCAGGTTCTTGTTGACTTGTAGGAATTGTTAACATATTCTGAGTACAGGCACTCTGTCACAAGTATGTACTACAAATATCTTCCCCATTCTAAGGCTTGTCTTTTTATGCTTTTAATGTTGTCTTGAGAAATCTTTGCCCACTCCAGGGTTATGAAGAATTCCTCTTATGTTTTATTCTTTTCTAAAAGTTTTATTATTTTGACTTTCATATTTAGGTCTGTGATCTATCTCAAAGTAATTTTGCCTATAGTGAGAGGTAGAGGTCAAGGTTTTTTGGGGGGTGGGTTGTTTGCTTTTAATATATAGCTCTCCAATTGGCCTGCATCATTTATTGAAAAGTCCACCCTTACCCTCATTGAATTGTAATAATGCCTTTGTTGTAAATCAAGTGATTATGAATATGTGAATCTGTTTCTGGACTCCTTATTCTGTTCCATTGATCTATGGGCCTGTCTAATTACAGTAACTTTATAGTAAATCTTAATGTCTGAACAGTGAAGTCTTCAAAGTTTGTTGTTCTTCAAAACTGTCTGGACTATTCTAGGTCCTTTGCATTACCATATACATTTCAGAATCAGATGATCAATGTCCACCAGAGAGACAGATTGAGAGAGAGAAGGAAAGAGGGAGGAAGGAAGGAAGGAAGGAAGGAAAGAAACACAGAGATTTTGATTGGGACTCCTTTGACTCTACAGATCATTTTGGGGGAACAATTGATGTATTAACAATATTGAACTTTACAAGCCATTAACATCTTATATCCCTCCCTTTATTTCACTTCTAATTACTATCGGCAGTGTTTTTGTTTTTTTGGTTTTTGTTTTTTTCATTTTCAGTATAGAGTTCTTATACATCTTTTGCTAGGAAGCAAGCTGCTGGAAAACAAGCCGCTAGAAAACAAGCAACTAGAAAACAATCCGCACCTAAATTTCAATGAGCTTAAAATACTGTATTCACACTGACTTGCTTAAAATGCACGTGCTTGCTTTGTTTTAATGTTTTACGCAGGATATGACCTATAGCACGTATATATGCTAAAGAAAATTTGTAAGGAGAAATCCTGAGATTAACGTAAGGGAACGAAGAAGGGCAGATATTTCCTTAGAGTAAAACTATGGACCGTCCTGGAAAGCCAGATCATCCACTAACAGAACTTTGTTCTGGCATGAAAGCATGCTGTTTAACCCGAGGGAAGTATTTGCTATCTCAAGATGTCCCGGAGGCAATAATAGGATAGCCTTAGAAAATCTGCATACCCCAAGGAGGGTGATTGTTCCTGGAAGGGAGAGGCCTGACATTAATCAGTTAACCAGCAAGCAGAACTTAGTGCTTAGGGCATGGAATATCTAAAGCCCCACCTCTTTGATCGCATTTTTTTCCTGAGCTGTATACTCCTAATAAATATGATGTCTACTAGGCTTTCGATGCTCTAGATCCACGAGATCTTGAGTCCCCTGGTCCCATCTTTGCTCTTTACTTTGTCTCTTTGTTTCTTAAGTCTTGCTTCGCCCGTCTCCAGACACAGTCCCGAGCTGCGCTGGGCGCAGCAATCTTTCTTAGATTGTCCCTAGATATTTTATCGTAAATGACACCAGCTCTTTTTAAGTCATAGAAAGATGTCTATCCAAAATGTAAGCATATATAACAATGTGTCTGTCAAACTCACAGGTATAGAGAAAGAATGCTTAGCACTGACAGGCTAGCCTACTCAGATCTGGAGGGGAAGATTGCCTTCAAAGAGCCTAATTATAAAATGACAATGGATCAAACCAGAAATATGGAAAGTCACCTTAAAGACAGTAAATGCTTCCTAATCTACAAAGACCTGAAGAGAGAACATGCCAAGGAGAGTCACAAAGGTAAAACTCGTTACTGCCCATCCAGAGGATGTCTGGGAAAGTGCGTCTTGTCAGAAGGACCAGAGCACCTGGCAGGCACGGCAGGGATGGAGCTATCAAGCCAGCCAGCGCCAACACCTTGTCCTGGTTTTGCATTCACCAAGCACTCCTGATCTTTGGCATCTCACATAACCTGCCTCCAGGAAGAGAATGTACTGCTGAAGTGGGTGCAAGTCTCAACTCACCCATCTGTGTTTCTCATTGTAAATAAATTGGTCCTCTGTCTTCTCTGCTGGTCTCTTAGGAGATTAGTTAAGACAAGTCCGCATCTCAGGGTCCTATCTATCCTTAGCCACTGTTGAGATCTCTCTTCTTAACTTGCATGGCTGAGGGCCAGACTCCAGAGTGAATTCACCGGAATCAACACGACTTAGTAAAGCATCTTGGCGACACTCAGAGTTACTTAAGTGTCCTGTCATAGCCATATAGAAATGTAAATAAACTATGGACTTTGTTGAATGACTAGAGATACGATTAGATATATTTTAAAAAAGCTGTGTAACAAAATTTCAGCTAAACAGCTTTACACACTAATATTTATTGCAATTCTACCATGTGCTCTGCACTTTTTTGGTCTCTAGAGAGACAGTAAAAATGAAACAAAATTCCTGCCTTCATGGAGGTTACATTTTGGCGGAGGATATAGACAATAAACACACAGGAATATAAAATGATGACAAGTGTGGGCAGAGAAAAGGAACAGAGTAGAATGTTATCAAGAGGACAATCTGGGGAGGCCTCTCGGAGGAGGTGATATTTGACCTGAACCGCAGGTGAAGTGTGGGTAAGCCGTGTGGATACATGGGGGCAGAGTATCCCAGGCAAGGCTCCAACACGGAGTGTACTTGGCAATGAAGAGTGAAATGAGGGGGCAGTGAGGTCACAAGGGATCAGACTGTATCAGGCCTGGAAAGCCCAGGTCAGGACTTGGCCTCCCACTCTGTGAGTTAGGAAGGCATTGGAGGGCTTTAAGCAGATCTGACTTCTGCTTTAACAAGTTCCCCTGTTGGTATGTTAAAAGAAGTCACAGAAAGGAGCAGGCCCAGCGAGAAGGTGACAGGAGCAACCCAAGTAGGAAATGATGGTGTCTTGGGCCAGGACAGTAATGTTGGAGGGGTGAGAAGCAGACAGACTTGGGATATGTTTTAAAAGTTAGGCCAATATGATGCACTGATGAACTGAATATGGGGCAGCAGAATAAGAAAAGAGTCAAAGATGCCTCCGTGATTTTGGGCCTGAGCAGCTGGAAGCAGAGAGTTGCCAATACCTGGGTAGGGAAACCAGGGCAGCAACGGGTCCAGGGGAAGGAAGAGACGAAGCCAGATTGTCCATGCTAAAGTTTGAGGTGCTTATCAGACATTCAGGTGCAGGGGAGAGAGAGTTTCAAGGAGGAAATGATAAAATGTGTCAGATGATTGGAGAGGCTGAGTGAGATGAGGCCTGAGAACTGACAATTAGGTTTCAAAACGTGGAGGTCATAAAGGGGACCAGAATACTGAAACCGTGGCTGGGGGAGGATGTGGACGTCTAGGAAGTTTTTTTTATTTGGATTGGTTTTCTTCTGGATTTGTATGGAGGTTAGGATAATAAGTTTGAAGCTAAGGGTGGTGATCCAGAGGAGAGGGGGAAAAGCAAGCTGCAAGAGAGAAAGGGCAACCACAGGAGCAGAATCAGGTGATGTGAGACGAGATGGATTCAGGGCACAAGCGGGAAGTTGATCTTAGGCGGGAGCACAGACAGTTCTCCGCAGCAGGTGGGCAGGCAGGGGCAGGTCTGCAGTAGAGGATGGAGATGCTCTCTTTTGATCACTTGGGTTTTCTCAGTGAACTCAGAAGCAAGGTCATGAAATGAAGGCATGACAAGGTAACTATTATAAAGACCCATGATTTCAAACTGTTGAAAATGTATTCTCTTTATTTACTTGGTATTTTTGAGTAAAATTTAAAGATCAAGTGGGAGAGGGTATAGCTCAGTCGTTAGAGCACATGCTCAGTATGTGTGAAGTTCTGGGTTCAATCCTCAGTGCCTCAATTAAAATAACTAACTAAATAAATAAACTTAATTACCTGCTCCTTAAAAAAAGCCAAAAACAATTAAGATCAAAAATAGTGCAGTGAAGCAAAAGAAAAAAACAGGTAAATTGGACTTCATCAAAATTAAAAGTTTTTGTACATGAAAGGGCATGATTAAGAGAGTGAAAAGACAAGCCACAGAATGGGGGAAAATATTCACCAATTGCATATGATAAGGGTCTTATATCCAGACTATGAAAATAACTTTCACAATTCAGTAACAAAAAAACAACCCAAATAAAAAGTGAGCAAAGGAGTTGAATATAGATTTCTCCAGAGAAGATGCACAAATGGCCAGCAGGCACATGAAAAGGTGTGCTTTACATGTCACAGTGTGATACCTTCCACTAGTCTGGTAGTTCCCCCCAGTAAGCTGAACAGAGGATTACTGTATGACATTTCCACTCCTAGGTATGTACCAAAAAAAAACTGACAACAGGGGTTCAAATAGGAATTTGTATGCGACTGTTCACAGCAGCTCTATTCACGAGAGCCCAAAGGTGGAAAGAACCCAAACTTCCATCAACACATGAATGAGTAAACAAAAAATATATATGGTGGAATATTATTCAGCCATGAAAAGGAATGAAGTGTTGATACAATAGGAATGAACCCTGAAAACATGTTGAGTGAAAGAAGTCGGATGCAAAAGGCTATATACTGTATGATTCCATTTATATAAAATATCCAGAAGAGACAAATCCACAGAGACAGAAAGGAGATTAGTGTTTGCAAAAAGGGTTGCAATGGTAAATTTATTCTGTGTGTATTTTGCCACACAAAAAATAATGCAGTTATATTCAGATTACATTATTTTAAGAGATGAAATATATATGCTATTAAAATAAACCTAATTTTCATATAGTATAATTCTGGGAATTAGGGGATTTTTAGGGCTGGAAAAGACCATAAGTATTGATTACTTAATTACTATTGTAAAGTTAGTTTGTTGAAAATATTTGGCAACTTTCTAATTATAACAAATATTGAAAATTATTCATCCTATTACATGAATTTTTCTACCAAGAAGTTTATAATTCTCTCTAACTCACAGGTTGAGATGCTGATCTTGAACTCAAAAAGCAACCTTGTAGAAACCAATCATGTCTGACTTACTGTGACTCAAAAAGCAGAAGCTGTCCTAATTTATTTCCATTTCTAACACCATTGGTACTGGGGCCATAACAAGGCACATAAATTCATTAGCCTACTTGTTAGAATAATATATAGTCTGATTTTCTTCATACTTAAATCACTATAAACATTAGTGTGCAGAATACTCAGACTGAGAATGAAATATGAAATCAATATTTGTCCCAAGAGCTATGCACAGATATCTTATCAATTTACTTTCCAAATATGGTTTTAATGAAGTAGTGACTCATTGCCATAGAGTTTTTTATAATGATTCTACCTAATAAAATATTTGTTTGCAGGAAATGAAAAAAAAAAAAAAATTTCCATTAACTAGAAAAGCATTTGTTTAAAGCAGGTTTTCCAGTTACAATGTTAAACTCATCTCCAGCTCTGTAAAGGTATGTGACATGAGATATTTAAAGTTTCACAGCATTTCAGGGTTGTTCTTGAAGAGATACTCTGCCTAGAATTGAAAGAAAGACAAAAGGACAAGTCAACAATTTAGAAGATACTACAAGATATTTATTAGGCATATATTTGTACTATTAATGTTTACAATTTAAAAATGAAAAAAATTCCAATGAAAGTACATAAATTTTTTATTTTCAAGTGAGTAACAAATAATCTTATTACAAACTATGAAGGTATTAGGGGCTATTTCCCAAATAACCAGACACATAATTTTTCTGTCTCAACTGGCTTTTCATTTAGATTCAGGCACATTTTATTTTCAAATTGATATTTAAAAAAACAAACAACAACTACATCTCTTACCAGAAAATCCACGGGATCATCGGGTCTGATCTTACAGCACTCGTTGAGGCCCTGCATGAGTGTTGGCATCACGTAGGTCATTAAATAGTTCCTCAACGGAAGGGACTGGGCCTCCAGAAATTCTCTTTCTTCTCTTTTCACTTCCTCTAGTCGTTCATTCTACAGACAGAACATTCAGGGGTGGGGTAGATAGAAAAGGAAGACAGCTTTCACACAACTCACCCCCGAGGGCACTAGAAGTAGATACTGTCGTAAATGTTCATCGCGTTACGATAAACATGGCATTTCCAGTCAGTGGAGAAGAGATATAAATGGTGTTATAACAACTGCCTAGTCATTTAGAAAATAATAAACTGGGTCCCTACCTCACTTATGAAACTGAAATCATTTCTAGCTGCCCAGATGAAGCAAAGTGAAAGAGAGAGAGAGAAAGGAAAGAAGGAAGGAAGGAAGGAAGGAAGGAAGGAAGGAAGGAAGGAAGGAAGGAAGGGAGGAAGGGAGGAAGGATGGATCACAGAAGTGCTGATGGAAAGTCTGGAAGGTATTGGCTGGGTGGACATGTGTTATTCCTTGCTCAGCATATAGCCCCCCTTTGCTGGCAATAATAATTCCAAATTTCCTTTGAGAAATCTCCCTTCTCAGCCTAATGGTTTGGGTGAGATTAACCTCCACAGTCCTGGCCATGGATATTAGATGAAGATGAGCACATGAGGCAGAGTCTAAGGATCAGGCCAACATGGAAGGCAGAGCACAGAGAAGGATCCTCGGTCCTTGATGACATCACCTGAGCAACTATATCAAGCCTCGCCTGAAGCCAGCCCTACCCCTGGACTTTTCTGTTATGTGAAACCATAAATTTTCTTTATCTCTAAGCCATTTTGAGTTTGCTTTTCTGTTTCTTGCAAGATAGAGTCCTCAGCACATCCACTAAAAAAATAAATGGAAACCTAATTAACTCCTCCCCCAACCCCCTAAAAAAAAAACCCCAGCAAGACAGAGTTCTAACTGATATTATTGTCTGGAAAGAGGTCTTTCCCAGCAAATCGGCAAGCCCAGAAATCAAAATGGGAAAAAGACTGATGGATTTGATGATATATAAACATAAAAATCTTTTATGGCCAGGAAAAAAAAAAAAAGCACTGTTAATGATGTTAAAAGATAAATGATGAAGCAACACTATTTACAATAGCCAAAACATGGAAACAGCCTAAATGTCCATCAACAGGTGACTGGATAAAGAAGATGTGGTATATTTATACGATGGAATACTACTCAGTCATAAAAACCGACAACATAACGCCATTTGCAGCAACATGGATGCTCCTGGAGAATGTCATTTTAAGTGAAGTAAGCCAGAAGGAGAAAGAAAAATACCATATGAGATCACTCACATGTGGAATCTAAAAAACAAAAACAAACAAACAAACAAACAAAAAAACAAAGCGTAAATACAGGACAGAAATAGACTTATAGACATAAAATACAGACTTGTGGTTGCCAGGGGGGCGGAGGGTGAGAAGGGATAGACTGGGATTTCAAAATTGTAGAATAGATAAACAGGATTATACTGTATAGCACAGGGAATTACAGAGGAAAAAATGTGATAATGAGTGGGTATATGTCCATGTATGACTGAAAAATTGTGCTGAACACTAGAATTTGACACAACATTGTAAAATGGTTATAAATCAATAAAAAATGTTTAAGAAAAAAGATAAATGATGAGCAAACTATTGGCAACGTATAAAGAGCCAGGATATTATAGGAGTGCACACTATTTGCCAGACACTGTGCGTACTTTTATATATATTAATTCTTTAATCATGACAGCAACTCTATGAAGCAGGTACTATCATCATCCTCATTTTACAGAGAGAGAAACTGTGACACAGAGTGACTTGCGTGGGGCCACGTACCTACGAGAAGAGTGGGTGGAATTTGGCCTCCAACAGCACAACTGGGGAAACTACTGTCTCCTGGGGCCATTCCTGTTGCTATCACATTACCTTATCAGGAGTGGTTCTTGTCGTTAAAAAAAAAAAAGACACGTAATCCAAACATGGGCAGAGACAACGTGTAACATTAAGAAGAAATATATATGCCTAACTAACGTAGGGAAAGCTGTTGAATTGATGATCAGAGAGATGAAAGCCGAAAACAGTGAGATACAGTGAGATCCGGTCTGTTCACCAGATGGGCGTGTGTGAGCAAAACTGAGACAGCAGAGCTGGGAAACACACCGGTGGATGATAATGGGAACTGGTTTACCCTTGCTGGAAGGCAGTTTAGAAATACGTATCAGTCATGAAACCATGTACAGTCTGGCCCAGCAAAGCTTGGGAATTTATGCTAAGGAGATAACCAGGCACCCAAAGATATGTGCCTGAGGAATTCCTCCCTTCTTTCCTCCCTCCCTTCCTTCCTTCCCTCCACAAATATTTGTAGAGTGTTCGCTCTGTTCCAAGCACTGTTTTAGACTTTGGATATACAGTAGTGAACCATGTAGATGAAAATCCTTGTCCTTACGGAATTTAAATTCTGTGCAGGGAAAAGACAACAAACAAGATAAATACAAATAAATAAAACATATAGTACTTCAGGTAGAAAAAGTGCAAAGAGGGAAATTTAAAGGTACACAAAGGGATATGGCATGTTGCTGAAATTTTAAAAAGAGTGTCCAGGAAAGGCCTCATTAGAAAGATGACTTTTAGCAAAGACTGGACGCAAGTGAGGTAGTTTCTCAGATGGTGCGTGGCTTAAATGCACTGGGAAATATTTGAAGCAGCGAGGTCACAGAGGACCTTGGGGGCCACAGTAAGGACTTTGGACTGTCACTACCGGTGATGGACAGCATGTGAAGAGTTCAAACACGGGATGTATTTTAGAAGGATCAGCTGGCAGCAGCATGGGGACAGGCTGGAGATGGACCAGGCGGAGCTGGGAGACCAGCGAGAGGGCACCGCAGAATTGTGGTCAGAAGAAGTGGAGCCCTGTGGGTGGGCATGAATGCTATTTTAGGAGGCAGAATAGGTAAGACTCAATGATTTGGAGAAGGACGGTGGAATGAGGCTGACCGCCCAGGTTAGATGGGTAAGTGGAGGAAAACCCAAATGAAATCATAAGGTCGGATCACAGCATAACGGTACATGTTTATAGGGATGTGAATTGCTAAACTATGTCAATGGGTGGTTATTATCATTATTATTTACACTAAGCAAAAGACCATGGGCATCTTTTTAAAAATGGTACATATGACAAAACAAACAAAACAATGGGAAAAAGAAATTTGTTTGGGGGTATTTCCATGATGTTTCTCTATTAGTAGGATGAGAGGTGCAACAGATCTAAATGGCTTTACCAGTCCCCCCCACACACACACTCGCTCATGCGCACACTCACCCACTCCTCCCAGCGAGCAATCTTCTCTGCTGTCTCCATGGCCTCCTTGTGCTCTCGCTCGGCCTCCTCCATCGCCTCCCTGGCCAGGCGCTCCTCCGCAGCCCTCCGCTCCTCTTCTGCCTTTTCT
The DNA here is from genome assembly GCF_009834535.1 of Camelus ferus. Lineage (NCBI taxonomy): Eukaryota > Metazoa > Chordata > Mammalia > Artiodactyla > Camelidae > Camelus > Camelus ferus. The sequence goes on along the minus strand of NC_045701.1, from coordinate 86,562,440 downwards.
TCATCCGTTAAACCGTAATTTCGAGGCTCCCCAATCTCTTTGACGAGCAGTTTGATGGCAAGTCTGTTCTGAGCATCTTCAAGTCTTTCCACATCTTTAAATACCAGGAGGGAGGGAGAGATCAGCACAGACTTTTTAATATTCTGATCCTGCCTGCAATATATTCTGAGACCATAGGCAGGGAAAATTCTTTATTATGATCACTTTGTGATGGTAAGTCATGTAAATTACCATAGAGGGGGTTTCCTTTTCTAGTTACTAGCACAGTTTAGAATTTCCAGTCTCACTGGCAAATATCAGGCTGGTATCTGGGAGTCACAGGGAGCAAGGCTGAGGCACAGGACCTTGAGCTGGGACAACCACTGCTGATCTGAGTGGACACATGGGGATATGGACCTCCTCAAGGGGAATGAGTTCTCTTATTTACAGAACAGAAATAGACTCACAGACCCAGAAAACAAACATGGTTACCAAAGGGGAAAGGGGGGAGGAGGGATAAATTACGAATTTGGGATTAACAGATACACACTAATACATATCAAACAGATAAACAACAAAGACCTCCTGTGCAGCACAGGGAACTACATTCAATAGCTTGTAATGACCTATCATGGGAAAGAATCTGAAAAAGAATAGATATACATATGTGTGTGTGTATTACTGAATCACTTTGCTATACACTTGAAACATTGTAAATCAATTAGACTTCAATTTTTAAAAAAAGGAATGAGTTCTCCACCCCTGGAAGCAATCAAGCAGAGGCTGGAGCCCTTCAATCGGGGGTTTCCACAGAAGGAAGGAAGTGTGGTGCTTGCTGGCGGCTGGGTTGGGTGACCTGCAGGTTTCTTTTGTTTTCTGTTTCTGAGAATCAATGATTCTGGGATACATTTTCAATTCATAAAAAATTTAACCATTTCAGTTAGCCTAGTTGAATAGGAAAAACTCCAGAATATTTGACTAATGTTAATATTAACACCAGAAGAAGAAGGGGAGGGGAGGGAGGGAAAAGGTTTGTTGGTGACAAGAAGTTCCTCCACGAAGTCACTGAATAGTAAATTCTACACCAGTGTCTGGGGTTTGCTTGGAAGGTGTCTGCATAGAAGGCTAAACAGTGGACGCATTTTGGTGCCGAGCGCCCCCAGACCTTCCACGAGGTACCTGCTCCCCCAGCCCCTGCGCGCAGCCACTGCTGTGCTCCCTCCCCTGCCCCAGGTTCGTACTGTGTCACCTTGACCTAGACTAGAGGCACAGCCAGGTTCTAGCACGGGAAGAGGGGAAGAGCAGGGCCAATGCCTCTGTGGGTGAGCAGAAGCAAGCCCATGAAGAAGTAAAACAAAACCAAAACCAAAACCCAAAAACCCTCCTGTTGGCCACTTCCTGGTTGCCTGAGCTCTGACATTTAAACGTATTTCCCTCTGGCTCCTCTAGTAAAGTAATCACAACCTTGATGTGCTTGAAAGTGCTCTGAAACATTTTTGAAAAAGCTCACTTAGGGAGAAGACAGTCACAGAGAACACTGCTGCCTACAGGATACTTCGGCCCTGACCCTGGGGTGGAGGAGCTGCAGATTAGCTGGGGGTGGCACCTGACCGAACCATGACCTCCCACTTGCTCCTATAGGAATGTGGAATTAAGACGGAAACAGTCACATCCGGCTGTGGGCCGGACTCCCGATTTAACACGGATACTCCCGGGCCGTGGGCAGCCCTGATCCACCACGTGGGCTGGAGGAGAGAGCCAGATCCCGGTCCAAAGAGCGAGAGAGAAGAGAGACGCTGAGAGCAAAGTGGAATCCAGAACTGTGGACAGAGGATGCAGGTGTGAGCATCCTTCCAGGGCCAGTTCCAGACCCTCCTGAGGCCGGGCTACCTTCCTGACCTTGCCCCCTCCCCGACGCCCATCTTCGTGATACATTTCTCCCCCTTGCTTTTACGTTATTGCCCTGTTGTCAGTGTGGCAGTGAGGCCGAATGTATGATGGGTCACAGAGTGAGGCAGGAACACAATGGTGGTCGTTCATCCCACCCCATCATCTCTGTCTTTCTCCACATTTCTCCCTGGGGCTCTCCTGAGCTTTCCGTAACTAATTTTGTGGGCCCTATGGAGAAGATGACAGTCACTATTTTTATGACATTTGTTCACCATTCTTCCCTAATTCTCTAATTAAATAGGGTAAACTGCTTTCCGTATTAGCAGGGGCTAATCCTCAGCTTCTATATATAGAACATGTGTCCAATACGCACAGACATGTCCAGATGAGGGCAAAACCCAGCCTCTTCTGAGGGTGCAAAACAGAGAAGAATTTGCAGATTTATAAATTGTGTTGTCTTTTCATTGCTTAATAGCACATCATTCTATGTCTTAGTATTGGTACTAACCACAAAATTAATTCCTGGTTGTTGAACTCTTCCAATATCTCTTACCCCACCATTTGGAACAACTCTACAGCCAGAGATTATTCTCCTATTTCACAGATGAGCACACTGAGGTATAATCAGACCTGGAATCCGCTGTCTTGCCTCATGCTGACATTATCGCTTCGCTCTAAGCCTCCCAATACTCCAGGACCCAGATGCTGTCCCAGGTGGCTCTTGAGGATGAAGAGAGGCTTGGGGCGGCCCCCAAAGTCAGCCCAGCTGCTAAGCTTCCACCAGGCTAGGAGTTTCTCCCCAACCCCAAGGAAGAGGAGGTGTCAAGATCCAGAAAACCAGAGAGGAAGTTCAGGGGTTCACCAAGCCAAGGGGAGGAGAAACAGCTGCGACATATGGGATCTGGAGCCAGGAACAACAGTGAGGGCCGAAATGTGGATGGGAGACCGCACTCACTGGGTGCTCGCTGTGTGCTGCGTGCTGAGCGCTGAGTCAAACGTTTACGGGAAACGGGAGAAATGAGATGAAGAGCTATTTGATTTCTGAGTAGCTAAGGAGTGAGCTGGCTGTTCTGAAGGCCAGGAGGGGTCTGTGAAGGGCAATGGTGCCTGACAATGCTATGGGGACACTACGCTGCCTCCAAGGACACTGGGGAAATGACCCAAAGCAGCCAGCAGCAAACACATATCTTTGAAGTGCCCTTAAAAAAAAATGCCAATTTGATGTTCAACTTCATAGTACATCCATATGTTTTCATACAATGGTAACACCTCCCACACCACCAAATCCTCAAGTAGACAACTCCCCTGCCTTATCGTGTGACTTCCTGTGCCCTGGGCACACGGTGTACTTCCCCGCCCTCCCCCAGCACCATGACAGGGGTGCGCCAGGTTTGCTGGGGGTCCTGACCCTGGGCAGTGGTGTTCCACATTCACATTATCCTTGAGTTTATCTCATACCAATATGTATTGGGTGGATTTCAAGTTCATCAAAATAGTTTAAGACAGTCTCATCTTCGGTATTGATGGCCCGGTAGTTGCTCAGAGCCCGGAGGAACTGGTCCTGGTTGTAGTGGGTCCCCGCCACGATGCTCTCGGGCAGATTTATCACCCGCTCCTTCAGGAACTCATCCGAGGCATCCAGCGAACAAACAAATTCTGGAGAGGAGAGGCTCATGAGTTAACACAATGACCGTGGGGCTTCCAAGCAGGTGCTGGTGGACAGGCCACTGTTCAATCTAAATGTCTGGTTACCAGCTGGGACCTCCTGTTGCCGAAAAGGGCCTGACAAATCGGCCTTCTTGCTGCCTCTCGTGGACTACAGATACATGCAAGGCACCTGTGTTTCCAGGGACCACTCTATGAGGCCCAGTCAGTTGGTATTCTGTGAGATCTACTATTTTTCTTTCCTTCTCTCCCTCCCTTCCTCTCTGCATTCCTTCCTTCCCTCCTTTCTTTTAATAAAAGCAGCAGAAATTGTAGATACAAATCTCTAGTAGTCCTGTGATGTCCATCACCAGCCTCCCGGCCAGTCCTCACCTCACCAGTTTTCTAGTACAACATCACAGGCTCCCAGACAGACTCATGGCTATGAGAAAAGCTTTGATGGCCAATCTGCCAGATTAATAAAAAAACAGTAAACAGTTCACTTTGAGCGAGAGCACACCTCATATATGCAAGCTAACCACCCTCTTTACATAACTCACTCACCAGGTCAATATTTCTCCTGCCTTAATTCATTCCAGGGCCAGGACCAGGCAACTAGAGATCAAAGCCCCCTGCAAGTACTCAAACTAGCCAATCCTTAAAAAACAAAAACAAAAAACAAAAACAAAAAACAAAAACAAAACTGTTTATTTTGCCCTGCCTTGCCTTTCCCATGGAAACCCCAAGAGAGGCTGTGTGCTGACTCTCCTCTGCCTCCTGACCAAGCCTGGTGCTTCCCCATGTGGCCCTGCGTGGTTGCCATGCCCCCTTCTCTGGGAAAATGTAATAAATTCTTTAAACAGCATTAGCCCCTCAAGTTGTCACTCAGTCACTTCCATAAATTAAAATCCTGCGGATACAAATGAGACGATGATCTGATTTCTTCCAAGAAGACAGAAAACATTGACAACTCCCAGAAAGAGGGTAATTTATTAAGAACAGACTAAACACTCCAAATAAATTATATTTTAGACACGTTTGGACCGTATCCAACAAAGAGAGGGCAGCCTAGTGGACCAGGTTTAAGAATTATGCATCATTTTACCTGTTTTCCATTTCTTCATCTTAGGGAAGGGTTTCATTAATTCTGGTTTTTTGGAGGCAGTGGCATGAGAAGACTTGCGTTTGAGTTCAAGCCGTCCCATCCACTGGCAAAGTGGACTTGGATAAGTCTCTGGGCTTCAGGTTCTAAATTAGGTCAACATGGGAGTAATTCCTGCCTCGCAGGCTCGTGAAAAGCCTCAATGAGCTCCCATGTCCGGTAATGTCTGGTGCATGACCAGTGCTTGTTGAGCTGAATTTTATCCCACTGCCTCCACAAGAACATGAGGGGCCATGAAGGGGTTGGCAATGAGGGACTTTTGCCCAGAAGAGAGAAACTCCCATAACATGGACAGACCTGGTTATCTAGAATAATCAGTTTCAGTGGGAAATCTGAGACAACCCATCCCTTTGGAGTTTCATGGATTTTCATGCTCCTGTCACAAGTTTCAGGCAAACTCTAAATACCCATCCCTAAGAGTGACCTCACCCTGGTGGTCTCTGCTGCATCACAAGCTGTGTCTGGACCAGGAGGAGGAGAGGATGACAGCCGTGAACCCACTCTCCTGGGGACTGTGACACAGTGAGCAGATCCTTCCAAGTTACAACCCTGGGCTGAATTATTGAAAATAGCTGTTTTTGTATTTACCGTACGACCAAACCATGATTATACCTCATCCTCATGCAAACTGATTAAAAAAACTGATTTAAAAAAAAGTTAAAGTTCACGGCAACATCACAAGGAATTCCTGCTAGGGACTCAGCAAATCTTTTTCGTGGAGTAAGTTGTTTATGCTTCTCTTTCAGGGGTATGTTGTGAAAGCCTAAATATGTAAAAGAATAAACTTGCTGTGGAGTTCAGGAACTGAGAAGCTTTTTCCTGCCCAGTCTCCATTCTGGATTCTTGAATGTCTTTCAGAAAAGCTGGAGGCGTCATCATCCCTAGCACCTAACACAGAGCGGGAAGGAGGGGCAGTGATCTCGCCCCTGGTGGTCTTGCCAAACGACTCAGAAGTCAGGGCACTGCTCAGCACAGGGAAGGTAGCCAATATTTTATAGTAACTACAAATGGAGTATAATCTTTTAAATTGTGAATTACTGTTATACACCTGAAACTTACATAATACTATAAATCAACTGTACCTCAATTTAAAAAAAAACAGGAAAAAAATTCAGGGCACCAACAGATTGGCTAACCTTTCGTTCTGCTACTGGAGGAAATAGCAGAAATGAATGTTCTCAAAGGGATTTCTGTTCATTTCAGCTTTAATATCTCTAATACTTACCCCAGTGTATTCTTTAATTTGGAAGTTTGATTTTAAGTGTACTGTTTTAGTTTTTTCCTTAAAAAAAAAACACCCTACTTTATTAATATCAAAAAGATTGTTTTGGTACAAAAGAGATATCAAATGGCATTCCTTTAAGCATGACCTTGTAGAAGTGTTTGTAACTTACCAGGTATGATTAATTTATCAAAGGGAAGCATTTTGCCTCTGAGTTCCTCCTCCTCCTCCTCCTCATCTTCTTCTAATAAAACAAAATACACACTGTTCTGTTTATTACATCCTATTACTAAGGTAGCTCAAAAAATTTAAATATTTTAACTAGCAGTCACTAATAAAAACTAGCCATAAATAGGAAAGCATGTATTTTAGATACAGTCTCTCTGATTTTTTTTGTTTAATTGTGACTATTATTACTCTGAACAATTAAGTTCCACTTATCTGAGTGTAAACATTCAAAACAGAGGGAACACCCAAACTTACGGTTGAACAACTCTTTGGCTTGATCATAGGTCTTTGGGAATCCATCCAAAATGTAGCCTTGATTCCTGCAAGGCATGGATTTTAGCTTTTCTTTTATAAATCTAATTATATATTGATCTTCCAGTCGGCCTAATAAAAAGAAAAAAAAAAAATTCCTGCGCAGTTACCCTCTACATAGGGCTTACATTCTAAAGTCATCTCAAAAAACTGTGTAATCAAAATTACTACTGAAAAAACCTCATTTTTCCATCAAAGTGAAAAATGTACTTTGTATTTCGAACATGACGCATGAATTCTGACACCCAGTAAAGTAGGAGAACCCGGTGAGCTTGTCTGCAAGAAAGAACAGAAGCAAACACTGATGCCTGGACTTCCAAAATGGTCCTCTGTCATCACCACTTTCAGGTGAAGTTGCATGAGGAGTAAGTGAGGAAATCCAGAGTGTTCTCACTTGCCAGCAGGGTTTACTCAATTCTGTTTTGATATGGTGCTTCTATAACCTTAACATGTAATAATAAACCTTCTGTTGTGAGATTTCAGGGGAAAAGTACTCATGCATGCTGCTGCCACGCAATTTAGTAATAGTAGGTGCTCAGCAAGTATTTGTGGCATTTGGAAAAAAAATCAAGTTTGATCTTGACCGTTAAAGGTACTGTTCTCTTTAAGGCTGCAGAAAGGAGTGCGGCTCCCCTGCCCCTTGTCTTTGCCAGTCAGCATTTCAGACCTTGGCCCCACTGGACGGTTCCCTCTCCAGCTGTGAAGCCTGCAGTTGCCTGAGGAAGGTTAGGACAGAGGGGTTTGTTCTAAAACTGCACAGTGGTTTGAAGACAATATGATGTAACTCCTCCAGAATATTCATCTATCCTTCCATTCTAATTATTGAACAGCTACCATTTCTAAGACTCAGCCCTGCCCTTACACGGCTTAATGTATATTACAGTAACGCAAATTTGGTGAGTTTGAGAAGTCGATCTCCAAAGCTCGCTCTAGGGTAGCACTACACTTCCAGTTTATCGGTGGTTCTATAATATGAAACAGTTTGGGGCCTCTTTGTGCCACTCTATTAAAGACAATAAAATGATCTAATTAAAATACCTCTCCTTTCTTCTACCTTTCATTGTCACACGAATCATTAAGCAGTAACTGATGCAGAAAATAATTGTGTCTTTCAGAAATTGAAATAGTACGGCAGAGACCAAAAAAAAAAAAAAAATCAAAGGTGTTATTAGCATCATGAAATTCCTCAAAATGATTTGACAGTACTTCCCAGGAAGGTTCAAGACGGTGTAAAGAAATAAAGCCAAATTTTAAAAATGTTAAGGAATCCACTAATATACACAGACGAGTTTTATTTAAGCAGTCTCTTTTCAATTTTCAAAGGCTTCCTTGTTAAGGAAAGGCACGTATTCGGAAACCTAGTCTCAGTCCCCTTGAAGGCATCACTTGGTTCATTTCAGGCAGTGTGTGTTGCCATTCATTTCTGTTTGCTTCAGAACAAAGTTGTTCAATATGCAAGAAGGGGGCTGGAGCTGCCATTTAGGATAATCATGGACTGTGAGTACACAAAGGGCCAAGCCCTGGTCCCTTTCTCAAGAGAACTGTGACCTCCTGGAGGAACACCCATGACCTTGGCCGGCGGTGAGCATCTTGGAAGGGGACTGTCACTTCTGCTTTAAAATGAATGAGCACAGCCCTCCTAGATAGCCTTGAAAACATAACACTGCTTTTTTTTTTTTTAAATATTAAGTCTATCTTTCAAATAACAGTAATATTTAAAGTGCTAATATAAAGCCATATTCATAATTACAAAACCACAGTTTAAAAACAGAGAGCTGCAACCAAGGCTTTTCAAATAATCTATGCACAGTAGACACTACAAAACTGATACATTCACATACATTTCCCAAATCCCAACTTTTTATTTTCAAACTCACAGAAGAGTTGAAAGACTACTCTAAGGATCACTGGGAATCCCACCAAATAGATTCAATAATGCCATGATGCTTTTGAAATACATAAAGTGAGCAAAGAGAATCTAGGACTAGTGCATTTCTGTGATTTAACCAACGCCCTGTTTTGGCTGTACGGTCAGAGGCCAACGGGGGCGGAATGGTGAACAGACTAGAACACGGAGGTGCCTCGCTGGGGGATGGTGAAATCTGCCTGGCTGGAATCATCAGAATCGTATGATAACAAGTTGGGTCATGTGAGGGAGAGGTGAGTGGACCTCTGTGTCCTCGGGCTGTGAAATTTGTACGTAGGTCCGAGCTGTGGGTTCAAAGGTCTTGTTTTGTTTAAACGTAACTAAGGTCTGTGTTCTAGTTTCAGGTAGATATGAATAGGAAGGAATTTTAAGACAAACTTGAAAAAAAAAAAGTACTTTCCTAAGGGAAAAGGGGACTGACTGAACCATTCTAACCTTGTAGTAAGGGGTGGGTGAGCATCCTGACGGGGGGAGGGGAGAGGGCAGGGGTGCTCGCTGTTCTGAAGACTCTCCCTTCCCCAGAGACCACTACCTCTGCTCCCTCCTGGTCTCTCTCTAGACAGAGGCTGCTGGCTGAGTTTGGCCTCTCTTGCATCTGTGGGAAGGACAGAGTCTCCTGCCAAGGACAGGTCCTTCTTAAGCTCGGGCGATGTAGTGACTGTTCTCAACCTGGCACTGTCTCTACTATAATTCTTGTTCTGTGTGGTCATCTCCCTGGACCTGAAAAGAGACCAGTCGGTACTTTATATCATTCTGTTACACAAAGTCCTTGGCTAAGACTTTTGGGTCCTCTCAAAGACCGGTTATATGCTTCTGTCCATAAATACTGTGCAGTGTGTTTGCCATGTCCTGCTAGCCTGAGTACAAGATGTTCTTGCCCCTCCTCTAGGGGTGCTGTTGCTCACTGTCCCCAGTGCCCTGTTTCTGGCCTTTATACTCCAGGCTTAAGGTGTCTGTACACATGACCGCAAAAACCTGGGGATTCCTAAACCCCTAGTCCCCGCCCCTTCATGTGGCCTTGCCAGATTTCCTTCCACAGGTGTCTTCACAATGGACTGTCTCATATTAGGTTTTTTCCTTCCCCGCAGTGGGGGCCAGGATGCTCTTAGACTCTAAAACCAAGATGGTGACCCCCAACCGGGCCAGGGGAGGCAGAAGTGTCAAATCTCAAAGTGTTGATCTGGGTTTTCTGTGGACCATCCTTTTCCTCTGGGAAATCTCTCTGGGACTCTAAATTCCATTTCCTCCTGGCCCAGACTCAGTGTAAGTGGACACTCAGTGTATGCAGACAAAACTGTTTTCCCCACCCTGTAAACTAGATGGGAGTGGCCTCGGGGGAAGGAGAGGCGAAGGGAGAGGGGTAACCAGGACTTCAGGGGAGGGTGTGGAGGGGCTAGTCCTTGAAGTTGAGTAGCTGGGAAGAGGACTGCCTGGAGGGGCAAAGGGTGGGGTGCCCAGAGACCAGGGACCAGGGAGGGCAGTCTAGAGTGGGGTCTCGGGAATGCAGAGGGCGGTCCTCAGGGGGAGAGTCTGTGAAGGGCCCGCAGAAGCACATCACCCAGAAAGACCCACGCTGTCTGTCACCAGGGCCAGTTTACATCTCTGCCCTTCTTCCATAATCCCGCTTGCCCTAGCCCAACCCTGGAGGATCAGAAACCAGCAAGATGGGAAGAGGAAGAAGAAAGAAACCTGACAGACTTGCTTGATAGACCGAAGAGGGAAGAAACCCTCCACTGGGTAAGCGTCCGGACTTGGCTACACGTTGGACTGCTCTACGGCCAATGCCAGTATGACCAGTTTGTTGGAGGATCTCAACTACCTAGGTATAAAAATAAAATGGTTTTCTTTTTCTACTAACAGCTGCCGACTGTTTTCCTGCTGGGTAGCAAGCTCCCTTAAAGACATGTCAGTTCAAAACCTACTTGGTGATTACCTGATTGGAATGGACTTCTTACAGCATGAAGAAACACAGAGGCCACTTACTCATTATCTAAGAGAATTGCAGGCCTGAAATTCCATCCAAGGGTGGGGAAAGAATGCACCCAGAGTTTGAACTTAAAGTGACACCTTACTGTGATGCGTAGGTTCAACAAACTGGTTAAAATTACCATGCAAGCAAGAATATTTTTCTATTTATTTGTATTTTTTCCTGCATGAGTTACTTATTGGCCCAAGTTGTTCATCTATTTTTTTCTATTCAGGATTTAATGATTTTCTGATTAGTTTGCCTGAGTATTTTATACACTAAGGATATTAACTCTGTCATATTGGTGGCAAATATTTTTCCTGGTTTGTCTTTTGCCTTTTAATTAATGTTTTTTTGATGCTTTTAAAATATTTACCACCACACAATTGATGTTTTTTAACACTTAGACAGTTCTTTCCCATCCTATAATCAGATAGTCAACAAAATGTTAATGGTGATTTTCCACTGGGGATTGAGATTATGAATGGTGTTTTTTTGTGGTTGAGATTATGAATTTTTTTTGTGGTTGTTGTCATTTCTGTATTTTACTTTTAATAGCAAACAAGCAGTTTTTTTTATTACAAGGACAGCACAGCCATGTGCTGTGTGTGCTACCTGCATTCTGGTCCATGCTTTCCTTGATGCCATCTAAGAGCTCCTGAGCATCCTCCACGTTCTCCTCCTCTTCCTCCTCTTCATCTTCTTCTTCTCCTTCCCCTACGTCTTTAGGTGTGACGATTGCCTCCTACATACCACAGGGATATTCAAATTGGATAATGCCCTGTATTGATTGGCTGCCTGTAAATCATCTGGCGAGTGATCCTGGAAAGGGCTGATACCCAAACAGGGGAGGCTCTCAAGGACAGGAGCACAAAGGTGGTCAGGATGGTGTATCTACAAAGATGGATGAGAGCCTCGGGGTTTTTCTTACTCTGTTTTAGGAGAATAGTCTATTTCTGTGCAAATGCCAGAATTGCTTAAGAATCAACACTTTTCTAGGTACCAGGCTGGATCTTACTTGAAGGTAACACATTTTGGTGAAATCAAGACTTATAATAATCATTTATGACCCTTGAACAACATGAGTTTGAACTCTGTGGGTCCACTTATACTTGGATTTTTTTCAGTAAATATATACTTTTTTTTTAAGATTTGAGGCAATTTGAAAAAAGTCATAGGCAAACCATGTAGCCTAGAAATATCGAAAAAAATTAAGAAAAGTTACATATACCATTAATGCATGATACACACGTAGATGCTAGTTTATCCTTAAGTAGGCATAAGCGGAGTGATATTTAACATGAAATTAATCACATGTTAGTTTTCTTACTGTTTTATAACTTTGCTTTCAAAGAATTTTTGAAACATTTGGTACAGTATGCCCTGCTCCCTCATACTTAGAGAAACTGTTTTAGCCTATCATCACAGCTAAGTTTTTAAAAAAATGTAACAATGTTTCTGATACTGTATTATGAATCTGACTATATTACTTTATGCCATAAAATTTTTATAATGATTCATTCATTAGTGTATAGGCGAGGCTACCGTGAAACAACTGTATTGATTATACTAGGCTACCATAAAGCCATCAATCATGCTGCTGCTACAAATGCTGGTAGCAACACTTGAATTGTCATACCTGTAAATAAATGTGAATTTCTTTTTCATAAAAAAAAGTCATTTATGGAAATGTACCTCAGGACCTACCATTTCCAATAAAATGATAAAAAGCACTTAACTGGGGGGAAGGCGTGATGGCAGAGCACAAGGGATGTTCAGGGCAGTGAAGCTGCTCTGTATGATACTGTAATGGTGGACTCATGTCAGTATACATTTGTCCAGAGCCACAGAATGTACAGCAGCAAGAGTGAACCCTAATGTCAACTATGGACTTTAGGCAATAATGATGTATGAATGTAAGTTCATTGATAGCAGCAAACGTATCACTCTGGTAGGGGAGGCTGATAATCATGATCGGGGAGGCTGAGTGCACAGTGGGTAGGCGATGTTTGGGAAATCTCTGCACCTTCCTCTCAACTTTGCTGTGAACCTAAAACCACTCTAAGAAAATAAAGTCTTTTTTTTTTTAAGCTGTTGATAAACAGTCTGATGATACCCTGAGAAACATACATCAAGAATAAAAAAATCTGGGTGTATATTTAAAAAACCAAAACCACACCCTAATATTCATAGCAGAATTATTTACAATTATCAAAATATGGAAGCAACCTAAGTGTCCATCAACAGATGAATGGATAAAGAAGATATGGGATATATATGCAATGAAATACTACTCAGCCATAAAAAGAATGAAATCTTGCAATTTGCAACAACATGGATGGAGCTGGAGGCTATTACGCTAGGTGAAATAAGTCAGACAGACAAAGACAAATAATGTACGATATCACTTATACGTGGGATCTAAGCAATACAACAAACCAGTGCACATAACAAAAAAGAAACAGCTACAGAGAACAAACTAGTGGTTACCGGTGGGGAGAAGGAAGGGCCTGGAGAGGCTAGTAGGGGTAGGAGATTAAGAGGTACAAACTATTAGGAATATAGCCAATACTTCATAATAACTATAAATGGAGTATAATCTTTAAAAATTGTGAATCACTGTATTGTATACATGTAACTTATATAATATTATATGTCACCTATACTTCAATTTAAAATAAAGAATAAAAAAACCTAAAAATGATCCAGTCAACAGAGAAGACACAAGATTTATTTTGAGCAACAGCTGGGGACAGACTAAATTTTAAGGGCCACTCGTGACAGATGCTTCTGTCTCACAGAGGAAGCCCTGCGGGATTCCGTGTTTTCATAACTGGAGTGAACAATGAAATCCCATTCAAAGAACACTTCTTTGCAGGATGCCAGGGAAAATTAGTGAATCCTTTATTATAAGACTAAGGAAAAAGCCTTTTTAAAATCTAAAAACTCCCAGGAAAGTAGTTAAAAGCGTTACCAGTTTGGCTATGGCCTCAGAAACGACGTCCCTTAGTTTAATGTGATGCAGTTTGTAGTGTTTGGACAGCGCTTCACCAATGCTGGACTTCCCCACAGCAGGAGGGCCGAGGATGCAAATTTTGATCGGCTGGAAGAGGAGAATAAGCATTATACACGGAGCTCTGAACGATGTGCAGCGAAACTGTGTTTTACTTCCAGGGTGAGCCCTTTCAAAGTCTCAGGATCCTGTGGGCTGACTCTCACTCCTCCACCAGGACTCCAGAGTCACTTCCTTCTGGTGTTTAGTGAGCACCTACTGTGTGCACTGACCTGGGCCTGGGGGACACGACACTCAGCCAGATGTGCTCAGGGGCACCTTAAAAGCACTAAAACCCAAAATACTCGAGCCTCACAGGCTGCCAGTTCCACGTGTACAGTGTTACTCCTGTAAAGACAGCAGAGAAACAGAACTTCTGGTCCAGTGTTGAGGGTGCTTAATTCATTGCCTCATGAATATCATTTCTGGACTAAACTTGGTCTCTAATTATACTTTCCTTTTTAAAACAGTTAATTTATTCTAGTTTTTTAAAAAATACACTCATTTAAAAAAAATCCACCATTTCTTCTTCTGAAAAACTTGTTTAAATGCTTAAGAAGCTTGTCACATTCATAGCTGGTGAGCAAATGCTTATTTCTAACAGAAATAAGAATATCAGTGACAGTCAGTCATTTTTTTTTAAAATGATCTAAACAGTTGTGGAACCGAGGCCCCTGGAATTTTGCAAGGCAAATTTTTTTCAATTTTAAATTAAAAATTAAAAAAAAATTATGCCCATGAAAAGAGTTTCCATGGGCAGAGGGACCATATGCTTAAAGATTACATCATTTCATGCAGGGAGTTGGTTGTCGTTATTAAGACCATTTGTCAGGCGACGAAGCCCAGGCTGTGAAGTGCAGGAGCAGAGACACTGCAGGGGGCTGGGTAAGGCATGGTGGACACACGTGGTCTCCTTGGCTTAGGGGCAGGCTCTCTCAGGGTGATGGCCACGACCAAGATGGCAGTCAGTGGAAGGGGCAGGGGGCAGGAGAGCAACTCTGGAGCTGAATCTTAATGGACAGGGCTGGGCTCCGCGGTGGGCGTGGTGCATACACTGTAGCCTGCGATCCAGCTGTCCAGCTGAGCAGGTTCAAGTGTGTCCACACATCAGGGGAGGATCTGTCTCCTGGGCTAGGCTCACCTCATCCGGGGACAAAACCGGATGGTAGTTTATTCATTATTTATAGTAAGAAGTCTGGTTACCCCTGAACTCAGAACACTCCAAGCGCCCACGTCTGGCACAGTGACCCTCCAAGGCTGACACGCACAGAGGCTGGCTTGATGAGCCTGAGTCAGAACAAGGAGAGATGGATGGATGGACTGCTGAGGGGTATCCAGCCAAGGTGGCTTGATGCATCTGCCCCTGCACGGGGATGACTGCGCCTTGCTAAAGAAACTGAAACTGTGGAAGCCCTTGGCTTGAGGCTCCATGTTGCTGGATGTCGCTGGTGTGGCACTGTCTCCATTGCCCTTAGTCGTGTTTCCTGTTCTAGGCTCCTATGTTGACCAACACCCCCAGGGATGGACAGACTCTGTTTAATTTTCAGATGTGCTTACTCTGATCACGTTCTTTCGAGTTTTGCTAATTAGGAACCATGTGGCCTCTTTGAGGTGTCTTGTCCCAGCTCAGCTCTGTGTGCTGCTTGACAGCTGACCCTCAGAGGACAACACTAGTCTAACCCCTGGGGTAGCTGTGTGCCTCAGGATGATCTCCAAGCACAGCCATCATGGGTGTTCCAGACGCTTAAAAGGGTCATTGTTTCTTTTGCAAAGTGGTACATCTTTTACTTACTCTTCACAAGGCGTGCTTTCCGGGAGAATACAGTTCATAGGATACAGTGGCGACTGGACTTGTTCACATGTGGTATTTCCACGGACAATGGCAATTACAACTGTGAGGGCGCCTGTGACTCCTAGACTTCAGTTTTCAAACGCTTCTCACGTAATACCCACTCTCATCTTTGGCATGCTTCCCTGGGATAAATCCAAAGATCTGGGCAAGTGCTGCATTTACCCATTTCAGAGAGCAGGGTGTGGAGGCTCCACAATTGGACGGGACATTCTAGCTAAGTCTGTATCCTAGCTATGAATCCCTGATCGGCTGTGTGACCTTGAAGAAACTGCTCCATCTCTCAGAGCCTTGGTTTCCTCATCTATAATATGGAAATAAGAATATCTGAGGGCGGGTGGATATAGCTCAGTGGCAGAGTGCATGCTTAGCATTCACAAGGTCCTGAGTTCAATCCTCAGTACCTTCATTAAAAAAAAAATCTACCCTGAATAGTTATGATGATTAAAATGACCAGCGAATCCCCTGGCCAATAAGAAAGGATCAAATAATCAGACTTCACTTCCTATCTACCCTTCTCCCAGATGTACACCCAGGGATGAGACAGGTAGAGCAGTAAGGTATCTGATATCTTCCCTTCCAGAGACAACTCTGTGACCATCAGTCTGAAACTTACTATCATGTTTGATTTGTGTCAAGCATAGCAATCATCTGCGTCAGCTTTAAAATTTTTAATAGTCGATTGGCAAGGCTTCATAGAATATAGAGGTACACTGTCAGACCTGGATCAATGTGTCAACTTTGAGAAAGAACTTGAATTTTGAAATTTGGACATTTGGAAAAGCATGTGGTTTCATTTGTGTAATTACACTAGAAGTTTCATTTACTTTGCTTAGGTTAGAAGTTTAAACAGGAAGCGGCTGTAGTTACCAGTAATCTCCTGCTTTGCTTATACTCTTTGAGGACACTGTTGATGTTCTCCACGAATCCCGCTCGGGCGACCCATCGAATGTTAAAATTCTCCTTCACAAAGAGCGCTTCCATTCTCAAGTTGACCAGTAAATGGTCAATACACTCTTGCTAAGAGATAAAGGAACATTTGTGAATTGCCTTTTGTTCTCCCTCTTGACAGTTTTAACAAACCAAAATCACTGAGGTTACTAATGAAGAAATAGGTACACATTTACTAAACATGAACGTCAAGTAGTGCAGCACCAAGTTTTGACAGAGCACCTGCTGTGACACTCCGTGACCCCAAACTCCCCGCACCTGCTCTCTCGTAGTTACACAAGCAGCTCCAAGAGCAGGGAGACCCTGGGAGCCCAAGGGGAAGGTTTCTTTTTCACAAATTTTAATTGCATCTATTTTGTGAGTAGCGCAATCAGATGGTTCAAAATCCAAAAGAACAAGAAGTAGGGGGACAGCATTCCCTTTGACTCCATCACCACCCACCCACTTCTGCTTCTCAGAGGCAACCGATGATTTCAGAAACATGCCCCAATGCAGTGTTTCGCTGCAATTTATTCCAAAAAAAAAAAAAACTTATATCTTAAAACAAGCCAGAGGAATGCACTGACGAGTAAAACAGTACTTGTGTTGTTGTAAAGGAATCAGAATCTCAGTCTCCTGTTTGAATTTTAGAAAGAGGCCAAAGAGAACAATGCCTAGTGTCTTACAGTATTTTATACACCCGAGAGCTTTCCAACACGTTTTCTGACCACAACCTTTGAGGGCTTTTCCAGAAGAGAAAAGAGACTCACAGAAGTGAAGAGGAAGTTGCTATGGGATCGAATGCCCAGCTGTGCCCAAGGAATGGAAATGAGCTTGGAAGTCAGGTATTCTGACACCAAATCCCTCGAGAACGAATACCTTTTAATTTTAGTGTCACTACTTAGAAAATAATTTTGAAGCAGCGTATAGACACAGTTGTTTCTGTTTGGTATAGTTTTGAACTTGAAGTGAATTACATCTTCCTTTAAAGGGGGGCCACTTTCTACTTCTCTGTGAAATAAGTCAAATAATTACAAATTGATAATAAACATGTCTGAACTTTCTTCTCTGACCAAAAGAGAAGAAAAGAGTAAAAAATAAAAATTAAAAAAAAAAAAAAAAAGAATCTCTTATATACTGACTGTTAAGTCCTTGGTTAGGAAAGCATTTTCTCTGGGTACTTTCTGGACTTTCCCAGGGCCGGTACTTCTACTGATGCACTGTTAGAGAAGAAGAGAAATATTATTTGGTTGACCTAAAAGATTTTAATATAAAACTTCTCAAGCGAATGTAAACATAACTGAGTACCAAAAAAAAAAAAAAATTTTCCCCAAAGCAACGGGAGAGTGCATGGAGGGTATTCACTCGTTGATCTAGTCCACAAATACTTAACAATCTCCACTGCATGCCCGGAACTGGAGCGAGGGATGAGGAAGGACCACTCCCTACCCTCAAGGAGCTTCAGTCTGAAAAGGGAGGCGGCTATGTATACAGATGATGGTGTGTAATGCTTGATGCTGGGAGTACAGAAAAGAGGTGCCTGGTCTGCAGTGGGAGGTATGGGATGGGGGCAGGGAGGGTGCAGAGGAACACATCTGAGCTGAATCTTAAAGATGAGTTGGGGATGGCCAGGGGAAGGGCAAGAGAAGGCTGCACTGGCTGGGCTAGCTGGGCGACAAGGTGACAGGTGGCTTTAGCCAGAGTGGCCCCGACTGGAGAGGGGGCCCTCAGAGACCCAGGGCTCCAGGAAGCTTCCAGGAACTTTGGTGAACCTGATCATATCAGCACTTTGGGGCAAAGGTCACAGATATATTTTAGTATCTCAGCATGTGATCTGTGAGTGTCTGAGCCCTGCAGTGTTTTCTGCTCCCCTCTGTGCATCCACTGGAGAAAGGCCATTTTGGTTGTTAATTTCCCAATACAGATACTGCAAATGCAGGCAGTGAGCTTGGTTTTAAGGATCCTCTATTTTAGGGGTGCTCAAACTTGTCAGCACTCCTGATTCCATAATTATACTTTGGTGGGAGGGTGGGATGGGGTGGGTAAAACCACTTAAGAGACGCCATCCAGTGCAGGATGGCACAGCTGTACCTTGACCAAGTCTTCCAGAGTATGAATGGACTCGTCCACGGCAACCAGGTAGTGCAGCTTTGGCACGTGGTCTATTATGTTTTGAATCACTCTGCAGACCCAAAGGGAAAATCGTCAGCAGAGGGAAAAAATAAACCAAAAAGTGCAGTGAAGTAGGATTCACTGACCGCCACCCCAGGGGCCAGGCCCGGGGTTTGGTGATGTAGTCAGTGATCTCGCTTCATTTTGCAACAAGGTCAGGGTTGGGTAACGGTCTGCACTCTACAGACGAGGAAGCTGGTGAAGAGTTAAGTGATGTGTCTTGGGCTGAAGCACTTCTGGGAAGGCGTAAGGTGGGTGGGTGGGGATTTGAAGCCAGGTCTGTCTGGCTCCAGATTTGCCCGGACTTCAAGCCTAGCTGAGCCCCACAGGACCTGCGTGGATGAAGTCCGCTCGCCCAGCGGCTTATCTGTCTCACGGCCGTGCTTTGGGGTGGATGTTTCACAAAGCGAGACGCAGATTCAGAGAAGCTGTGGCTCCATAAATCACACAGCGTGGGATTAGCTTCGCTTTCCTGCCCTGGGTTCATAATGAATGATTACCGGGGGAGGGTATATCTCAGCGGCAGAGTGCACGCCGAGCATGCACGGGGTCCTGGGTTCAGTCCCCAGTACCTCCCATAAAAATAAGTAAATAATTAAGCCTCAGTACCTCCCCCCTTAAAAAAAAAATGAACGATTGCCAACATTTCTGAGCACATAACAAATGAAAGGATCCCAGAGAAACAGCAGTGAGGTCTGTCACAGGACTGGCCATTCTAGCTACATCTTACCTTCCTTTTCTGTCAAATGAAAATAAAAGAAATGCACCTGTCTAAACATCTGGGCACATTTGTTTTATATTACTTCTCAGAATACTTCCTCTTTTAGCATCTTTCTTTGTTAAGTATTTGACCATCTTCAAGAAACCTGTAGGAAAAAACTGCTACCCAGTGGGTTTGAGTCCTTCTGTAACGGGAATAATTTAAGACTCAAGGACTGCGCCAGAAATTAACACAATGTTGTAAGTTGACTATATCTCAATTAAAAAAAAAAGAATCAAGGACTAATGCTAAGTCTTTTTTTTAAATAACATGTAATTCTTTCACATCTTTGAAACCTGGTAACGTAGTAATATAAAATCTCTGCAGAAAAGAAGCCTCACTTTGTCCAGGGTAAATGGAAGCGATCTAGGTTTTGTGTGGAGTCCGAAGCTTAGACAATTTAGGGGATCCTTCTTTGAGAACAATAATAAAAATTAAGTTTAGGGAGATGAAAAGGATCCACACAGGGGAGGGGCCCTGAAGTTTAAGCTTCGTTGTTTCCCAGTAAATCTGTAAATCTGCCTGGGGTTGAGACTAATTGACTAGTGGCTGGTGGATGAGAGAAGGAGGGGGAGTTTAGGAACTGGAATCCCAGGGAAGTGCTGAAACTGCCCCCTTCTGTGGGGTGAGCCCGGCGGAGGGGGCTACAGAATAAAGCCCTGGAACGTGAAATGCAGACTTGATGAACCACAGATAAAGTGAACCCTCTCTGACCTAGTGTTTAAGTCAGTGTCTGCAAAGAAGGGTCCTCGGGCCTGTCTGAAACAAGGTGGGGATACTCTGTGAGTGTGAGAAACACGTGTTAACTTCACCTACAATTGCTCAAAACAAAGCAAAACAACCCCCCCCAAACTGCCCCCAAAACAAACAAACAAGTAAACTTCCTGTTTAGAGTCCACAACTTTCTGGAATTCACATTGGTGGGCTGGACATATCACTCTCATCTGGGACAAAGGACCAGGTCCCCAGAATGCACAGAACGAGTTCTCTTCCCAAACTGGACGACGTGCTGCTCAGCGGATAAGGTTTCTGGAAGGTGAACCTGGGTTTGTCAGAACTGTGGCGCTTTTACATGATGGACACAATTCCAGCAGGTGCAAAGTGAGGAAAACGAAAATACCTTCTGCTGAGGGTTGTTGTGAAGAACGAGTACTATAGTACGGGAAGGGTCTCGGCGCTTGGTAAGTGCTCAGTAAATGCTCACTCATAAACAAACACGGTAGTCAGTTCATGCTGGGGAAGTCATGTCTCCGGGGGAACACTTACCCTGCTAGATCAAGAACATGAATTGCTGGAACCACATTTGTTCCATCTCCAAAAACTGGTAACGCGGGGACCTCACCCAACCAAGCCATCTAGAGGAAAGAAAGGCAAAGACGCGTGTTCCCCCAGTTACGTGCGCATGACTATTACAGCTCCAGACAGAGCCCTAGACGGGGGCATCCAAACCACCTGTCCATCTGATGAAGTGATTGCCTCGCTGACGTTTGGAAATCAGTTCTGATGAGCTTTAGCTGCTGACCAGATCCTGTCAGGAGGAAATAAAAAGTGCAACCCCAGGGCTGAAATGCTTTTCCAGAAATCTATAATCTCAGCATCTTCAGTCATCACCCCATGTTAGCTACACAGAAAGACAACACTTTAGTAGGCATGATGTCTTTAGTTCTCACAAAAATGAGAATTCATGTTAAAAATTACCCCCACTGTAGACTAAATGCTTAGTCGATAAAGTAGCTTTTCAGGATCTCACACTTCTGATGAGTCCCTGAGCCTCAAATCCTTGTCTTTTCTCTTCATTAAGTTTTTCAGTGAATAAATAGACAGACTGGGCACTGTTTAACTGTCAAGGACTAGCTTATTTTAAATTGCTTTTCAAGAGTGAAAGAGGTAAGGGTAGGGTCCACAGCAGACCACCGGGTCTTGTGAGATATTTTGGACTTTGGGAAACCATTTAAGGGTTTTAAGCAGTGACATCACATTATAAGATTTGCTTTCCTTGCCTTGTGAAGGAATGACGGGAAGTAAGAGTTTAAATGGAGAGATGGAGGCCATGACATGTGCGGACTAGCCTGTGGTGGGGAGCTGGGGGCATTGCTGGGTTGCAGAGAAGAGAGATATTGAGGAGGCTGACTCTGCAGGACTCGGGGATCTCGTGATGGATGACAAGGAGGGAGGAGCTGGGTTCTGGTTGGTGCAGGTGGGTGGAAGGTGGTCCTATTTTCTGGGATGGGGCCCTGGAGGAGCTGCAGGTTTGGGGGAGATTGTATGTCCAGTTTGGATTTGTGAAACATCCAAGTTGAGGTGCTGAATAGGCAGCTGAGTCTACAGAGGTAGAACTAAGGGGAGAGAGTCCCACTGGAGACTTAGGTTTCAGAGTCACTGGCATCAGTCATGGGATTGAACAGCCCAGCCCAGGGAAAGAGTGTAGATGCAGAAGACAGGGTCTAGGGCAGAGGCCTGGAAGGCCAGCGTTCAGTGGTTAGGTAGGTAAAGAGTATCTGGGCACGGATGGTGAGAAAGAGCTTTCTTTAGCTTATCCTCATCAGCTGTCATATCTCTCACTGTTAAAAAACCAACCAGCCAAGCAGGGAGGGTATAGCTTCGTGGCAGAGTGCATGTTCAGCATACACGAGGTCCTGGGTTCGATCCTCAGTACCTCCATTTAAACAAACAAACCTAATTACCTCTGCCCCTACCAAAAATTAAAAAATTTTAAAAAACAACCAATCAACCAACCAACCCTTTCCTGACTACACTTCTAGCTCCTGCCTTTTTTCTCTGCCCCACTTTAGAGCAACATGTCTCGAAATATTTCTTTATTCTCACCATCTCCACTTCCTCTCTTCCCCCTTCCTCTTGAATCCACTGCTATCAGGCTTTTGTCCTACCCAATATCCAGGTCAATTCTCTGGTCTCATTTGATTATCTGCCCTATGTGACATGGTTGGTCATTATTTCTTTTTAGAAACACTGTTTTTGCACGTGGATTTTTCCACACTCCAGCCTTGATTCCCCTCTTACCACACTGGGCACCCACTCCTCAGCCGCCTTTCCTGACACCCTCCCAGGCTCCTCATACATCTCCAACTGTCGGAGCATCCCAAGACTCAGTCCTCAGACCTCTTCCCTTCTCCATATTCATTCTCTAGGTGATGTCATCCAGTCCTATGGTTTTAAATACCACTCATATGCTGATGGCTCCCAAGATTCCCTCTCTAGTCCTGACCACCTCCACGATCTCCAAACTCATCCGTCCAACTCCCTCCCTGCTCAGTACCTACCCTGGGATGTCAGCCATCTCAAAGTTAACATGTCTAAAGTGGAGGTCCTGGACTTCCCGATGATTGCCCAATGCGCCCTAACCTATTCTATTCCTTGTTCTCCCCATCTTGGTAAACGGCAACTCCATGCTTCCGGTTACTCAGACTAAAATCCTTAAGAGTCTTCTTTTCTTCTTGTCACTCTTATATCCAAGCTTTGAACCAATCCCATTGACTCCACTTTCAGAACATGTCCCAAACCCAGTCTCAGTATCTCCACCCAGGTCTTAGGCACTACCCTGCCTGCTCCTGCTCTTGCCCCACTAGAGAACATTCTCAACTCAGCAGAATAACAGAGTTACCCCTTCAAAGGTTATGACAGATCTCACCACTTCTGTGTTTAAAATAGTCTGATAGTTTCCCAATCCACTCAGAATAAGTGGTCGTGGTCTGGGCTCCACTTGACCCCTCCATCGCCCCATGACCACGCCGCCCACCATCCTCTTCTGCTGGAGCCGTGCTGGCCTTCTCGCTGCTCCTCAACGCAGCCAGCACACTTCTGCCTCGGTTCTTTGCTCTCCCAGCGCCCACTGCCTTTCCCCAGGAAGGAAATTAGCCAGTTCCCCCACTGCCTTTCACTTTCTGCTCAAATGTTACATCATTAGAAAGGCCTTCCTCAACCAGCATATGTAAGACATGACCTCCCAACCCTCCCCTGGCACTCTCTTTATACCTTTCTCTGTTTTCCTGTTTCCCAGATTATTTTCCAGCATCTGAAATACTCTGCTTACTGGCTAACTTGTTTACTGCCTAATGCTCTTCTCCACCCCGCTAGAATGTAAGCTCCACAAAGGCAAGGACTTTATTGCATAGCTGTGTTCCCAGTATCTAGTGGTTTCTGGCACATGGTAGGCACTCGATCAATGTTTGTCTCACGAATGAAAGGAGATCCATCCTTTTCTTTATCATTCTGAGAGTGGTGAATACAAGAAAAATAGGTGGTTACGTTCAACACCCAGTATATAACCTTCAAATTGTGTAACTTTACTGCAAAACACTTTTAAAAAATCCTTACAGTCATGGAAAAGTCATACCTTAAAAAAAGTATGTAAGATGCCTCCTTCCATTCCGTACTGAAGTCCAGCAGCAACCACATAAGTGGCGAATTTTTTGACCTATTGGATAAAATATAAGAAAAAAGCTAAGTGTATTATTACGAATCTCATTGAATCAGATTATTTTAGTGATTATTTTAAATGATCATTTTAGTAAGTCTTATCCCCTCTTTCAAGCACCTAATGTATTATTATTTAGGATAGAAAAGAGTATCCATTAAAAGGGGAACTCAGCCCCACCCACAGTATTCAGGAATAGCTCTGACCACTATTAGAATTTAATTGGGACTCTTAATTAAATGAAAGCCAGTATTTATTCTTTGTGAAACTCAACACCTCTAAGCACTAGGCTGGGCCCCTAGGAGCAAAGGAAGATGTAAAAGTCTGTCCTTCCATGATATTTTAATTATCTATTAAGGGAGGTAGACATCCATGAAACCACGGAGTTTGGTAATGGGCCTTCATAAGAGGATTTTAATAGAGATGGAGCGTTACTTCATCCAGGAGGAGTAATTTAGGTGCTGGGAGAAGTTGCCTCAAAATACAACTCTTCTTAATGTCATCAAAGTACTGGCAGCTACGTTGTGGAGAAATGGGCTTTCTCGTGTTCTGGGAAGCCGAAGGCAGAAGGAATACTTAGGGAGACCTGATCACTGATTCGCTTCCTTTAATGCCCTCCTCCTTCATAGTCCAATAACCATGTGGCTTTGATGATGTTTATTGTAAAAATCCAGAGAGACTCAAGGAATGGTTGGTACAATTTTTTCTGGATTGCTGATGTGAGGTCCAGGTACAAAAGGTGCAGCGACCAACAGAGATCTATTTAGATTCTATTAAACCTTTGACTTCACAGGCCACCCCACTTTGGATTTTTAATCTTTGGTGAATTAAATTGGGAATTTATTCTTAGCTGAGAGAGTGTGATTTGTGAGTGTATGTGTGTGTGACTGGCCTCTTGCTAATGCATCACCCAGTGAGAACACTGCAGTTGGTGTCAGAAGTAGAATTATCAGTAAAGACACCCCCCTCCCACCCCATCACCACTAGGATTAGATTTGGGGAGGTTGGATGTTGGTAAGTTGAAGAGAGAATCATTGCTGAAGATGGAGCCCTGAGTGGAGACTGGGAAAGCCCTTGGTCTGAGTGGGGTTTCTGAGGAGGAACCACGTCACTATAATTGATCTAAAGTCCTGTACATCTGGACCAAGTGGGACAAGGGCATGTGACCCAGCTCCCTGGTTTTTCCTAACTGTCCGAGGGAATGTGATCAGAGAAAACTCTCCAGAGGACTTGAAAAGCCTATGAACATGAGGTAGTTCTGGGGATCCTCTCAAGTCCCAACCAGGCGGGGGTGCTGTGGCTTTCCGAGAAGAAATGAGATAACCAATGAGGTTTCAGATCGAGGGGGTGGGTGGGAGAGTGGAGCTGAGAGATGAGGAGCAGGCTACAAAACAAAGGGAATAAAATAGAGGCCAAGGTTTTAGATGTGGGTTGGGGGGAAGGCAAACAAGTCAGATAGGCCTGTCTTCATTCGTCGTCCCTGATAAAACAGTCAAGGAGGAAACTGGCTCCCATTCAAGATTCTGAGTTGCTGGTAGCTTTGTTTGGGCTGGATCTTGTCCCTTCGGGAGTATTCTGAACTGAGACTACAATTTGAACAAAGTCATCGAAAACTAAACTGGCTAAACTTTAGTGTTTCCCACTGTCCTTAAACAGATACATGCAACTTTTGTTCTTACCAACATAGTTTAAAGGAGGTCAGCTGACTGTTCTCACCCTGGGAGACCAGGGACCCTTTCGGAGAAGTGGAGGAGAGGGTCTGGGAGGGGACAGCATGGAGTACTCTGCCCCAAACCAATCATTCTCTGGGCAGTTGTTGCCTGTGACTTTCACCGGCAGTGAAAACAAGATGGTGGCATTAGCCTAGACAAGGGCCAGAGAGGAAGGCCAGAGTCTGGCTGGCTTGTTTGAATTTTGGTGAAATCATATCCCACATTTGGGAATCTGATAAGGTCATAAACACTAAGTTATGGGGAAGAAATTTATTTTTACTTTCTGTAGCGAAGTCATCAAAGAACGCAAAAATGGGGATACACATATTGGACATTTTAGTGTAATCAAGATTACAGATATTTGTACTTGACCTTTCAATGGCTGGTCTGTTCTTGTTTGAGAAGAAAACCGCTGCAATATACCACTCACTGTTTGATACAGTGATAAAAAATAAACAGAGCATGTTAACAATTTTAAGAGTTTATTTGAGCAAAATTGATTTGAATTGGGCAGGAACCAATCTAGCAGAGAGAAAGGGGCTCTGAGGAGTTATACAAAATGAAAGACTTTTCTGGGCAGAAGTGAGTGGGAGCAAGGAAATCGTAACAGGACAAAAAAATAGCAGGTGGTTAGAGGAAAGTTCCTTTCCTTCAGCGGCTGGCTGGGGTCCAGCAGGTGGTTTACCTAACGAGTGCTGGTCAGGTGACTCCTGATTGACCGTTTAAGACCCCCTTTCTGGGTGAGCTGAAACTGTAATTAAGTCTCCATTTTGTGATGTGGGGCTCAGTATACGCAACTCTATTTTGGGCCTGTTGTCTTGTTTTTGACAATAAACAATATATAAATAAACTTGAAACATAAAATTGCAATTCCAATGTGTCATAATCCACAGACACAGGGGACGTTGGGTCTGGTGGAACCTATACAATGTGAGATCTATACAGGCATCGAGAATTTTTCTACATAAACAACTAAGAAGTCTGATCATTTTTGGTATTAATTCTTAATCAGCTTTTGGTACTGCAGTCTGGCAAATTGCTGAGACTATGAATATTTGTCTTTATCTGAAGATATAAGAAAATGATGTTAACTCCTAACACTACCCTTGACTTAAGGCAAACAACAATACTGGAACGCAAGTGTGACATTGTGATTTAGAGTAAAAATATATATATATTTAGTCTTCATCCTCATTTCTGGACAGAGCTGCTAAAACCATTGAAACTTCCTAAGCAGTGAGGGTGGTAAAGGTGTCTTATGTCTGGCTAATGAGGTGACTTTCAGACCTCACTTAAGGATGGAAGAGCCAACCATGTGATGAGAAGGTTGGATCCCTCAGCTCCCCCTCCTCCAGGGAGGGGAGAGGGCATGGAGAGTGAGTTCAGTCACCAATGGCCAACGATGCAATCAATCATACCTATGGAATGAAGACTCCCTAAAAATTCAAGAGGAGAAGGTTCAGAGAGCTTCCGGTTTGGTGAACCTGTTGAAATTTGTAAAGAGTGGCATGCCCGGAGAGGGCAAAGAAGCCCCGGAGCTTTCCCAGTACCTGGCCCCATGTCTCTTCCATCTGGCTGCTCCTGAGTTATAATCCTTTTATAATAAACTGGTAATCTAGTAAATACAATGCTTCTCTCAGTTCTGTGAGCTGATCTAGCGAATTAGTCAAACCCATGACAAAGTCATTAGAACTGCCAATCTATAGAAGTTGATCAGAAGCACAGATGACAAACTGGGCTTGAGTCTGGCGTCTGAAGTGGATGGAGCAGTCTTGCAGGACCGAGCTCTTAACCTGTGGGATGTGACGCTATCTCCAGGTAGACAGCATCAGAATTCAGCTGACCTACAGGAAACCCAGTTAGTGGCCGAGAATTGCTTGGTGGTATAAAAACTCTGCCCCCAGCACAGGTTGGAATTGGGTCCAGAACCTTTATAAGGAAAATGAAGAGTATCCCTCTTCTGCTCCAGGTAATACGATGATTAAAAAAAAAAATCTAATACTTACCCTACTACAAACACCTAGAAGTGCCTGAATTATCCAATAATACCCTAGGGGTGGCAGAATTCTCAAGAAAATAAGAGATAGCCCCAGGGGCCAAAAGCGGAGACTTGAAGAGGCGTGGTGAGAGTGGACGGCGCAGCAGCCCGGGGAAGTTGATGGTCTTCATTTAGGAGCGTGGGTTTTTAAGGCCGCATGGTACTCGGGACAAAGCATCTAATCTGGTGAGGTTAAGAATTGGACCACAATAAGGAAGGATTCATTCACAACAAAATGGTGAACTAGAAAAAACCAAAATCCACACTGTGACAGAAGGAGGTAACATGGAAACTCCTCAAACCAAGGCAAGGTTTTAGGGGGGAAAAAAGAAAGCTCCCCAGAGGATTCTAAACTTGGCCTTGTACTTGTCTTTCAAATTTAAATTAACCTGCTGAATCCCGGGATCCCAGGGCCAAAAATTTAATGTAACAAGCTGTTTTAGACAGTGAGACACCAGGGGCATTTTATAGAGGCTGATACAACCCCCACCCCCAACTTCTGTCCTTTGAAGCACCAGTAAAGGAACACCACTGGGGTGAGGGTGGTGACTTCATGGTAACAGGTGAGTCCTGGCTGAGAGCACAGCACTGTCTGTCAAGCCAATTATAAATGAGAGCGTATTCTCAGTGTGAAGTCCCGTTTCACACAGACCACTCTGCATCCTGAGGTCTCCCAATTTGACATCCTTGAGACTTTTATAGCAGTACTCTTAGAAGACAGACTTTGCACTAGTCCACTTTGCCCTAAGAACCTATTTACATACGTTTTTAGGGGTGATGATGAGTCATAAAGAAGCGGATGTTGACAATTTAAAGAGATGCTATTTTTAAAAATCCAGGAAAAAAAATTACAGGATTATTTTGGATTGGAGATTTAGAAACCACAAGAAAAAATTGTTTATTTTTAAAAACTTTGCATTTTTTGTAATTAAAAAAGCATACTAAAGGTGAACTCACAAATCAAAACATACAAACTGTGTGAGGGAACAATCCAGCATGAGTGACTTGCATTGCCTTCAGAAAGTAAACGAGTAGAGATTAAAATAAATGTTTGAAATGATGAAAAAAATTAAGAAACGGGGAAAACAAAGGAAAAGAACAAGATGATGCTGATAAAGAACAGGCAGGTGGTAGAGCAAGGAAGAGAGAAGGTGGCTGCCTCAGGGAGACGGGGGGAGGGAGAGGAACCCAGCATGGCTTAGCCTCCCTCCCTCCTGCATTCGTCTGAGCCCCGCTCAGAAGAGCTGGGAGCAGAGAAATTTAAAATTAAATGACAGACTGATGGCTTCCATATTAAATTTGTCTTGAGCCTTGGTAAGAACTAGAAATAATTTCATTAAGACTTGAGAATGGTCTGAAAAGCTGTGGACTCGGCTAGAGATAATGTCCTAGTGGTAATTATTGAGAAACAAATAATTGCATAGTTTCACTCCTTTAGTGTCTTGAAAGGGTTATAAGAGGATGCCTAGAAGTGAATAGCCAAGAATTTAACATTATTTCAAAGAGAAAAGGATAAATTCATTTCATAGTGGGGAATTTTTTTAGTATACTCCATTTCAGTAGTTGATAGATTCAGGAGACTCCAAATTAGTAAAATTTGCAAAACACCGTTAAGAAACTTGACCTAAGTAGGTACATACAGAACTCTGCACAGTTTGAGATACACAGGTTTTTCAAGTCCATATGAAATTTAAAGACAAACAACTGGCCATGTGTTATGTAGCAAAACATCTCACCAAATACTACAGTAGGACCAACATCACACAGGCCACAATGTGTATCACCATAAAGCAATTAAATTAGCAATGAACAACAAAAAGATAATGATTTCTCCATATATTCGGAAATTTAAAGACAACTTCTCAATAACTCACAGGCCAAAAAAGAAGTTACAATAGACTTTAGAAAATTTTTAGAAATTAATGATAATGAAAATACTATTCAAGGCATTTCAGAACTTGGGGGATGCAGCTAAAAGCACACTTGGTGGCAAACTTACGGCATTAAGTGCTGATATTAGATAAAAAACAAAGACAGAATATCAATAAACTTAGCATCTAACTCAAAATGGCATAAAGTCAAATTAGAAGGAAGACGTAATAATAGAGAAATTAGTGAGTCAGAAAACAAAGCTATAAAGAGAACACAGTAAAATCTACTTCTTAGATAAGAACAATAATATAGTAAAACTAGTTAAGATTTATCAAGAAAAAGGACAATGAGACACAAGGAAATAGCATTACTGGAGTCTAAGGGGCTGAAAGGGACATCCATTTTCCTTTCGGAGTTCTGAAGTGAGAAATTCTTAAAAGACAGATGGAGTTCAAAGTACCGTTTTATTATGGATGTGGGTTAGGCTGGGGAACATGCCTTAGGTGAACGGTGATGAGGCACTTCCTAATCCTGAACCCTAGAACACGACAAACTTCCACATCCAGGCTCAGGCAGCACAAGAAAACTACAGACGATCGCATATGGAGAGGGTCCCTGTCAGACCTAGGGCAGTAACAGGAAAGAACGCAGTTTGCAGCAATAGCAGAACCTGAGAGAGACGAGAGGGAGGCGGGGCCAACGTAACACGGCCACGCCCTCCAAAAGCCCACCAATCGGGTAACTCGCTCAAGCTTCGTGATGCGCGTAAGGGGCGGTGCAGGAAGGCAGGCGTAATTAGGGACTTAGAAACTTAAGACTTCCCCACGGAAACCAGACGCTTGAGAAGGGAGTGATGCCCCCTACAAATATTAGTTCTGAAAAGGGGGACCTAATTACAAATGTAGATTTTAGAAGTCAATCGTAAGAAGGGGGAGAGTATAGCTCAAATGGTACAGCGCATGCTTAGCATGCGAGGCCCTGGGTTCAATCTCCAGTACTTCCATTAAAACAAAAACAACAACAACAAATAATAAACAAACGAACAAACCTAATGACCTCCCTTCATGCAAAATTTTTTTTTAAAAAGTCAATCATAACAGACTGATGGGTACATTCATGCCAATTAATTTGAAAATTTAGCCAGAAGGCCTAATTTATTGCTCTGAAACCCCAACACTGTCTTCACATAGTCTAAGATACTTTTGGCAAATTCTACCAAGTACTTAAGGGATGCGCCCAATTTCATACAAATTGCAGAGAATCGTAAATTTTGCTCCTTAATTGTACTAGCACAGTAGCAGCATGACACTAAAACCAGAAAAAGACTGTATGACAAAGGGAGATTATAGGCCAATCTCACTTGCCAACTCAAATTATTAGTGCCAAGATTTTAAATGTGACCTTATTAAAGCAAATGCAGAAACGTTTTTTATTAAAAAATTATCATGAGCAGCTTGATCAGAGAACATAAGCATCAAAAGCCAGTGGAATAATTATTACAACAAATTTCATAAATTGCCACTGAGATTTGACAGGTTTGGTTCTTTTTTTCAGGGACCCCACACACAACAGATACTTGGGGACCACTTAATGATTTAAATGGTTTTTGCAAACACATGGGCAGTGCTGGGTAATTCAAAATACTAATTAAAGTCAATATAAGCTGTATTTTTAAATATAATATTTTAAAATATTCTGAGTAATCATTGTGATTCATTGAACAATGGACATACCCAGTTAAAGCCACATTCAGTGTTAGGCATCAGAACTATTTAGGCAACTTGTGTAATTATTAGGGCTCCCTCTTGCCTCAAAATACTAAATATGTTCATCTTCTTGTGTTTGTAATATAGCATATAAATATAAATGTGATTGCTGCAGATGTGGTAACAGTAGATGAACAGCAGATGAACAGGAGTGCAGAGACCACATCTGCTTTGTTCGTGGCTGTGAGGCCAGCTCTTAGCCATAGTGCACAGTAGGATCTTAACGGATATGGGTTAAATGGTTCCTTTCAAGTTTCTATCTTCTGGATGAAAAACACTAAGGAAAGAAGGGTACCTGAGATGACCAGCTTGGTCAGATCAACCTTATCTTATTAACCGTTCAGAAAAAAGTGATTGAGAAAGCTCTTTTTAAGATTAAAAAATTGATTTTTAAAAATACAATTTTGATTGTATCATTTAGAGCATGGGGCATATTTAATGTTTTTAGAATGAAAAAGATATGAAGATGATATTTGTCCTTTTTTTTTTTGAGTAAATGTAGATTTATTTAGAGAGATACACACTGCATAGAGTGTAAGGCAAGAGAAAGGCAAGGGAAGAGGTGTGGGAATTGGGTGTTCAGGTTAAAGTAAAAGTAGGTGCGGGCTGTCTCCGAAGGGGAGGGAGCGAAAATGGGCCAAAATTTGTCCATGTTAAACTATCATTCACATCAACTACTTTGTGTGTGATCATGCGTTCTCAGCCAGTGAATTAGACATAAATGATCAAGAAATCATGGACTTTCTATTTGGGGCACTATCTGAAGTTTAATAAAATAATATAGTTGGAAGAAATTTAGACTGTCTAGTCCACCCCCTTTATTCTACTTATTTTAACTCCAAAAGTTAAATGACTTGGCTAAGGCCATAGGTTAATGGGTATAAAGGAGATTAGAATAACTAATCTCATGTTTTTTCCTTCAAATATTTTATACTCACAGTGTTTGTATCGCCAAATTAAAAAAGAAAAAAAATTAATAGCACAGAGTTTGGGGACAAGAGTTCCTACTGTAATATCCTCTGAGACCACTGGGTGTCGTCTTAGAACTATAATTACACATCACTACTGTGGGGCTTCTGATAGTGGGGACGATGTAGTGGATGGAACCTTTAGAGGTGTTGAGGTTCTATATAAATTCTACATAAGTTAAATGAGGATGATGATAACAGCACCTAATTCACAGAATTTTGAGTGTTATATATGAGATATATGAGGATTACACGAGGTACTGCAAGTAAAAACGCCTAGCACAGTGCTTGGCACATGGTAAGCAAGCCCTCAATAATTTTTAGCTGTTACTCATCACCAGGGCATTCCTGTCATCTATTCTGATAAAATATAGGAGAAATAAAACAACTTTATAATATATGGGCATCAAAATGATGCATTTTGCTGTAACAGAAGGCTGATAAGCTATTATTTTTGTTCACAGGAACTTCTCAGCTATAGCTGTGTCTTAATAATTAGTGACCATGGCTGTGTCAAGATCTATGGAATGATGGAGCTTTGGAGTCAGAGAAACAAAAAACACACAAAAACACAAAACCCACAGGCTTTGTTGTCCGATAGATCTACCGTTGTTGTAAGGAGTAGATCAGACAAAACCAAAACCAAGAAGTGCTTGTTAGGGAGGGTATAGCTCAAGTGGTAGAGCACATGCTTCATGTACAAGGTCCTGGGTTCAATCCCCAGTACCTCCTCTAAACACAAATAAATAAATAACCCCCCAATTACCTCCCTCTTCCAAAAAACCAAAAAAAAAACAAAAAACAAAAAAAAAAAACTAACAAAAAAAACCCAACAAAAAAACCCCAAGAAGAGCTCAGCATAGTGCTCAGTAAATCCTAGCTATGTTAACTTGAGCGAGCTACTTAACTTCTGGAAGCCTCTATCTCTTATTTGTAGGATGAGGTTAATATGCACTTTTCAGAGTTATTGTAAGAAACAAATGACATAAAGGGAAAATGCAGTTCCCTCTGCCCCATTCCCACTGTGTTATTTGCCTCTTCTGGACCAAGGATCTCTTTGGACCTACAGACCCCTTGGTAGGTAAGGGCTTGAGCTCTGCTGGGGACCCCATACAAGGCTTTCATCTTAGGGGCCTGGACCAGAACTTTGGCCAGGACCTGGGACAGTGCCTCTTGGGGTGAGCCTGAAGCTCGGATGTCTGTGCGTGTAAGGACAGAGAAACCAAATGCAGAGATGTGGAGCGAGGAGCGAGCTGAGATGATGTACGTGAAGCACGTGGAGCACCCTGGCCATGCACAATGTAAGCACCCCAAAAAGAGCCTTTCTTACCCCAAATGTTCTACTTCTTAAGACTTACGTTTTTCCCACACTTGAGAACCATTTTTTCAGCGTTTATGTGGTCCAGAAAATTAGGGTGGTGCTTTCTTCTTCGATAATCCTCTTCAGTAAATGGAACCTCTGAATCATCCTATGAAGGAAAGACCAGACCCCCATGTTAGAGCTTCGTAAACTTCTAAGCCCAAAGATGCTCGAGCAACTATGTTCCTTTAAGCTCAACTAAAACATTCTAAAAACCACCGCTTATTTTTACAGTGATTGAATTTTCATGAAAATGTTTAGCTAGCCAAATTTTATCATTTAAACTTAATTTAAAGAAAATTTAAAAATTTAAATGTCTTCTTTGGTAGAGACAGTGACAGGTTGTTACTGCAGTCCCATAAAGGCATTAAATAACCCATTTCTGAGTTTGAGATTCGTAAATGATAGCCACTATATATAAAAAAAGATAAAAAAAGACAAATTTCTTCTGTATAGCACAGAGAACTATATTCAGTATCTTGTAATAACCTTTAATGAAAAAGAATATGGAAACAAATATATGTGTATACAGACATGACTGGGACATTATACTGCACACCAGAAATTGACACAATATTAACTGACTATATTTCAATAAAAATAAACACATAAATAAATAACCAATTTCCTAATTTTTAAATCTAAATTTTGGGTTTTTTTCTCTTTTCCACACTGTGCCTTTTCCTGAAATCAACCCCATGCTAATCATAACATACCATGTGTAAGTTTCTGCCTCAGGCTTTAAAAACTGGCTTCATCAGATAAGATGAAATATCTGTCTGCCCTAAGAATCAGGAATGAAAAGCACTTCCTGACAGTCCATTGAGCTGTTCATCATGCTCAGCCTCTCCACAACTCACTCTCCTGTCTAACCCCATGGAGTGACAGTTAAAGGAAAACTTCCCGGAGAATCAAAAGGAGGAATTGAGATCCATGATACAGAGTGATTTCCCCCCAGTCCACCCAGATTTAGAGGTCCTACTTGGAGTGGGATTTTTAAAATACGGAGTTCAATCAGGAGCCTTTCGATCACATCACACTGGTCTACGTAATCAGCCCAGAGCACTTGAGTCCAAGGCTTACATGAAATTAACAACCGAGGCAGAAGAAACACAAGGATGAGGACCCTGAGGTAGAACAATTGTTGGCAGGTTGGAGAAATTGGAAGAAGGGCCGTAATTATTGGAGCCAAGCTGGAAATTGGTGGAGGATGAGGTAGGCAGCAGTCAGGGTACCACGTGGCTTGTGGACCATGTGGAGGAGTTTCCATTCATTCTAAGAGCGTTAGCAGGCATGGAAGGGTTTTAGGCATTTTAAACAGGACTGTAATATGATCTAAATTATATATATTTTACTTAATTGTTTTAAATTTTACATTTATTTTTTCCCCTTTAACGGAGGCACTGGGGATCGAACCCAGAGCTCTACCACTGAGCTATACCCCCCAGCCCTAAATTATATTTTAAGCAGATCACTTAAGCAGTTTCCTGGAGACTGGATTGGAAGGAGGCAATGGCAGGCACCCGTGCCAAGGCCATTCTGATAGTCCCTAGACACAAAGAGAACGAGATGGATTTAGGAGACATTTGGATGATGAATTAACAGGCTTTACCAGAGGGGAGGGTATAGCTCAGTGGTAGAGTACATGCTTAGCATGCACGAGTTCCTGGGTTCAATCCCCAGTATCTCCATTTAAAAATAAATAAACCTAACTAACTACTATATATAAAATAGATAAACAACAAGTTTATACTATACAGCACAGGGGACCAATTCAGTATCTTGTGGCAGCCTATAAAGAAAATGAATATATGTATGCATACATACGGCTGAAACATTATGCTGTACACCAGAAACTGACACAACATTGTAAATTGACTATACTTCAAAAAAAGGATGCAAAAATAAGGAAATAAATAAATACATGTATACATATATACATACATACATACATGTAATTACCTCTTCCCCCCCTTAAAAAAACCCACAGAATTTACCAACGAATCGACTGATGTGTGGAAGGCAGTGATGTAATTTACCAACGAATTGACTGATGTGTGGAAGGCAGTGACGTTGAGTAA
Source organism: Camelus ferus (assembly GCF_009834535.1). NCBI lineage: Eukaryota > Metazoa > Chordata > Mammalia > Artiodactyla > Camelidae > Camelus > Camelus ferus. The sequence goes on along the minus strand of NC_045701.1, from coordinate 86,527,115 downwards.
CTGAAATGGTGGTGATGCCATGTTCATAAATCAGTGGATCTCTTAAACATACCCAGTGGCTCATAGGTAGGGCTGCCAGTTGAAATAGAGGACACCTAGCTAAATGTGAATTTCAGATAAACAAATGAATATTTCTTCAAGTATGTCTTAAGTATGTCTTAAATAGTGCATGAGATATACTGATGCTAAAAATTACTTGCTGTTTATCTGAAATTCAAATTTAACTGGGTGTCCTATGCTTTTACTTGCTAATTCTGGCGTCCTACCCCCACGGGGCCTGTAATCAGCTTTGCCTTCAGGATGGATGAAGTCCTAGCATTTCCCAAGCCCTGGTGAATATGACACAGTGGCCAGCTGCCCACCTGACTTTCCTGCTCCCCGTGACCAGCTGCCCGGGACCCCTCTTCGGAAGCCTGCCCCTCCCTCAGTCCTCGCGGCTGAGACTGGAATGGTCACACTCCAGGTGACCTGGCTCGCTGGCCACAGGTCTGGACAGCCAGTCAGTCTCTCCCCAGATGTTCTGAGCCTGGGAGTGACAGGAAACGGGAGGTCCTTCTCTCTGGCCAGCTGCCACTGCAGCCCAGAAATTCAAGCCAGCCTGGGCTGCAGTTGTCACCTCCGTTGCAGGTTGGGACAGAGACCCAGTTTATACATTTCGAACCTTTGTTGCTCACTGGTCCTTGGGCTGTGTTCCCTTTAGTCCTTAAATTTCACTTGTCACAAATAAACAACCAATAAAATATATTTTAAACTTGTGTCTTTCATATAGGTTCTAATTTCCTACAACTATTTGTATCATTTGCTTTTCCAATAAGTGATGAGTCTCCGTTTTGTCGGCATCACATCAAGGACCCTCTCGTTCCTGTATATTGATGTCTGTTAACATTCTTGGAAACCGCCTGCCTTATGCACATCTCATTACACAAAGAGCTCGTTGAGACCTTATTCTCCCAGGACTTGAAGAACTGACTCTGCAGAGTGACCTTCCTTCTTTAAGGACACTGGGTGAATCTGTTTTAAGACTCTCTGTTGGACCCTCTTTTTAAGTGGCCGTTGTGTCTGACCGCCGTTCGGATCACCTGCCGGTCTCTCTTCCCACTTGGTTATTATGTGTGATGACTGGGCTATTTGGTTCAGTCAGTGTCACCTCTGGTCACCTTTCTTTACTCAATATAAAAAAAAACAAATACATAGCTATACTTTTAAAACAGATACTAAGGGGAAAAAACCCATATATATTAAGATTCTCCTACTTATTAAAATTATGTAATACAAATGAAAATATTCTATTATATGCATCCTTCTTTTGTGTTAAAACTGCTTTATATACAGTTTTGTATTTGTTTAGGTGCTTTGGGCTACAAATAACAAAAAACAAACTCATTTTTTAAATTGAAGCGTAGCTGATTTACAATGTTTCAGGTATACAAAAAAGTGATTTGGTTATACACATATATATATATATATCTTCTTTTTCAGATTCTTTATAGGTTATTATAATATATTGAATATAGTTCCCTGTGCTGTACAGTCGGTCTTTGCTGTTTATCTGTTTTATATATAGTGGTGTGTATCTGTTCATCCCAAACTCCCAGTTTATCCTTCCCCCTCTTTCCTCTTTGGAAACCATTTGTTTTCTATCATCTGTGAGTCTTTCTGTTTTGTAATAAAGTTCATTTGTGTCATTGTTTTAGATTCCACATATAAGTGATATCATATGATATTTGTCTTTCTCTGTCTGGCTTACTCCACTTAGTATGATCATTTCTAGGTCCATTCATGTTGCTGCAAATGGCAATATTTCATTCTTTTTATGGCTGAGTAATACTCCATTGTGTATATATATGTGTATATATATCACAACTTCTTATCCATTCATCCGTCGATGGGCATCTAGGTTGCTTCCATGTTTTGGCTGTTGTAAATAGTGCTGCTATGAAAATTGGGGTGCATGTATCTTTTTGAATTAGAGTTTTCATCTTTTCTGGATATACGCCCAGGAGTGGGATTGCTGGATCAAATTCAAAATAGCCTAAGCACTGAGGGGATTCATTATTGCCCATGAATAACGTTCCACAATCAGGCACTGTGTGATGGGCATCTTCTCTGCCCTCCAGGTGCCCTCTTAGCTCTACCTGCCTCAGTGTGTGGCCGTCCCCTCCCAGCTCACAGCAAGACTGGCAGCATCAGTTCCACAGGTCACATCCAGGCATGACAACATCCCCAGAGGGACAAAGGCTGCATCTTGCTTGAAGTCTCTCTTAATCAGTGATGAGCCCTTCCCAGCAATTGCCTGGCCCACTTCCCTCTCTGACTGGACCCACTGACTTCCTGGGCACAGAGCTGGACCACACATCCCAGGCTCTCTGGCATTTGGATGTGGCCACATGACTGGGTTTTAGTCAGAGGGATTTGTAGAAGCGATGCACACATCTTCCAGGCCTGGCTCATAAAGCTGCTTGTGCATCACTTTTGTGCTTCTCCCTCTCCACAGGCTTGATGGAGACGTGCTCGGTGGCCCCGAGGTCATTCTGAAAGGTGGCCCAGCCATCCAGTGGAAAGAGCCTGGGTCTCAATTCAGAGTTGGGAGGAGACTTATTCATCAGGAACACCCGCTGTACATTTTATATGAGCAAGAAATAAACTTCCACTGTGGTTAAGACAGCCTACGTTTGGGGATAGTTTGGTGGTTACACCCTCAAATCCCAGAACTGGGTTGCGTGCCCACCCTTAGCCAATCGTTGGCAAGGGGAATGGGGCTACCATGGCTTGTCTGGATTAATTGGGATTTTCCCCGGGAGCTGGGGCTGGAGACCTCCTTCCTCGGGTCTCACAGACAGTGTGGACACCTGAACATGTGAAGATCCTGCTGGGAAGACAGGAGGATGGCTATGTGACAGGAAACTGGCAGCATCTGCGCCAATCTAGGACTCATTTTTGTCTTTTGAGTCACATAACGAAGTCATGGCCTTTTCATAAGCTCAACTGATTTCAGTGAACCAGGAAGTATCAGTCAGGATCCTGGCAAGAAACAAACAGCACACCCAAGGTAGGTAATTTGAGGAGGGTTCAATAATAGGGCTATTTACAAAGATGTGGGCAGGTGGAGGGAACTCACACACGCCCTGGAGCCAGCAACAGGGCGCTCTGCACCACTCCTACGTCCCAAAGTGTAGAGGGAGCAGGTGAGAATTGGGACCTAGAGGTGAGCAGGGTGGAGAGGGCTTCCCGGCAGGTGCAATGACTGCGGTTGATGGGTTCAGCCTGCCAGCAGCATCAGCAGAAGGGAGTTGGGAGGTTAATTCTCTGATCTCACTCTTCTCATTTCCCCCACCCTCTCACTGGTACTCCACAATGGCCAAACCCAATGGGAGGCAGAGGGCAAGGATGCTTGCTGATCTAGACTGGGAAGTCAGAGCAGGGTGCAGAAGAGTGGAGGTTGGATGTGAATGGAAAGATGGAGAATATCCAATACACGTCATTATTTTTGTGATGCTCAACTTCTCACAGCTGGGGGATCTCCCTCTACCCTCTCTGCACAGCTCATGACATCTCTGAAAATATCTTGGCTTTCTAGCATCAAAAATATGTTGCAGGCATACCCAGAATTTTATTGACTCGAGACATGAAATCAGGTCCCTCCCACGGTGTCCTGGAGTTAGTTTTGCTGGAAAGCAGTGTTAGAGACGCATTTGTGGTCCAGGGATGCCCAGAAGGGCTGTGAGTGGGCTGTTTTTCATGACAGAGTTGAAGATGTATCTTTCTTAGAGTCATGAGTTCACAATGATTTTTCCCAACTTATCTTGTCAGTGTCCCCGACTTTTCTCAAAACAGGTTTCATTGGCTGTTGAGATTTCCTATGATGGTGACAAGCAGAGAGGAGAGGTTCTAGAGAGGATTTCCTGTGTTCCCCAATCTCTGACACCCACCAGCATCTCTGTCCATGGATTTTTATAAGACATTGTTCATATCATTCTAACAACTTCCTCTTTCTTCCAGCTGGATTCTGTTACTTGCAACCAAAAGTCCCTGATTCCAACTGATGCCAAGATCTTCCTCTGCTCTACATCCTTCGATTAATTTGTTGGGGACAAGCCTGCCTTAAGAGCAGTTTGGGCTCAGTTTGCTTCCCCACCTCCCTAGAAGGGGAGCCAGTAATCTCTACGGCCAGACTCTAAGGAAAGCTACACCTTCAGGCTTGAAACTTCTATTCCGATCACGACTTCATCTGGAGCCGTGAGCATCTCTGGGGAAAGGTATTCATAGGTGTTAAAGGAAGTCGTTACACAGTTGCACTCAAATGGTCTCCTTCAATGTTTGTGCTGACCTGTGTGTTTGGAGCATCCCAGATCCTCGGAAGTTCTGTCCTAAGATTTAGATGAGCTTAACTGATAATTACAGACCACCTGTGATTTTAACAAAAATCCCAGAACCGAGCATTCATGAAACTGTTAATTACACAGGGAAAACAGAAATTCCATTTGGGCTTTCTTCTGCTCCAGGGTGCTTCTACTACATTTTATTTATTTGCAGACTTTTTACATGAAAATAATTTCAAATTTACAGGAAGGCTGCAAAAATAATCGAGAACCCCTAAATGTCTTTTACGCAGATTCACTAATTTTTAACATTTTGCCACATTCTCATTCTCTCTCTATTTATATGTATATTTTAAGGACAAATAAAAAGTAAAAATAAGAGGCTTAAGCCTCCCTATTGAACATAAGGGAAGAGACATCTCTCTTTTTCCTTAGAGTGTTATACTTTAGAAAGCTTACCATTGTTAAGTTCTTTCTCTGCCTCTTTGAAATGTGTGTGAGTCTTTTTAGAAGCTAAAATAAGCCTCCTGCCGGCTTTACTACCAAGAAATATCTTTCTGGATCTGGGAGATATCTCTCTGAAATGTAAACAGGGAGACAGTGGCCCTATCTTCCAGTTTCTCCAGGATGGTAGGAGCTTACCTTTGGTGGAGCCTAACCTTGCTCTAAGTCACAAAACTACTTCCTGTCATAAAGATATGAAAGGTTTATTTTTCCTCTGGATAAAGCCCATTAACAAACACACACGATCACCCCAAGCACTCAGTGGATCTAGGACAAACTATGTGTGACAGGTGGTGCTGTTAAGTCCTCTTACTTGAGAACTAGAAACAATAACTATAAACTAACTCATGGAAACATGTATCTAATGGATTGTATCTGCTCGGCTATATAAAAAGGGGAAGACAGTCTCTTCAGCAAGTGGTGCTGGGAAAACTGGACAGCAGCATGTAAATCAGTGAAGTTAGAACACTCCCTCACACCATACACAAAAAAACCTCAAAATGGCTTAAAGACTTAAATATAAGACAAGATACAATAAATCTCCTAGAAGAAAACATAGGCAAAACATTCTCTGACATAAATCTTAGCAATGTTTTCCTAGAGCAGTCTACCCAGGCAATAGAAATAAGAGCAAAAATAAACAAATGGGACCTAATTAAACTTACAAGCTTTTGCACAGCAAAGGAAACCATAAGCAAAACAAAAAGACAACCTATGGAATGGGAGAAAATATTTGCAAATGATGCAACTTGTCAGGCTTAATTTCCAAAATACATAAACAGCTTATACAACTTAATAACAAACAAAAAACCCAATCCCAAAATGGGCAGAAGACCTAAGCAAGCAATTCTCCAATGAAGACATACAAATGGCCAATAGGCACATGAAAAAATGCTCAACATCACTAATTATCAGAGAAATGCAAATCAAAACTACAATGAGGTATCACTTCACATCAGTCAGAACGGCCATCATTCAAAAGTCCACAAACAATGAATGCTGGAGAGCGTGTGGAGAAAAGGGAACCCTCCTACACTGTTGGTGGGAATGTAGTTTGGTGCAGCCGTTATGGAAAATAGTTTGGAGATTCCTCAAAAAACTAAAAATAGACTTATCATATGATCCAGCAATCCCACTCTGGGTACCTATCCAGAGGGAACTCTAATTTGAAAAGACACATGCACCCCAATGTCCATAAAAGTGCTATATACAACAGCCAAGACATGGAAACAACCTAAATGTCCATGGACAGATGACTAGATAAAGAAGCTGTGGTATATTTATATAACGGAATACTACTCAGCCATAAAAAAGTATAAAATAATGCCATTTGCAGCAACATGGATGGACCTAGAGATCATCATTGTAGGTGAAGTAAGCCAGAAAAAGTAAGAAAAACACCACATGATATCACTCATTTCTGGAATCTACAAAAAAAAAAGGAAAACAAAGGACACTATGAACTCATCTACAAAACAGAAACAGACTTACAGACATAGTAAGCAATCTTATTGGGGAAAAGAGGGTGGAACGGGATAAATTTGGGAGTATGAGATTTGCAAATGTTAGCCACTATATATAAAAGTAGATTTTAAAAAGTTTCTTCTGTATAGCACAGGGAAGTATATTCAATATCTTGCAATAACCTTTAATGAAAAAGAATATGAAAATGAATATATGTATGTATAAGCATGACTGGGACATTGTGCTCTACACCAGAAATTGACACATTGTAACTGACTGTACTTAAATTAAAAAAAAATTTTTTAAAGGTGAGACTTCCCTCTAACTTTTCCATCTCTTAGCGGACCATGCGTGATGTGTATGACGTTCTGGTTTGATGCTTGCTCAGTAGTAAAGCTGTTTTCTCTCTCTACTTCCTTGTGGAGAGATTTTCTAAGTTGGGTGAACATTTTGCTTTTAATTATATTTCCTCAATTGTATATACATATTATTAATTTTTTTGGAACCATTTTAGAGTAGGTCGTATCCAATATGCCCCTTTTCTCTTAAATTTTTGTGTGTATTTCCTAAGGACATTCTCCTATGTAAACTTAGGACAGGAAAATTCATAGTACAGGAAAGCTCAGGAAATTTAATATTGATACGTTGATTTTATTCAACCTACAGTGCAAGCTCCAATTCTGTCAATTGTCTTAATCATATCCTTTATATCATTTTTTTCCCTCCAGGATAGAGTCCAGTTCAGGACCATGTATTACACTGAATTGTCATATCTCTTTAGCCTTCTTCTTCTAGAACAGTGTTTCAGCCTTTTTTGTCTTTCATTGTCATTTTTAAAAGAAGATAGGCAAGTTATTTAATAGAACATCTTGCGGTTTGGGTTTGTGTGAGGTTTTCATGGGATTTGATTCAGGTTTCTACATAGCAAAGCTTGTTTCCTTTATATCCCCATCTACTTCTTCATCCCTTAAATTATTTTGAAGCAAATTTCAGCCTTGATATCATTTCATCCATAAATACTTCATTCATTTTACTGCAGTTGAATTTATCAATCTTTTAAAAAAAAATCAAATAGCATATATTTTCCAACCATAATGGAAGCAAAGAAGAAATCAGTAAGAGAAGGACAAAAATAAAACTATTAGAAATTAAACAACACACTACTGAGCAATCCATGGGTCCAAGAGGAAGTCTCCAAAACATTTAAAAATACATAGAACTAAACTAAATTAAAAAATAACATATCACCACTAATGGGCTTCAGCTAAGGCACTGCCGAGAGGGAAATTTACAGCAGTAAATTCTTATATTAGAAAAAAGGAGAGAACTCAAATCAATAATCTAAGTTGCTACTTCAAAAAGTTAGAAAAAGAAGAGCAAAATAAAGCCAAAGCAGGCAGATGAAAGGCAATAATAAAAATAAGAGCAAAAATAAATGAAATTGAAAACAGGAATACAGAGAGAATCAATGAAACAAAAAGCTGGTTCTTCAAAAAAAAAAATCAATAAACCTCTAGCAAAACTGACATATAAAATGAGACACAAATCACCAATATTGTCAATTAAAAAAAATCATTTAGCATTATTGAGTCTTGTTTAAGAAACACTTCCTTGTAAATTCTATGATTTTCCCCTAAATCATAAGGGGGTGATGGAAAGTTCTACATCTTGATGGTTGTGGTGGTTACACAACAGTATGCATTTGTCAAAACTCATAGAACTCATAGAATTGTGTAAACTATAACTTAATAAACCTAACTTAAAGCCATCTCGAGCCGTTGGGGAAATACAAATTAGAACCACAGTAGGGCATGCCAAAAGGACAAGGGAGCTAACACAGGAGATGTTTTCCATATTTTCTTTGAGGGAACAATCTCTTCTCCACTCTCAGCCCATCTAGTCTAGGGGGCTGATCATCCCTGCCTCTGGAAGTGGGTAAATGATCCCAGGTGTGGCCAGTCAGAGCTCCGCATTCCCCTGGCTATAGTGACTGGCTTAAAGCGAGGCTCATGACCTGAGACCTGGATGAACAGCATATTCCAGTGCTGAGATGAGACATGGCCAAAGTGGAAAAGAAAATTGAAGCTCCAGGGATGTAAGCTTGGGAGCTCCTGGGAGCCAGAAGGAGGGGAGAGATTATCTGAGAATGAACCCTATTCAGAGGAAAAAAGAAAGAATGGGAGAGAGAAAGAGAGTAGGTTAGTTCTGAGAACATTGAGCTTCTAGATCCAGCTGTTTCTGAAGTCCATTATTGGACTTACCAGTTATGTGAGTTAATAAATCCCCACTTTGCTGAAGTCAGTAAGAGTTAGTCTATAACTGAAGGAGTGAGGACAACCCATCAGGCCAGCAAAATGATCAGTCAAGGGACCAATGATTGTTCTGCAGCAGACACTTTTCTAGACTCTCTGAATGATGGAATTTCAACAGGAATAAAATAACTGGCCTGCTCCTTGAGATAATGGCAACCAAATGGAGTAGGTAAGTGAGCTTTATTAAAAAGGGACATGAAACCTCTGGACCCTGCCCTTGAGGACCTCCTGGTCCACAGAGAGGGGAGATAAATAAATAAATGGCCTTTCAGGTAATAAGTCTGCTAAATCTCTAAACATTTCCTTGTTATAAATAACATATTCCACTGATTCTAACATGAGTTTTAAAATGATTTATACTGAGGGGAGGGTATAGCTCAGTGGTAGAGGGCGTGCTTTGCAGGCTCAAAGTCCTGGATTCGATCACCAGTACCTCCAGTAAAAAAAAAAAAAAAAAAAAAAAAATTAAAACAAAAGATTATACTGTGACTCAGCATTGAGGTGAAAAGGTGGCTCATAGGCACAGAGGCACTGGAGCAGAGCAGCAAATGCAAATCTGGTATCAGGGGAGAAAATAAACAATGCTAGACGAATGACTCAGTATTTTTTCTTTTTTTTTTTTTTTGCAAAATAATAACCACGAGCTTTATAGGAAATGACGCAGAAATAAATGACATGACTCAGGCTTCACACTGAGTTATTGTGAGGAAAGACAGAACGCAGGTGTGACTCAGAGAAGCTGGACTTAGTCTGAAGAAATTTCGGGAATACTACATTCACTGTATTTTGCTTATATTTTCCTTTGAATGTGTGCAAAAGCATGTAGATGACAAAAATACAGGTCTCAGTAAGTCGAAAAGAGAGCTCTTCCACACATTTAAAGTAAGAGTGATAAGCAAGCATTGTCATAGCCGAATAGGCAGTATTATTATTATTTTCTTTCTAAGCGACATGTAAAACAACGCGTCCCTTAGAATCGAATGTGCTTGGAGCACAGGAACTTTGCCAAGTGCGTATTATCCCGGGACAGGGCTCAGGAGCGTAAGGTGACACCATCAGCTGCGGAAAGCTCTGTCCGCGTGCAGATTGCACGGCATCGGGGGTGCAAGGCAGCAGAGAAGAAACGCCGGCGCGCTACTTACCGGGTCCAGGGGCTTGGACCGCGCCCAGGTCATCACCGTGGACACCAAAATAAACACCTTCCGCTTTTCGAAATGGTTGATTTCTTCGTTCAGGGCTGGAGGGCCAAAAGGCAGAGCCGTTATTTGGATCCATGCAGAACGTGTTTTCAGAATCACGTGTACTTTTAATTACCAGTGGGACCTGAAGTGACTCCTCTTTCAAAGAGCGACTTAACACCACGAAGCTTCCCCTCTGAGGTTTCACTGCCCCATCCCCAACTTTGCTCTTGGCCGGCTCCCTGCAGCCGCCTGACTCTTTTGAACCCAGCTCAAAACTTCAGCCCCTTCTTATTTCCTTGCCTTCAGCAGTGTGCTTTCACTTAAAAAAAATTTTTTTTTAAATTGAAGTAGAGTTGATTTCCAATGTTGCTAGTTTCAGGTGTACAGCAAAGTGATTCATATAAATACGTTGTATGTATCTGTTCTTTTTTAGATTCTTTTCCGCTATAGGCTATTACGAGATGCTGAGCATAGTTCCCTGTGCTAGACACTAGGTCTTGTTGGTTTGCTTTCACTTTATCCGAGGGCTAGTGTCACTAATCGCCATAGCTGACAAGGACTGGAACAATTCATGCCTTTATTGGATTCTTACCATTAGGCGCAAGACACTACTATTATCTCTGCTTTTACAGATCAGGGAAGGGAGGCACAGTTTGCCCAGAATCCTGGAGGGAAGTGGTGGGGCAGAGTCCAATCCAGGAAGCCTGGCTGCCTGGCCTGTGGTCTCCCCACTGTGCCCCATGGCCGCCCAGTGTAGAGAATGGACCCAGAGGCCCCAGCAGGGCTGGGGATGCGGGCTGCAGGCCCTAAATCAGAAGGCAAGGCCCTCTTAGGATTTCACATAAAGCAGTCCCTTCTGGCTTAAGCCTTCGTGGAAGGAAATAATCTGCCCACCCCTCCCACTCCCCCTGGCTGGGGGAGGGCAGCCCGTGCCGGAGCGTGGAGGCCTTTGGTGAGGCAGCAGGCTTGATTATGAACCATTGGTAGGGACTGGAATTGAGAACAGCGGTGGACTGGACGGGTGAGGATTTGGTTTCCAAAGGGTTTGGGTTTGTTATTTCCCAGGAGGGCCCTCCCCACGTATAAGCATTGAACCTCCTTGAATACTTTGCAGCGGCACATGATTTCACTAAAATATTTCTCATGACATAATTTTCCAGAAAACACAATCTAAAGTGAGGCCTAATTAAATTGTCGGAGGATCTAAGTGACACAGCTGTCATGGTCCAGTTTTAGTCTCACGAGCTGATGTCTTCAACAATAAGCAAAACAATAAAATACTGATATCCTGAACCCGAGAAACTCATGGATTCCAACCCTAAGTTGAGAGAGAAAGTATTACTGGATTAAGTCTGAGAACACCATGTCCGCACATTAGTTCCAAGGTGAATGCTACCTTTAGTTTCTGCATTTATTCTCTTGGCAAAAACTGCCTCTTCAGTTTAGTTTTGCTCTTCCACCCTTGCTGCTCTGCTGCGCTCCGGGCTGGCCTGCTCTGTGAATGCTCGGCACGCGCAGAGGTCTTCGCGCTGGCTTACCCTCTTCTGCTTACGATCATTCTAATGGGTCCAAGACGCTCTGCTTGTTCACAGGTGAACGAGCAGCACATTTTGTCTATATATGCAAATATTTTCTTGCATCTCCAATACTTAATTTCTTTCTCCTATTTTGCCTTCCTTTGATAGTATCTGCGGAAGGCAAAGTAGAATTCTTTTATACTAAAATTTGTGAAAATACTTTAATAAAACACTATTAAGAACTAATACATATTCGTTGTAAAAACAAAAACAGAACAGCCCCCAAATCTAAGTAAATCAGATAAGATGACAAAGTTCCCCCCACTCTTCTCTACAGCCCCACCCACTCCACGTCTGCCCACCCCCATGACTGACCAAGGGCTATACTTTCTTACAGACACAAATACTTTGTATCTCAAAAAAGGAGATAACACATTGAAAACTTTTTCACAAAATGGATAATACAATTTTCTTAATTAAAGTTCTCTATTAGAATGAAGAAGGAAACAATAAAACATACTCTACATTTTAAAGCTTATGAAAGGAAATGCAGTGTCAAAGTTTGAGAACCCATTACGTTCCCCTGAGGAGCAGTGTGTGTGGGGGAAGGAGAGGCAGGACAGGGGGTCCTATGAAGGGCTGAAGCTCATCTCCCTTAGCAAGAAGTCAGTGGTCAATGTCTAAAATTCATGATCAAGGGGGTAGGTATAGCTCAGTGGCAGAGCGCATGCTCAGCATGCACGCAGTCCTGGGTTCAATCCCCAGCACCTCCTACTGAAAAAAGAAAAACATAATCAAGGGACATTGATGCAGGTATTTTTGTGTATTAGGAACAGGTGGTGGGGGAGGGTATAGCTCAGTGGTAGAGTGCGTGCACAGAGTGTAAGAGGTCCTCACTCCAATCCCCAGTACTGCCATTAAAATAAATCATTACATAAATAAATAAACAAACCTAATTACCCCCACCCTGAAAAAAATTAAAAGGAACAGGTGGGTTAAATGAGACAGAATGGAAGAAAATGCAGGGAATTGCTGCTCTTTATTCTAAATCCTACTGTGCTTTTTAATCTTCAAAACATGTCTAGGTCTTATTTCAGAAAAAAATGAAAAGTTAAAGAGGGGGTTGGAGGATAAATTGGGAGTCTGGAATTTGCAGATATTAACTACTATATAGAAAATACATAAACAGCAAGATCCTACTGTACAGCACAGGGAACTATATTCAATACTCTGTAATAACCTATAATGAAAAAGAATGTGAAAAGGAATAGATACATATATGTATAACTGAATCACCTTGCTGTACACTAGAAATTAACACATTGTAAACCAATTATACTTCAATTTTAAAAAAGTTAAAGAAAACTGCAAGTATATAGAAAGAAATCAACTTCCAAAGACTGGCACAAAGTGAGAACTCAGTAAACATTAGGTCTGATCATTATTTTAGGTGGTGCAATTATCTTAGAAAGGGCAATTATGTGTCATCTGTAAATATTTGCAAAGGGACAAAATGTGGAAAGTAGGCTTTAAAAAGCTCTGTTCCAAAAGATGACACGTTGTTCACGTTTTTGATGTGCATCTGACTGAACGAAACTAAGGCCCAAAGTTATAAGTGAGAAAACAAACAGTCTAGGCTCCTGAGGACTCCCACACACCCACAGAGAGTACTTTTCCTTCATTATCTCTCTGAATATGGTACAGACGTTCCCGAGGCCTCATTCCATTTCTCTGAATGTAAGCCAAATTATAACTCTGCTATTGACCCTCTTTGAGGGTTGGCAATGTACTGCCTGTCTTTGTAAATAAAGTTTTATTGGAATGCAGCCCATTTATTTACATATTGTCTATAGCTGTGTCCTTGCTACAAAGGCAGAGCAGTTGGCTTGAAAAGCCAAAAATTTTTACTTTCTGGCTTTTTACAGAAAAGGTTTGCTGACCTCTGAACTAATTTGCTGACAACAAAGATATTGAAGTGTAAAAAAAATACTGAAAAGTGAGGTGCTCTGTGTCTTTTTGGCTGTCCTCCTAGTCTGGAATGATGATTCAAATAAGCTGATTAGCTCTACTTTGCTCCTGTCTTAGTAAGGAGATGAATCACAACCAAACTGCTAAACATCATCTTGTACCTTAGAGTTCATTACCTTTTTTTAAAAGCATTTTAAAAATGAAAGCATTCTCTGCAACCCCTTCCTGACCCTAGCTGTCAGGGAACATTTGCTGAATTGAAACAAATCATCACAGTTAGAAATAATTCTTGTCCTCCTGAAATCACATCCCTCTGGTGATGCCTTTCATGGGAACATGCCATTCTCTGTCCTGCATGAAAGTTTCTCCCGTGTCCCTCAGCTCTCTTGTGGACCTAGAAAAGCCTTGAGGGTATAACCTTTTTCTTATTTGTCTTTGTATTTTCCCGGTATATTCAACCCCACATTTTTAAGCAGTGCCTGTAGAATGATAAAGCTTGAATTTTGAAAGTCCATGCTTCATTTCTTTTAATGAGTAAAAATATTCTATTCTTTGGACACATAGATCAATGGAATAGAATAGTGAATCAATCTATGTGCCTGTGGTCAATTAGTCTACAGCAAAGGAGGTAAGAATATACAACAAAGAAAAGACAGTCTTTTTAATAAGTGATGCTGGGAAAACTGGACAGCTACATGTAAAAGAATGAAATTAGAACATTCTTTAACATCTTATACAAAAATAAACTCAAAATGGGTTAAAGACCTGAATGTAAAATTGGAAACAATAAAACTCCTAGAGGAAAACATAGGCAGAACATTCTTTGACATAAATCATACAATATTTTTTTTGGATCTGTCTCCAAAAGCAAAAATAAACAAATGGGACCTAATTAAACTTAAAAGTTTGCATAGCAAAGATAATCATTGATAAAACAAAAAGATAACCTACTGAATGGGAGAAAATATTTGCAGGTGATATGACAGATAAAGGGTTAATATCCAACATGTATAAAGAGCTCATACAATTCAGCATCACACACACACACACACACACACACACATAAAGCAACTAAAACACTGGGCAGAAGAACTGAATAGATGTTTATCAAAAGAGGAAATGCTGATGGCCAACAGGCACATGAAAAGATGCTCAGCATCGCTAATCACCAGGGAAATGAAAATCAAAACCACAGTGAGATACCACTTCATACCTGTCAGAATGCCTATCATCAAAAAGAACACAAATAACAAATGCTGGTGAAGATGTGGAGAAAAGGGAATCCTCATACACTGTGGTGTGCATATTGGTGCAGCCACTGTGGAAAACAGTATGGAGTTTGCTCAGAAAACTAAAAACAGAATATCATATGACCCAGCAATTCCACTCCTGGGTATACATCTGAAAAAACAAAAACACTACTTTGAAAAGATCCATGCACTTCAATGTTCACAGCAGCATTATTTACAATTGCTAAGATATGGAAGTAACCTAAGTGTCTGTCAACAGATGAACGGATAAAGAAGATGTGGAATACTACTCAGCCATAAAAAGAGTGAAATCTTGCCATTTTCAACAACATGATGGACTTGGAGGGTATTTTGCTAAGTGAAATAGGTCAGACAGAGAAGGACAAATCCTGTAGGATATCATTTATATGTGGAATCTAAAAAATACAACAAACTAGTGAATATAGCAAAAAGGAGACAGACTCACAATACAGAGAACAAACTAGTGGTTATCAGTGGGGAGAGGGAAGGGGGAAGGGGCAATATAGGGGTAGAAGATTAAAAGGTGCCAACTGTTAGGTATAAAATGGGTTACCAGGATATATTGTACAGCACAGGGAATATAGCCAGTGTTTTATAATAGCTATAAATGGAGTATAACCTTTAAAATCTGTGAGTCACTATATTGTACACCTGTAACTTATGTAATATTGTACATCAACTACCCTTCAATAAAAATTTCTATTCTTTGGAAGTGTCTATTGCTAAATTAATTACACAAGGAGGCTGTGAGACTAAGGTGGTTCTAATACCTTAGCAGCTTAGATAAGCAAACCAAAACCTAAGAACAACTAGTCACAAACAGCCAACTAGGCTCTTCCAAAGAAGGTAAACGCTTAAGCTATAGCCAATCAAAGAACTGCTTTGCTTCCGGCTTCCCTCTATAAGTGTCTTGCCCTTGGCTCCTGCTGGCGGAGTGCCTGACTGCTTCTGGTTTGGTGCTGCCCAATACAACTCGATTTTTGCTCACATAAACTCTTAAAGATTTTAATATGCCTTGATTTCTCTCTTAACGCGATCCACAGGCATATCCACGGGTCTGATTTCACTTTGCGTTCTTAGGTACGTCTCGGATCAGCTCTTCTACAGCCCTAATTTGCCTAGTGTGCCTTAGATGACTTTCAGGTACAGTAAACGGCACCAAAGTCACATCTCTGGAGATCACAGGGTGCATCTCACTGACCGGAGACTGCCCAGATGGTTTCCTCCACTTGCTGCGGGTTCTCGGTAATGTTATAGATGATAACGTCGCACTCCAGCAGGTGCATGAGAAGGTCCTCTCGAGAGATGGCCTGAAAAGAAAGCTGACAGTCATTTGTTGCAAGGGGCTAATGAAGTAACTTTACTATTTAGACAGGAATGACAATTTCCAAATTAGATGTACTGCACTGAAGGTCCCACAAGAAACATTTGCGGAGGGATATCTATTTAAAATGAAATTTTGGCTCTCTTCTGTGTGTAGTTTTCAAGTAACAAAGAAGTTTATGAAAATGGCTGGGAGCAGATGATGAAAAAATTGCATAATAATCTTAGGCACTATTTCTGCGGGCTGTTTAAACCCCGATTCAGAAGGGAAGAATTAGAACACACAGGAAGAAACTGTGTGAGGCATTTAAAACTAACTCAATCTCTATGCCAGTTTATTTGAGCAATTATATACCATGAATCACTCAGAAGTGCTGATGAGTGATGAATGTGGATTATTTCAGGAGCCTCAAGATGGGTTAATCTGTTCTTGTTTGGGATGTAAGGTAACTTATCACAATTGACAGCTGGGAATATTTTTAAATGCAGAAACTCTTGATGGTTAAAAACATCAAGTTCTTCCATTAGATGAAAGTATCTTTGGTGATCATTGTCTTTAACTAGCTATTCCTTGCTGCATGGATGCCAGCACATTTTCCGGCAGTGCCATACCGTGGGTGGCTATTAAAGACAACTGTAAAATGACCAGGATTTGCATGAGTTGTTATTCCTGCTGCCTCAAGGATCAGATATTCCCCCACAGATCCTTGACCAGTTGCATTAAAGCAGAACCTTTCAGATCAAACTTGGTCTCTTACCACACAACTTTGTTGGTGAACCAAAAAGGGAGATGACTTTCTTTAGAGGTTAACATATCCTTGTTAAATTCAACTGCACAGACCGCCAGTGTATCCAGTCTGTTCTTTAAGTCCTTTTGTGTCCAGCTGTTTTCGTGTCCTAGTGATGCTGTAACTAAGTTCCAAAAACCAAGTGACTTAAACAGCAGAAAAGTGTGTCTCACGGTTCTGGAGGTTAAAAGCCCACGATCCAGGTGTGGGCAGGGCTAGTTCCTTCTGAATGCTGTCAGGGAGCTTCCGCTCAATGGCTCTTTCCCAGCTTCTGGTGGTTCACTGACCACCTCTGGCATTTCCTGGCTTGTAGAAGCATCACCCATATCCCTGCCTTCATCTTCACATGACCTGCTCCCTGTACCTGTGTCTGTGTTCAAATTTTCCCTTTTTATAAGGACCTCAGGCTTATTGGATTAGGAGTCCACCCAAATGAATTCCTTTGAACTTGATTTCCTCTGTGAAGACCCTATGTTCAAATATGACTCAGCCATTCATAAGAATGAAATAATACCATTTGCAGCAACATGGATGGACTTAGAGATGATCACACAAGGTGAAGTAAGTCAGAGAGAGACAAATATCATATGATATCACTTATGTGTGGAATCTGAAATAGGACACAAGTGAACTTATTTACAAAACAGAAATACACTTGCAGACATAGAAAACAAATTTGTGGTTACCAAAGAGAGAAGGGCGAGAGGCAGGGGTAAACTAGGAGTTTGGGATTAGCATGTACAAACTACTATATATAAAATAGATAAACAACAAGGTCTTACTATACTATACTCAATATCCTGTAATAAACCACAATAGAAAAGAATATGAAAAAGAATATGTATATATATGTATAATTGAATCACTTTGCTGTACACCAAAAACAAACACCATATAGTAAATCAACAATACCTCAAAAAAAAAAAAAAAAAGATCCTATGTTCAAATAAGCTTTCGTTCTGAGGTACTGGAGGTTAGGACTTCAACATGTCTTGGACACAATTCAACCCATATTATCAATTGGATTTATTTTCTGGGCTATTCATACGAGAGGGAAGACCCTCTGAAAATGCTGATGCAAACGTTGATTGTCACCTTGTCAGCAACATGACGATGTGAGAGGAAGTCACTCCCCTGGTACAGCCAGGACTCACCTAGACTCAGCAATGACACGAAGAGAAAGGAGGAACACTGGGGGATGGGGAGAAATCAAAGACGCTTGTTCCTATGCAGGGCATTCCAGGTCTCTTTCAAGAGACAGAAGATGAAGCCTCTCTGATTCTGGCCTGTGAAACCATGTGAGCACGGTGTCCAGAGGAAAATATGCACACTTGTTAATCATAGTTGGACTGATTTAGAAAGAAATAGGCGTGTTTTCAAGAGAATGGTCATCCTGACCGCATACTCAGTGATCATGTTCATGCATTCCTTTGTTTATCCAACAAATATTTGTGGGCCCTGATTTTGACCCCAACGAGAGAGAGACAAAAATGACTACTACATGATTACTGATTCTACAGAGGTGTGTGTGTGTGTGGGTGGGGTGTGTGTGTGTGTCATTGGGAACTTTTAGCAAATAACTATGGTCTAACATGTACAAGGACACAACTAAGCATGTATGAAGACTGCACAAATTAGAAAAAGGTAACCTGCTCTGGGTGGGAAAATTGTAAGGCACCCACTCTGGGGCACACTGTAGCCAGCAGAACACATCACTTTTCAGTCCCTAGTCATGCCCATAGCTGGGCATCCTTGTGCAGTGCACAACCTGCACAGCCTTACACAGCAGCTCCCAATGTGGAAAGGGCTATCACGGAGGTAACTCTGAGGTTTGATGAGCCAGGAGAAATACATGATTCTGGCTTATAGGAGTTGATATTTGAGTTGGGCTGGAAGGGTGAGTACAAGGTCACTCAGCAGAGCCTGGGAAGTTCGGGGAATAGCAGGCCATTTGCTGAGCCAGGCAGAAGCACCTTTTACAACCTGGACCAGCCTGTTTTCCAGAGGACCTTAGGGGGCCTTGATCTGTGTGGTAGAGAAGAGTTTGAAGCTGCATTTGCCTGGCTCTGTAGGTGAGACTGAGAACTCACAATTGTCCTTTCCAGGCAGTTCTGGATGCTCTGTGTGCCCACCTCTGTCATCATGGATGGAGCCGCTAGTTTACATCACAGAGTCCCCCCTAGGCTGTAAGCAATGGGTGCATCCGTGGCTCTTTAAAGTGCTCGATACACATTCACTGAATCAAATTCAGGTATAAATAATGATCAGTGATGTAGATCTGAACCAAAGCGAATAGCTAGGAGAATGGAAAGGAGGCATTCTTTAGCAAGCTAGTAAAGAGACCGGTTGAGGATTCCATGACTGAGAGGACACAGGAGGTGACAGTGCCCACTAAAGAATGTCACTCACCATCCAGCTCTGCAAGGATTAGGTCATTAGCCACTGCAACAGCCCACCTCTGACACTCCCTGAAAGGAACTCAGGGTGGGGATCAGGAATGAGGCACTCTGTACTCTGGGGAAAACTGGCAGAACAGGACTTCACACAGCTATTTTAGGAGAAATTTTTAGGAACCTGATTTCTTGCATCTTCTCATACCTAGAAAAGCAGTAAGATCATTAATGGAGACATCTGTTCCTTGTGAATAGCAGTGACCTTTTACTGGGACGTGTGCTTGGTTTTGTGTACCCCCTTAACCAAAAATCACATATATACTTACCTGCCCCTCTGCCTCTTTGGAGCAGTTCCTCAGAGCGCTCCGAGAGGCTGTCTCCCAGGCTGTAGTCCTCAGTAAGCCCCTAATAAGATGGAACTCACAGCTCTTAAATTATGTGTTTTGTTTTGTTTTCCAGTTCACAGTCGGGAGTCAAGAGCCCACAGCAATACCAGGGTTTCAGCTCTGATGGGGACAAGTGCATGGTGAATGCTATAAAGGACACCCTTAGTTGTCGAGAAATGTCTATTTCGTCTTCCTCTTTCCCAGCAGAACCGCACTTAGCCCATGGGGGGTTAACTCATCCTCTAGTTCAAGGGATGGGCCTTACTGATCTCAGGGTGAGTGACTGGTTCAGGAATGGACAAGTGACTCATTTCAAGGCAGTGAGATTCAAGGAGATACTTGTGGGGTGCTGCTGGAACACTCATCCTCCTTTCTCTGTAAGAGCCTTTCTCTTCATCAGGTTGTGGCTGTGTATGTGTACAAATGCCTGGACTGTTGCAGTCTTGCTGCCAGCCTGAGGATGAAGTAACCCTCAGAGGAAGATGGAACCCAGGAAAGGGCAGGAAAAGGGACTGCAGCCCCTGGATCCCTGGATCATGCCAGGCCTGAAGCAGGTTCTTCCTTGAGATCACCAGCCACATAAGCTGATGAATTAACCTGATTTGCATTGCCTTTTTTTTTTTTCTATTACTTGCAGCTCAAAACAGCCCAAACTGATACAGACAGCAAGGCCCTTAATAAAAATTAGGAATACAAAGGGCTGAGTGTAATAAAGTTAATTTGGGGTATGCTGATGTAGAAATGATGCAGGAAATCTGGGGGAGAGGGCTAGGAAGCATTTGGATTTGCCGGTCAGTCCACAGGGCTGGGGAGGGATCTGAAAGGCACTGGCCTGTATGGGAGCTGAAGCTATAGGGCTGGATACTATTTAAGAAGGATGCCTAACAGGAAACTGTATTCATTATCTTATAATAACCTATAATGAAAAAGAATCTGAAAAAGAATATATATATATATGTATATGTATAACGGAGTCACTTTGCTGTACCTGAAACGAACACAACATTGTAAATTAACTATACTCAATTTAAAAAAAGAAGTAAAAAAAAAAAAAGGATGCCTATTGGGAGAGAGGGGGAAGCCGAGGGGGAAACTTCATTTAAAGGATGGAAAGAAGAAAAGGAGTTAGTGAAAGAGCCCAGGAAGGAGTGCTTGGATGCATAAGGGAAGTGAGAGGTCATGCGACGGCTGCAGATGCAGGAAGGAGAGTTTCTCCTGGGAAGCAGGGGGCTGGGTAAGCCAGGCCCTGGGGAATTAGGAGCTCACTGGTGATAATGGCCTGGGCACTGCTTGTGAAGGGGTGGGGACTGGAGAGTGCAGGAGTGAAGCCTGCAAATGTGGCTGAGCCCTCTCTCAAGTTTAGTGGTGGCAGGCGCCCGGGGGCAGAGAAAGAGGCGGGGGGGGGGGGGCAAATTAAGTGTGTGTGTGTGTGTGTATGTGTGTGTGTGCGTGTGCGCTGTGTGGTGCTGTGGTTTTTTGTTTGCTTTTTTTTCATTGGGAAAGATTTGAGCATACGAATAGGTGGAAAGAGAAAAGCCAGTGTCGAGCGAAGACCCAGAAGAGGGTGAAAGGGGGTAAGTGGTGAAGAAAGCTCCCAGAGATGGTGGGAGGGGGCTGAAGCCCTCATCCACGAATGCTGATTGAGGGCCACTGCTGCCAGTCTCGCATAGGCATGAGAAAAAGTGGGGTGCAGTCTCTACTGTCTACAATCAATGTGACCCACAATAGACAGATATTAACAATAGAGTGGGGAAAGTGTTAGGATCTAGGCAGGTCAGAATCTAAACTGGGAGTAGGGAATCATGGAGGGCTTCCTAGAGGAGATGACATCCTGAGTTAAATCTTGAAGGATGAATAGGGCTGACTGGGGGAGAGAAGAGAAAGGCTGTTGCAGGGTAGAGCGTGGGCAAAGCTGTCTCTTAGGGTCTGGAGAGTAGCAGTTATGGTGATGGGAGGTATTAGACTGGGACAGCCGCCCCTCTTGGCAGTATTTAAATGTCTCAGGATGAAGATTGTGTAGAATGTGTCTTGTGAAGGAAGCACTGTTTCTCAATAAGACAGCAATATAATAATGGTATGTCATTCCCGAGTGGTAAATCAAAGGACATTTCTCTTTCACTGACGCCGCCGGCCGTGGTCCAGAGTCATGTCTGTGTAAAGCGGGGCAGAACATGTTTGAAACACAGGGTAGAGAATTTTGTGAGTCTGAAAGTCCAAATGAGATCTATACTTTCTAAGAGTAAATCATTTAGGTTCTTTGCTGCAGGCAAGCCTTTAAAGAGGAGGCCATGGTGGTTAATCTCCATCACAGGCGGACGACGCCCACCGTTCCCTTCCCCACCCCGTCGCGATTGGCAGAAGAGACGAGGTGAGAAGCAAAGACTCATGAACACATTGTAAGGACATCGCAGCCAAAGGTGGCTCTTGCCTTGGTCTCCTCTTAGCAGCACCCCTGGACTTACACGGTACGTCTCCACTGCAAAGTCGGGCTGGGGGGTTTCAGGCGTGGAAAGCGTGCCCACGATCTGAAACGTGCCTTCCTTCAGTTTGGTGGAGGAGGCTTCCGGCATCGCCGATTTATTTTCCTCTTCCTCTTCCTCCTCTTCGGTAATTTCTTCCAGTGAAGCCCCGACGACACAGTTGGAAAGAAACTGCAAGACAACAGAAATTTCCCAAATACTAAGCACAACTTAGAGGAAGGACACTCAATGAATGATGATTCTATAAACTGACCTTTACTGAAAGCTTGCTAGCGGCGCCGCTCAGCAGAGCTAGTGTTTTGTACACTGGTGTCTCCTCGAAGTGGGTTTAATTCCCACGACAGCCCAGTGAAGTGGGTACTGTTAGCATTTCTCATTTTATAGGCAAGGCACTCAGTCTCAGCTTAAAGAACTCATTAAGGGTATCATCCTGCCCTCGCACTAGGCAGAGCTGGGCTATCTTGTTCGTGACGTTATGTTGCGGAAAAATGTGTTACAACTCAGTGTTATAGCTCCATGTTACAGCTCAGTGGTGACAGCAACCTGGATCCTCGCGAGAGACCAAACAGCACTCGGAGAGTTGGAGAACTCAGGTTTACTACGCCAGCGGGCCCAGAGGAGTTAACACCCAAGCTGTGGACCCCGTCTGTAGGTTTACACAGGCTTTTATAGGCAGCCAGTTCACACTTTGCAACATTATATGCAAATAAGGTATAACAAAAGTTGACTAATTCTCAACAAGCTTTGTAGAAATGGACCAATCAGGAGGGAGAGAAATAACCAATCAGGAGTGATCTCCATGCAAATGAAGTACTACAAATGGATCAATCAGGAGTGAGCTCAGGGAACCAATAGAATTTTAGGGGTAAGTTCCACTTTCCTAGAAGTAAGCGGTTTCAGAGGCAAATAATGAGATAAAGCCGCTGGACCAGGGAACTGGATGGTGCTGGCAGGAGAGTAGTGGCCCTGCCTGGGGGGTCCTGCCAGTCTTTTTTATGGGGCTTCCCACCTCAGTTTGTTTTGTCCAGCAGAAATGTAGAAACGTAATGTGATCCACTCATGTGACTTAAATTTACTGGGAGCCACATCAACAAAAGTGAAAAGAAACAGGTGAAGTTAATTTAGATAATGCTTTTCTTTAACCTAATATATTCAAAATATTATCAATTTAACATGTCATCAATATAGACATTATTGAGATATTTTATATTCTTTTTTCCCCATAGTGTTTGAAATTTGACGTGCATTTTACACTTACAGCACATCTCCATTTGGATTACACATATTTCAACATTCAATAGCCAATAATGAAATAGAATGAGGTTGACAAAGTTTCTTTTCTTCTTTTACAAAAGCTATCTTTGTGAGTGGCTTATGCAGTGACAAAGTTTCATATATATCAAGTGTATGTATATATGCATAGAAATAAATAATAATTTTAATTTATATATTAAATATATAATTTAGAGATTCAACTTAGGTAAATAATCGTGATGATATCACACCTTGGGAGTAAAAACATAAAACCAATCAAACAAAAAGTCCTATCCTCATTTTTTTGATGAAAAACAGTCCAAGTTAGTAGGCAAGGTGTCAGGTTCAACCTCTTATTGTAATATATTTTTCCCAAGTATGCCATATATATTTTCATTTGTCTCTCAAACACATTCAATTTTATGATCCCATTTCACAATCGAGTAATAAGTAGCAGTAAATAATTTGCCCAAGATTGCTTGGGTAGAGAGAGGTAAGGTTGGAACTTCTGATATAATACCCAAGGCTGCAGAGGCCACTTACTACTCCTTCCCAGGGACCTCGGGGAGAAGGGGGTGGGGTGGCATTGCCCAACTGTGCCATAAGCCTGAGGATAACATACATGGTTTCCATGTTTTTTAGATGCTTTATATTCCTACTCCCCTTTGCTTAGTGCAGATAACAGCAATTACTTGGATTTTCAGAAAGTAAGGTCCTGGTTAGTTAAGGGATAACTGGAAAATTCTCTGATACACTTTTGAAAAAAACCTCTACAAATGAAAAAGTTTTATTGTAAAAATCTTATGTTGTAAAAAATAATCAGAGATCGAAAGGAGGTCAAGTAAAAAGTTAAATTCTCTTTCCTCCCTCCCTCCTAATCTCAATCATGTCCTCTCCCTTTTTAAGTCATCCAATGGCTTTCACTGGATTTAGAACCTAAACCAAATTCCTGACCAAAGCCCTGCAGTATCTGGGCCTTTGTATTTGACTCTGATTTTTAAATTTACCTAATAAATACCGGTGGAGTGCTGACCAGGTGTCAGGCACTGTTTAGTTGCTGCGGGGAACCATGTTTCTGGGTCGTGATTTAACCACTGAACTTATTTGTCAGTTACCTGTTCATGGGCCCTTTCATAAAATATATTAAAAATTGTATGACTGTATTTCAATAACAACACACAATCTTTGACTTTAAAATTTAATTTGCCTTCTTCTGATTTTAAAATAAATTTAAACATTTTTGTCTTTTGGGTCCTGGGCACGATGCCTGCTGGCGGCCCTGGAGCCCCTGGTTCACTGCATCCTGGCCGCTCTGTCCTCCGCAACCTGACTCCCACCTCAGAACCTTTTCCCCTGCCGTGCCTTCTGGGAACTAGTTCCTCCGGCCGGTTCCTCTTCCTGTGTACGTAGGATTAAATGTCACCTTTCAAAAGACCCCTTCCATGCAACTCTATTTAAAGCAACTGCTCTCTACCACCAGTCAACATCTGCTATTCTCTTTCCTTTGGAATACTTGCCACATATTGAAGTATCTTGCTTATTCTAAAAATTATTTGTTGGCTGTCTCCTTCCAGAAAGGCAGGGTCCTCAACTGCAGCAACATTTTTTTGGTCTTATTTACTGTGCCTGCCTTTTAGTAGGAGGGCATGAATGAGTGAATCCCAAACTCCAGAGATAACAGTTAAGTGTCTTGTGGATCCTTGGAGACGGTTTGTGTATTTAGATTAGTCTGTCTGTCTGTTTACCTACCTATCTATCTATCTACCTACCTACCTACCTACCTACCTATCTATCTAGTGATCTATCTTCTCTATATTTGTATCTATCTTTTTGAAAGACACAAATAAGTTCATACCACTCCTGGCTTTTTAATGCTTTGTTATTGCATTTAGTTTTGTTTGTGTCCTTGTCCCTTCTTTCTCCACTTTCCTGGTAATGTGGAAGATATAGCATGTGTTTTTCACCCCTTCTAGTAGGTATATATAATATATAATTATATACTATTTACATATAGATATATATGAAATGATATATATACTATCACATATGATATATATATATACTATCACATATATTGTTTAGCATATGTAATGATATGCTACATTTACAATATACTATTTGTACATATAAATTATATATATTTTTTGACCAATCAACTGTAGATGGTGTAGTGGGTTGAATAGTGGGCATGTGTGACTGTATTTGGAAGTAGGGTCTTTGCAGATGTAATCAGGTTAAAATGAAATCACAGTGGATTAGAGTAGGCTGTAATCCAGTGACTGGGGTCATAAGAAGTGGGAAATTTGGACACAGAGATGCTTAGGGGAGAACACCATGTGAAGACAGAGGCAGAGACTGGAGTGGAGTGATGAGCCTAGCCAAAGGATGCCTAGAATTGCCCACCAGAAGCTAGGAGAGAGGGCTGTAACAGACTCTTCTCTAGAGCCTCCAGTAGGAACCAACCCTACTGACACCTTGATTTCGAACTTTTGGCCTCTAGAACTGGAGAGAATAAATTTTGTTGTTTTAAGCTACCCAGTTTGTGGTAATTTGTTACTGCAGCCCTAGGGAGACTATACAGATGATATGCACTGTAGCCCCATCTTATTTTAGGCAGCTTGTGTTGTCTGAAAGTGTGATCAGTAGCCTCACAGAAGTCTATCCAAGGTGAGGTTAGACTTCTGTGTAGCTCCAGAGGGTAGGAATAAGGTCAATGAGTCCTACTCAGGGAAATGATAAAATTAGGGATTTCTTTTGGCTACTGAATACTTTAAGATGAAGGGCCCTAGGGTCGTCTTTTTGAGTATCTTCATTTTCTTGGCAGGTCTAAAGACTGGGAAGGGTGAGGAAGCTAAATGGGACTCAGGGCCCCAAACAGTACCCGGCAAATAATAGACACTAAAACCGTATGTTGAAAGGATGATGAATGAAAAATACTTCGTGGGTGATATAACCACTAGACTTCCTATTTGTCAGTTAACCTGCTTCAGACGCGGTGGATGAGTGGAAAGAGAACCTGGTTAGGAGGTCGGAGACCCGGGCTCTAAGTCTAGGTCCTGCCCCTAACTCGCTATGTGATCTTGGGCAAGCTCTTTTCTCCTTTTGAGCCCCAGTTTCCTCGCATTAACAGGGGAGCAACGGGGGCTGGACCAGCGATTTCCAAATAGCTGGGCTTCCAGGCAGGGCGCTTGCTTGTCTAGCCTGGGGGCAGACTGGGGAGCAGGGGGCATTGGCCGTGTCAAGGACAAAAACCCTCCCTCAGGGGACCCCCTGAGAGCGCCCCGTGGGGTTTCGCGGGCCCGGGAGCTGGGGACTGGGAGCTGGGGGCTGGGGTTCTGCTCTGACCCATCGCGGCTCACCTTCCCGATGTTTCCGCTGCTGTATGAGTCCAGCAGGTTTATAAACACCCTCTGGATCCGTATAACTTTCTCCGTCGGGGCAGCAACTTCCTCTTCAGCCATGGTGGGAGCCGCTCTGGTTGCTAAGGAGAAAGCGTCCGTTTGGTTGCCTAGGAGGTGGGGCATGGGCCCCAGGACCGCTGGGACGGGGTGGCCCTCGGGGCGGGGCCTCGGGCGATGGGCGGGGCGTTCCCGGATTGGGGGCGGGGCCTCCGGTTTCCCGCGCTCCCAGGAATTTTCCTGCCTAGGGCGCCCCGCCCGAGTGCTTGTTTCCGCCTCGTCGCGCGTGCTCCCGGGGCCCCCTGTTCCCCTGGGTTTAGGGTCCGGGACGCCCGAACTACAACGTGTGTGGACTCGCGTGTGCAGCCAGTTGCTGCTTGGTCCATTGGGCTCAACCGGCTTAGTTCCGGAACGACATCTCGGGTTGAGCTAGGCGCCGCTAGAGGCCATTTGTCCTGGGAATTCACCCACATTCACAAAGGGATAGAATTTAGACTTCTGCTCTTTCCAAATCAGGTTAGACATGCAGTTGTTGACATACACCGACAAATTAAAATATGACATTAAATTTTTCTTATCACATCGCTTCTCGGCCTTTTGGCTAAGATCAAGTGATAATTTTTCATATCACAGAACCACAAAGGTCATGGCGGACTGTGTATACATCCTGTTATCTTAGAAGAATAGTTTGATTCTACTGAAATGTTTTTGTGCTTTAAACATTAACTGGTTAAATGTGAATATTTAACACGTGGAGCCATTTTGTACTTTTTTTTTTTTTTTTTTTTTAAATACTGATTATCTCAAAAAATGGCAGTGGCATGGGAGCTCCAGACAGCCTGGAGATTCTGGGCACTCAGGCAACTGGGAGACTTGGCTTTGCGTTCCAGCTCTGCAGCCATTTGTGGGAGACTGGGACCAATCTTTTAACCTTCCCATAGCTATTAAATTGACTGTAAAACAAGGGTGAAACAACCGACCTAACAGCTGTCAGGATTAAATAAGATACATGAAAGCATTTTCTGAAGTGGTCTCCAAAAGTGATTTTTTTTTTTTTTGGCAACGCTAAAATGCACACTTCTACAAGTGCGAGAGTTCTGATTCCATTTTTTGTTTGTTTCCCAACTTCCATGCCCTTTCCTTCTTACAGGTATGTCTCATTGAAACTTCTTTGTTTTGATAAAATAACAGTTTAAAACTTGGCAAACTCAGTTTGGGAACAGCTTGCTCACACACAGCAAATTCTTTTTTAAAATTCTCAACAAGTACTGTCACTTTAAATATAAAAAGATTCATGCAAGATCAGAACAAAACTTGATGGAACACACAAGTATTCTTTTAAAAGACCTGTGAAATATTCTAGAATTCACTAGATGCCTCATTTCCAGTTTGTCCCTATTGACATGCAGTTAAGCGGTTAAGTACTTTTATTCAACCGGTCATGCTACTATAAAATATAACTCACTTTTGTTTCATTCTTATTATTTAGACTACTGATAACTGGTAAATGAGCTAGTTACAGTAAGGGGATGGCTTCCAAAGAGTTTTATAGCAGATTGGTAGTTTAGGAAAAGAGATTCTATTGATTATTTCCATTATGCCAACTTATGTGTCTTTTACTGTTATCCTTTTACTCTTTGAGAATCAGCTTTCAGATAACCACAAAGTTCAGGTAATGCTTTTACTGACACATATTGTATGCGGATGGTTGGTGGAGTCAGAAGACCTCGGTTCTGACCCTACGCTACTGCTCACAGGTGGGCTGCGGATTAAGTCCCACAGTCTGTCCACAGCTCAGCTACGTCACACACAAAATGACGAGGTAGAAGGCAGAGTCCTGTCTGAAGTCAGAGTGGCACATACATATCAGAATCTCAGCATTTCCTACCCTGTTCCCCCTTAACAATCAAACTGCACATTTTGTGTTTTTGGCACTGGCTAGAGAATACTGTAGTGTCGTGGTGTAAGAAACCAATAATGCTCAGTACACCAGCAGCTGCTGATTAGCTGTGTGGGATGTGTAATGATTGACTCTGGACCTGGAGGAAAGGTGGGAAGAGTGTCATTATGGGAAATGAGGTGTGCAATCTTTTCGTAATCAAACTGCCTCTTTAAGGATCCTGGGAGCAGGCACAACTCAGCACACCTTGGTGCTTTTGCTAGAGAGACACGCTCTTCAGCGGGCTTAAACCCCACTGCCTATTGTGTTTCCTCTCTAATTAGCACATACGAACTAATGTAAAAACATGAAAAGTATAAAGGAAATGAAAATTACCTATCTTACCACCTAGTGATGACTACTATATTAACATTGTAGGATATTTTGTCTCATTTTCCTTTTGTTACATATAAGATTATTTTTCAAGATAGATTACAGTTTTCTATCCTTTTCCCAAGTAGTACAATTTTACCCCAATTTTTAATGGCTGCATATTCTTCCATCAAAAGGATTTGGCATAACTTTCCCACTTTTTAGAGCTTTTCCAATTTTTCATTAGAGAAAATGAACATTCCTGTATATCTTCTGCTGAATTGCTTCCCTATGCTAGACTGCTAGGACGTCACCAGCACAGAAGTTATAAGCTTTGTGAAGGCAATACTACTAACATTTTCCAGGAAGGTTTCACCAATATAACCTTCAGCAGGATGTAACAGTGCCCTTCACTAAATCTTTATTGATATCATTATATTTAAATAAGAGAAATTATTAAATTATTAGGTAAAATGGCTCAAAATAGCTAAACTTATTTTCCTTTCTTGAATGACTGGTCTGGCTGAATATCTGTCAAGTGGTTACTGGACATCTATATATTTTTTCTGAGTTGACTATATTATTTGCCCATTGTTCTCATTTTTTCCTATTGATTTGTAAGGGTTACTTACTTAGAGGTTCTTTTTCCTTTTTCTTCTGGAAGTGAAATCAAGGCTTAATTTACCTGGTTAAATTCTTTAAAAAATATGTAAAATGAAGGTTTTAATATCTAGTGGAGGTTTTAATATCTGTAGTTTTATTAGTGTCTTTTCTCTGTTACTCTTTCATGGGAACAAAAAAAGCAAACCACTTCACATCAAAATGTAACAATATGGAATTCAAAAATGGAAACGGAAGCTCTCAGAATCAATCATTTATCACAAAACTAACACTTTCGATTTTTAAACATACAATCACTTTTCTTTATACTTAACTCAAAATTAGTAAACAGAATTTTATTTAAACTTTACAAACATCCTTTACATTTAGCCTGAGATTAAGCATGAGAAAGTTCAACCTGAAGTTAGACTTCGTTGCCCAGTTAAGCATTGGAAAATAAAGCTGAGGATGAACATGCATTTCTCAAACATAATTTAAGCATTCCAATGAACTTTGACAACGAAGAGTGACCCAAAATGAAGTTTAATTTGCTCTGGTCTACATGGTCTTCAGAGACTAAAGGTACCTATTATTTAATGATGATTAAAAAAGTCTTCAAATGACAAATTATGAAGGTGGGTCCAGATGCAGAATCTTAGTTCAACATTTCTATAGCTGCTGCTTCAGACTGGTAAAAAAACAACACCCCAATCCGAATTATTCAACATGTACTTGAAAACACGTAGCAGCATGGTACAGTTTATTTTTATAAATATTAGTACCTGTAATAAAATATAAAATACAGAGTCTCCCTTTTTCAAATATTAAGTCTCTGAATGCTTCATTCATCCTTTGGTTTCAAACCCATACAATGCACTCACATTACATTGCAGATTTAGCACTGAGACAGAACACTGTACATCTGTTGGGAAGGAGGGGTGCTGTGGGAATACCAAAGCCCTACGTTATAGAAAGTAAATGTTGAAGCAAAAATACTTTCTGAATATATACTGTACATTATGTAAACAAACATTCATAATAAGAATCAACACAGGCCAAAATATTGTTTTCTAGGAAATCAGAATCTTCTTTCTTTTAAATCACACGCACTGAAGATGCTTTTTGTTAGGAAAAGAATGGAGCCTGTTCCTGCATTTGCTTATGTGCTTAAATGTCTTGGAAACAAGTAATTATTACATTCATTTGCTAACAGCTTGTCCTCTTAGCTGGCTGGCTGTTGCAAACTAGGAATAGGGTACTGTCTCAGTACCTGTTTTTCATGTAATACTAGCTAAGTAATATATAATTAATTCATTTTTATCAGTTCATATTCATAATATAAATAGATTAAATGAAGAAGTAGATTTCAAAATTTGTGCAGGGGAAACTAGTTGATAATTTGTTTCCAATAAGGCTGGTAGCAAAATAATTACTACAAAGTCAGTAAACCCCTGATTTAGCAAGCTGAATCAAAGTTTGAAGTTAGGTCATTTTCATTCTTAAATCACTGTGCAAATCTAGAATTTCCTATGTAAGAGAGAGTGCTGGCAGCATCGAAGTCCTATAATAAGAGAATACAATACTGATTAGGTTTTTGAAATGCAGAGATGCTATAGGAAGAAATTTGCATGTCCTAATAAAGGTGGCACAGCAGTGGCCTCAGGATTTCCTTAATGAATCAGAAACTAAGAAAGATAATTCATTAGTCAATAACGTTCACAACCAAAAGCCTAAATTTGAAACATGATAAAGACACAAAATCAAAAATGCACTTTCTGGCCTCTTGCTCCCTCACCTTCAGAAATGGCCTGCACTCTGCCTATGGAGTGTGTGTCTACTTTTACTTTAAACTGAACACCGCCCCCTACCCCACGCCTCGAGGCCTCTCTGGCCTTCTGAGATGACCTATACTTGGTCTATGGAGTGTGCATCTCTCAGAATAAATCTAATTT
Source organism: Camelus ferus (assembly GCF_009834535.1). Taxonomy (NCBI): domain Eukaryota; kingdom Metazoa; phylum Chordata; class Mammalia; order Artiodactyla; family Camelidae; genus Camelus; species Camelus ferus. The sequence continues at coordinate 86,495,754 of NC_045701.1, read as the reverse complement.
TACTCAAAAAAAAAAAAAAAAGCATTTTCTACTATGACCATATGCAAGAATTTCAAGCTTTGTGTCAACATTCTGTTCCAGTGACACCCCCTCCCCTAACAGGAAGAAACTTAGTCATGACTGCCCATCCCTTTTCAAAGCTTCTAGTCTTTGAAGGAGTGCATTTCCAAATGCTTCCCGGTAGGCAGGGCTGAGCGTATCCAGCAAGGAGTAGACCGTTTCATGGTAGGGAGTCTGTAAATGATCATCCACCTGGTCAAAAGCATAACCTACTACCTACGAGAGAAATGCAACAGTGAATTAAATATCATCGTGGTACAGAAGTCATTCTGTAATGACATTATGTATTTCTCAATCAGTAGTTAAAATACACATTTTTAATACAACCTGTGATATTTAAGCGATTTATAACACACAGGAACACCAGCAGCCAAATGCTCTCTTTGTAATTTTTTTCTCAAAATTTAAATGGTTTGATTTACCTACTCCTGATCTTGAAAGGAATGTAAAAATAGAGAAAGAATTTAAAAAGCTATACAAAAACAATATTTCATTTTCACTGTCTAAAACATGCTTCTATTTAATTCCACATATACCGAGGGTCTTTTTATAAAGGCACTAGAATAATGTATGATTAGTCCATATTTTTATCATTATTTATGCGATTTGGACTCTTTATAAAGAATTCTACAAACTGTTTACAGTTTTCATTCTGCGTTATAATTAGTTACCTGAAATGCCACTCTCACATTACTAATACATTACTTACCTGCTCAACTCCGTGAGATAAAAGGGAAAGTTATTGTGTGTGTGTGTTTCTTTAAACACAGCTAAAGCTTTTCTCTCCAACAAGATTTTAAGATCTACTTCATGGTTCACCAGCATATTGTAGGGCAAAATCAACTTAGCTTTTGCTGACTTCACTAAAGCTTATGAATTCCCCAAATAAACCCTAAATTTTTATAACATCGATTCAAGATGGAAGATGCATGTTCATGTTGGAAACAGAAGCAGCATTGTTGTTTTTAATGAAAAGCAGAGGCGGACACCTGAGGGAGATGAGTTGCACCCTTTCAGAGCCATGCTGCCGCAGCGCCTTCTGCAACACACTATGATTTTGCTTGCTCCCCTCTTAGACTGCTCTTCCTACAGGACAGGGATCACGTCTTTTTCACATGGTTTGATTTCTAATTCCTGACACAGGATAGCTGCCCAGTAAATGTTAACTGAATCAGACTGAAAAAACTGAAAGTATCTGAGTTCCTACGTGCCAGGTTTTATAACGATCCAGCCCTTTCTGCAGACTTATTCACACAATCATCCCCCGATTCCTTTGCATTTTTTTTAAATCTCCAGGTTATAGATAAAGAAGCAGGTATGCAGGTTGACTGACTCACCCAAGATCGCTCAAATTCACATATAAGACTTCTGACTCTCACCAGAATCTTTCTTACCTCACCAGAATTAAACAGTGTAAAACAGAATTAATTCACCTGGGGTCATTTATCTCTACTTTCCATTTGTCTATTTCCATTTAAGATCTACTTCTCAAAACGATAAGCTTTTAGTACAAATTAAGGGATTTAGGCAGGGGAGCACAAAGATTAGTTCATTCAGGGACTGCTCCGAAAGCTAAACTGCCATGGTGAGGGCACTGAGAGCAGTGAGGATGCTGGCCTTGCAATCTGCTTCAGCGTAAGCGAGCCTCCCGCAAGGGCCACGTGATTCACATACATCTTAGGCCAACCGAATCCAGTGGAATAAAGAGACGTTCCTGCGCTTGTGTAACCTATCATCTGCTATATTTACTTGCTTAAACCAGGTGCCCTACTTTATGATGCTGTGCAACTTTCCTGGGGAACTACTCTTAACAGATACAGAAAAGTCAGAGATCTTTGACCAAGAGAGAAGATTAATTAGCAAAACAGACATTAGTAAAGTTAAAGTAGACTTTTTTTAATTGAAGTATAGTGGATTTATTTACAATGTTGTGTTAGTTGCTGGTGTACAGCAAAGTGATTCTGTTATACATATATATATTCTTTTCCATTATGGTTTATTACAAGAGATTGAATATAGTCCCCTGTGCTACACACGAGGACCTTGTTGTTTATTTTATGTATAGTAGTTTGTATCCGCTAATCCAAAACTCCTAATTTATCCCTCCCCCCTTTCCCCTTAGGTAGCCATAAGTTTGTTTTCTATGTCCGTGAGTCTGTTTCTGTTTTGTAGACACGTTCATTTGTGTCATATTTTAGATTCCACATATAAGGGATATCATATGATATTTGTAAAGAAGACATTTCTAATGTCTATTCCTTTGTTCAGTAGGTCAAAAATTTCCATAATATGTAGTAATTTTTTTTTTTTTTTAGTGAAAAGTTGCTCTTGGGTAGTGCTTTCTACTATTCTAAATGCAGGATTCTGGTTTAAATGATGTAGGGAGGTCGAGGTCACTCTGCCTAGAAAAGCTTACATGTAACAAAGGACACTCCTGGAAATCTGGAGGTGGAGCCTTCTGCTGTGACTTAATTCTGTTCTAACATCTAGTGAACAGTGGAGTCAAGTACGTTGTTTTAGTAGAAGAGACATTAGTAAGAGGTGGAAATAGATTCTCTCAACACAGTGACTGTAAAACTCAACCAATGCAGAGAATGCATCATTCTGGTAGACACATTTAGCTATTCATAAGAATTAAATTAATTTGGGGTGTGATGATTACAAGAAAGCACTCTGCAAATCAAATCTGTTTTCTTGTTTTCAAAAAATTCAATTTTCCCATGTTGACTGAAAGACTTTAGAATAAAAAATTCCTAGGGAAAAAAGCTTCCTTAAAAAAATCATGGCGGCTCCTGAGTATCGAATTCTCATCCAACACTCTTTCCTACTCACCAACTCCTGATCCCCCTCTTTTTTTAATTTTATTTTTTATTGAAGTGTAGTTGATTTACAATGTTAGTTTTAGGTGTACAGCAAACTGATTGAGTTTTATATATATATGTATATGTGTGTGTATATATATATATACACACACATATACACATTCATATATTTATTTCAGATTATTTCCCATTATATGTTATTATATTATTTCCATTATATATTATATGTTATTAAGAAATTGAATATAGTTCCCTGTGCTATTCAGTAGGTCTTTGTTATCTCTATTTTACATATAATGTGTGTCTGTTAATCCCAAACACCTAATTTATCCCTCATTCACCCTTTCCCCCCAACCCTGACCCTTTTTGATAAGGAGGTAAAGATGTGATTTTTTTTTCTTTTTTCTCGAGAGAGAAAAGTGACTTACCTTGAGCCCTGCTTCGGTGAGCTCCAGGCAGTATCGGTTCCTCTCTCTCGTTTCCACGTTGATGTAGGCCACGTCATCTGCACAGCGCAGGGTTTTGGAGACGAACATGTTGTTCACAGCAAAGAGAACGTCGCTGACGACTGCTTCGGCTTCCAGCCGCATGTCTTTCACATCGGTCCCTTCAAAGCCATTGAGCTCTGCACCTTCTTCAACTCTGGACATGCTGCTTAGCTCCATGGGATTACAGTCTGTTTCCATTCTGCAAAAAAGCAGATATAAAACTGACTTACTGGAAGACATGCCACGCATTAATGTTTGATTAAAAGAGGCCCTGCCTTACAATTGCTGCTTATTAGAATACATTAACTAGCTAACAACTTTTAGGGAAAATACTGCCTACAGCCATTTTCAGTAGTTTTGCATAGCAAAATTAGACCCACAGATTTTCAAAAAAAGTATCTCTGTTCTCCACTTCTCCCCAAGAGGTTAATTCCCATATTGGTAAGAATCCAGGATATTATTTTCAGCTATTTCAAATACCACCACTTAGGCAAAAGTTCTAGTACATACCTCTTTTTAAATGCATTATTGTTCTAGGATAGATATTTAGAACTGGAATTGCTGAGTCAGAGTACATGCTTGTTTTATCTTTCAGTAGGTACTGCTGATTCACCCTTCAGAAAAAGGCTGGACTGACTGATGTTCCAGCAACAGAATATGAGGGACCGCACTCTCCTTCACCACGCCCTTTCCAGTCCTTTCTGATATTTGTCAATTTAAGAGGCAAAGAATAGTGTCTCATTGTTTGAATATGCATTTCCTTGATTAAACATCTTTCTGGGTATTTATAGGATATTTTTAGTTCCAAGATCATACAGCTGTTTAAAAAAACAGAAATGGAAGTGAACTGAGGGTGTCTGAAATCAGAGTTCAGATCTCTACCTACCGGAGTACACTCTCAATAGTTCCTTCTATGACTTCTGGATTTGGGGTTTTGCTTAAGAAGCAACCTTCCCCATTCCGTGATTATATTTTAAAACCTCTCTAACTTGTGTTTAAAATTCTGATTCTCTATCCCTGTATTTAACTGTTTGATACAACTGGAATTTACTTTGTGTAGCTTTATTTTCCAAATGGATAGCCTGTTATTCCAACAGCACTCACTGAATGACTCATCTTTTCACTACTATTTGAACTGGCCCATATATCGTAACTTGAAAAATGTCATTTCTCAGGCTAACTTGACCCAGTATCACTGCCACTTTGCTATGTAGTTCTTGCTTCTCTTCTGTGACTGGTGGAGCAATGAAGCATTGTAAAAACTTGAAGTGTATGAATGAGAAAAGTTAATAAATATGGAATGTAAAAACAGCTTTTCAGAATCAGATATTATGCTTTTTTTTAACCTTTAGGCTTTAAAAGTCAATTAAGATTTCATTTATCTGATATGGATTAAGCCTCCACTGTTCTAAATATAGGACAACTCTTCAACTCATGAACATTTATTTATACTGTTTGTCTATTACCTTACAAGTTCCAACTCTTTTTCTAAAGTGACTAACTTGTGCTCTATTTGTGTGATGTTTAAAATCCTCTAAATTAGTGGTTCTCAATCTCAGCCACAAACCCCATCTCAGAGAAACTGAATCAAAACCTCTGGGAGATTTTTTTGGGTATTTTTTCAGAGTTTCTGGGTGATTCTACCGTATAGCCACTGCTCTCAATTATTAGCAAAAATCTTAAGGAGCCAGAGTACCTATAGCTACGAGTCATTTGCACATTATAAAAACCAAAAGTATTTGCTAAAGGCAATTTATATAACTATGTAAAGCTATCTCAAAAAACTGCAAATGTGCAAATATAGTCCTCCAATCCTGTTTCAGCTAATGATATGTTTTAAGGGTCTTTTAGCTTGTCTCCCACAGCATTTTACAGGATTAGTCGCTCACTACTAACAAGTTAATTATAAATTTACCAATTATTGCTGGAGGAATTTGTCAGATAACTGAAATCTAACATCGACTTACTATATGCAAAAGTGAAACATTTCATTTTCTAAAAATTTCCACCTTGTCTAGAAATAATCATTATACTCCTTAATATTAAACTTGGGTTTATGTATAAGAAATGAGCCAATTTAATTTTTTTTCCAGTCAATTTTGAAGATTTTGAAATGTTGCTGTCCACTATAAATCACTTAACATCCTGAGTACCAATCTTTATTTTGCTCACCTCAATTACAGATGTCATAAATAATAATAATTACATGAAAAAGATGTTTATATGTTTAAAAAAAGAGTCTAATTCATTGCAATTAAGACCTTAGTGATAGAGAAAGATGAAGAAGCTAATACTAGAATGGAAGAAGTATTACTCTGCAGCAGTTTACTGTCAGTAAAGTAGTTCATCAAACTGTTGCAGAGTAATTAGCAGCAAGGGGCAAACAAGAGAAAGACACCTTTCCTAAGACTGAATTTTCAGAGATTTTTTCCTGAAATGTCTTTGAATGATGCATAAAGTAGTAAACACATTCAGAACTTTTGATGATACATGTAAATGAAAATATTTTTATTATTGAAGTATTACACAAGTTAGCAACATTTTAAGCTTTATTATTTTCAGGTATTATTCCAATGATCTTATTTTGGTTGTAACTGTTCTTGATTATTTATCAATATCCTTTTCCTTTCCTAATAGCATCCAGATTTTCCAAGGGGAATCATACCTCATCCTTTTCTATGCAGAAAGTAACCAAGCTATGTGAGACTGACCCCAACCCCAATTAAAGACTGTCTTAAACTAATCAGTACACAGAGTTCTTCCTAGTCACTTCAACCCAGCATAGTCTGCAGCACACGCCCCAGTTGTTCCTGGTCGCCATCCCAAGAGGAGGGAAACCCAAGGATGATGCTGACAATGGGAAAAGAACAGAACCAAGAGATTCACAGAGAAATGGCAGCCAGAGCCCTGACGGTGCCCAGCCTCTGCACTTTTCAGTTATTGCGGCCAATAAATCCCTATTGTTTTACTGAAAGCATCCTAACTGATTGAGGAGTCTACCTCAAATGAAAAGCATTCATTGATCTAGCTAGCCAACAGCTTTAGGAAAGAGGTTTAAAAAGTAGAACCTTGATGATATTTTTGTGCTAGAAAGTACCTAATAAAAGCTTTGCAGACAGTACCATTACGTGTCTGTATTAGTTTCCTATTGCTGCTGTAACAAATTATCACAAACTTAGTGGCTTAAAACAACACAAACTTATTTTCTTATTTCTTACAATTCTGGAGGTGAGAAATCTAAAATCAAGGTGTCAGCAGGGTGGCACTCCTTTTGGAGCCTTCAGGGGAGAATCTATTTCCTTGCGTTCTAGAAGTCACCTGCATTCCTTGTCTCATGGTCCCTTCCTCCACCTTCAAAGCACATCACTCCAACCTCCGGTTCTGCGGTTACACCTCCTTTTTCTGACTCTTGGCACCTGCACCCCTTTTATAATGACCCCTGTGATTACACTGGGTCCACGTGAACAACCCCAGATAATTTTTCCATCCAGGTCCTTAACCTGAAAAACCTGCAAAGTTCCTCTTGTCACATAAATTAATACATTCAGTATCCAGGGATTAGGACGTGGACGTCCTGTTGGGGGGCTGGTCATTATTCTGCCTGCCAGTGTCCATATCCTATCAGCAGGGAAAGGAGTATAAAGTAATCAAAGAAACTTCGTTTCCTGACCTTCCTCTTAAAAACAGTCATAATTTACTTTTTTTTTCTTTCATAATTTACTTTTAAAAGGAGGCCCAGTGTACTTATCAAGCTCACTGCCTTCTTTGGAAAGATTCCTTAATCACTGGTTTCACGATTTGTATTCTTAACCCCAGCACCATGATCACAGCAAAACGTACAGGGGATGGGTGTTTCGATTAAAGGCACTGTTTCGAGGCTGGCAAGGGGTTTTATGAATTGTTCTGAATCAAGAGCTCTGTCCAACTACCCGATTCTGGATGGTGACTGGCCGATCCAATCAGATCCTCTCTTGAGTAGTACGAACACAGAGCCAAAAAACTGAAGTCAGTTTGTGATGACAGGAGCGACAGAAACAGAGCAGGAACAACTGGGCAGCACTACTTAATGGGTCCCTAGAGAAGTGGTTTCTACATTTTTGATTATGCATCCCAGTAACTAAAAATACTTTGAGCACATATCTCATATGTGCATTTACTGACATATACTATCACAATGAACATTCCAAAACACATAAATATGAATTTAAAGAGAAGGTAAAAGACGAAATATAAATTTATTTTCTTCTTCTTAATGGATTATCTTGTGTACCTGACTGTGGAGGCCTGCACCACTGGGGATGAGAAAATACATACCCATGTTACTGAAGGGACAACTACTAGAATTACTACTGAAACATCAGAGGTGCTGTCAGGTTATCAGAATGCTTGACTCATTAATGTGAATCTTGCTAAAATCTTGCCCTGGTTCCCCTTTCTGTAGGCAAGACAACTTACCATCATAAAAGAAATTCTAGACCAGCAGAACTTTGTGCCTTGATGGAAATGTTCTTTATCTATGCCGTTCAGTACAGTAGCTACTAGTCACGTGTAGCTGTGAAGCGCTTGAAGTTTGGCTAGAGTGACTGTGGAACTGAATTTCAAATATTATATAATTTTCATTCATTTAAATTTAAATAGCTAGTGCCTACTGTATCAGCACAGGTCTAGACCTTTCTGAGTTATATTATTGTTAAAAAAAGAGTCAATAGATGTAAAACTACTAAGTAAAGCTTATTTTATATATGAGTAGCAGGATTTGGCAATATATATGTCAAAATCTAGTTTGAATCTTAGCAATTCTATGGAGGGAAATTAACCATCATTGTTTCGAATGGTTAAAACGAATGAATAATTTCTATTCTTCAACCATGTCAACTTAGACTCTAAGTTTATAAAGCCAGCTTTTTCCCAAGCATTAGAGTATTAATTAAAGTTGTCTACAGCCTAATTTGGGAGGCAAGACAGGCACATGAAATATGTACACAAATATTAATGCTATGCACACATTTCATAATTATAACATAAGAAATGTATAATTAGAGAAAAAAATGATATGTCTTGGTCCTACTACAAACTACCACTAAACTTGTATAAACTTGGGCTGGCCATGTAACTTCATTGGGTTCATGGTTTTCTTACTTATAGAATAAAGGGGGAATGAACAGGAAATTCTTTACTGTTCTTGAGATCTGACATTCTGTGATTTACAACATAATTGTTAGTTTTGATGGGGTGTGACTCATGACTTGTGGAACAGGTCAGTCAAAACTGGGCTTGAGTGAGCACAGATGAAATTTATGGATAAGCAGAAAGCATTAAAGAATTGTGAAGGATTCTTCAGAGGGAACAATAAATAAACAAGCTACAGGGTGTAGTAGGAATTGTAAAGAGATTAGCCTAGCTAGTCTAATACAAGAAAAATGTTAAGGGAGTGACACATAGGAATGGCCCAATTTGACAGGGTGCTAATACCTAAACAACAGAATTTGATTAAATCTCCTGAGAATGGGAAGAAAGAGCAATGTCTTTATAGTTAAAGTGGGTTATCTTGTACGTAGCATATAGTTTGGTCCTGCTGTTTCATCCAATCTGATAATCTCTACCTTTTAATTAGTGCTTAATTAGTCCATTTACATTTAATATGATTACTAAGAGATTATTGATATGATTACTGTAATTGACTGATGTAGTTACTATCTTGCTGTTTTCTGTTTGTCCCATCTGTACTTTTATTTCCTTTTCCTTATTTTTCTGCCTACTTTTGGACTGACCACTTTTTAGGATTCTACTTTACATTCTTTGGTGGCTTATTAACTCTCTGTTGTATGTTTTTGGTGATTGCTTTAAAGTTTATAGTATGCATCTTTAATTTATCACAGTCTAGTTTATACCATTTCATGTATAAAAACCTTACAAGAGTATATTATATAGTCTTTCTGCTATTTTTGTCATACATTTGACTTCTAAATATGTTAGAAACTTCACAATACATGCTCTTTCTGCTTTAAACAGCCAGTTACTTTTCAAAGAGATTTAGGTAGTAAGAAAAGAAGCATTTTATATTTAACCATATAGTTAATATTGCCCAGGCTTCTCATTTCTTTGTGTTGATCTACATGTGTGTCTATAATCTGTATAATCTTCCTTCTGCCTAATGGCTTTCCTTATACATTTCCTGTAGTGTAGGCTGCTGAATTCTTTCAATTTATGTCTGAACAAGTCTTCCTATCGCTAATATTTTTAAAAGATATTTCTGCCTGCTAGAGAATCCTAGGCTGACTGTCCCCACCCCCACCCTTTCAGGACTTTAAAGATGTTTCTTTACTATTGGCTTGCTTGCATTGTTTCCCATGAGAAATCTGATGTCATTATTATCTTTGTTCCCCTTGGTGTAGTTTTCACATTTCTTTTGCTTGAGGCTCATTAAGCCTCTTGTATTTGTGGGTTCATAAAAGCAAATTTGGAAAAATTTTGTCATTATTTCTTCGAACATTTATCTGTCTCTCCTCTCTTTGGGGACTCCAGTTTCATGAATATTAGTCCAACTGAAGTTGTCCTACGCCTTTGTTCATTTTTCAGTCTCTTTTCTCTTTGTGTTTTACTTGACTTTGAATAGTTTTTATTGCTATGTCTCCAAGTTCTTTTCCAATCTTTTCTTTAGGGTATCTAATCTCTTCTACTTGGATTCTTGTTTAGAAAACATATTTTTTCATATTTCTACTTAATTTGCTCAGTCTTCTAATTTTTTGAATACATGGAATAATTATAATAAATGTTTCAATGTCCCTGTCTACTCATTTCATTGTGTTATTTCTGGGTTGGTTTCAATTGATAGTTTTTTTTCTAATCATTATGGGTTGTATACTGCTGCTTTGCATGCCTGGTAATTTTTCATTGGATGCCAGACTATGTGAATTTTACCTTGTCTGGTGCTGGATATTTATATATTGCTATAAATATTATTGATCATTGCTCTAGGATGTAGTTATCTGGAAAAAGCTTGATCTTTTGGGGTCTTGCTTTTAGACTTTTTAAGGCAGTATCAAAACTGATTCAATCTCTGGTTAATTTTTCCCCACTATGGAGGGAGGCAAAACCTTTCTGAGTACTCTACTGGATGGCCTATGAATTATGAGGTCTTCTATTCTGGGAGATAGGAACAGAAACTAGTTCTGTTTGAGCTCTGAAAATTCCTCTAATCCTTTTGGGTAATTCTTTCCTCAGCCCTGGCTAGTTCCTCATACCTGTATATTGATCAGTATTCAGCTGCAGACTGGAGGGGGATCCTCTGTATGTATCCACAGCTCTCACTCGCTGTGAAGTTCTGTACCTTCTACTCAGTCCTAGCAGCCCAAGCTTCCTGAACTCCTTGCTCCAAACCCTCAATTCAGGGAGACCATTGGGCTTTACGTGGGTTTCTCCTTCTGAAGCCATGTCTAGAAATTTTCTCCAGAGAATAGTTTGCACCTTGCCTCTCAGGGATCACTGTCCTGCACTGCCTAGGGTCCAGAGTCTTAAAACTATTGTTACATATATTTTTTGCCCACTTTCTTGTTGTTTCAGGTGGAAGGGGAAATCTGGTCCCTGTTACTCTGTCTTAGCCAGAAGTAGAAATCCCATTAGCCAGTTTTGAGTTAACTCTGCAATCTTATTTCATCAGTTTTTCTTCCACTGATTTTTTTGGTCTCTCCTACACTACTTGGAATCAACTTTACCATCTTGATGGTTCTTTAATTCATGAGTTTAATCCATTTTTGACACATGCTTACTATATATTTGTGTAAGACCCATGTTTTTTAACTTAAAAAAAATTGTACTTTGACACTACTTTCAGACCTTTTAATTCTTCCAAACTCAGCTCAGACACACAGGATTCTGTATCTGATCTCAAGGTAAAGTTAATCACTGAATTCCTTAGAATTCCTGCTGCGACACTTCTGTACTTGTCATCATACCTCACGGCAAGTGGAGGTCTGTGATGTCAGTATCATCAGCACGGTGACTGGCACACAGTGGGTCTTCACTGAGTATTTTCTGAATGAACAAACCAAAGGAAAAACGCTAACTTTTTGCTTCTCAAGCTGTACTACTTCGCTGTGATGTGGGGCATACAAAGCCACAGGGTAAACACGGCAGACACTCCTAGAAAATACACATCACTGTTACAGCAACAGTATCATGGGGGGTGATGCAAAATTGCCTAGAATTTTAAAGCAAATGGCAGCCTCCAGCTGTGTCCTCTTTAGGTTATGCCTCCCCACCCGGAGGGTTTCCTGTGCCTCTGAGAGGAATATATGAGTGAAAAGTAAGTAAGAGGACTGCTTTAGCCCAAGGAATTGACTCAAAAAACCGGAAATTCCAGGCACTGGGTTTGGGTGTATAAAGTTAACAGGCAGAGGTTGAAGCTATGGGAGGGTGGAATGTTAGTACTGGGCTGGACCTTCTCTAAGTCTTTACAGCTCGTCCCACTTCAGTTATAACAATGCTCTTTATTAAAAGTTAAGGTTGGGGGGAGGGTGGTAGCTCAGTGGTAGAATGCATGCTTAGCATGCATGAGGTCCTGGGTTCAATACCCAGTACTGCCACTTAAAAAGTAAATAAATACATAAATAAACCTAATTACCTCTTTCCACCAAAAGAAAAAAAAAAGTTAAGGTAATCATCGATAGCTCTTGCTTCTGTCGGTATAATTTTGGCCTGTGTTAGTGTTTTTAGAGGACTCATGCAACTGGTTATCAAGATACTGTTGATAAAAAAAGATACTGATTACTTTTATTCCTTCTTAGTGTTTTTATATTCCTAGGAATAGACATTTTACAAGGATTGCAAATAGAGACAACCCAAGGGGAATTTCGCCTGAGAGTTCGCATGGTGAAAACAGTTATACAGGGGCACCCCCGTCATGCACCTCTGGTTCTGCCACAGGCTACTCAAATAGTTAATATCAGACAATATCCGGTGCCCAGAGGCCACGATGAGATAAGACAGACTATCTTAAACTTGAGGAAGCCGGTATTATTTGGCCGTTGCATAGCCCATATAACTCTCTAGTGTGGCCAGTGAGGAAGCTAGACGGCTCCTGGAGGATGACAGTGGACTATCGAGAACTGAACCAAGTCACCCTCCCCACCCCATGCACGCGGCTGTGCCAAATATAACAGATTTGATGGGCCGGCTGTCCCATGAACTGGGTACTTGCCACTACGTGGCTGACCTGGCCAATGCATTCTTCTCTGTAGACGTAGCCCGAGAGCCAAGAACAGCTTGTGTTTACCTGGGAAGGTAGACAACGGACGTTTGCTGTGTTACCGCAGGGATACCTACACAGCCCCACACTATGCCATGCATGGCCTGGTGGCCCAGGACGTGGCCACACTGGCACAAACTGGCTACTGTTCGTTTGTTCCATTATATAGATGACATAATGCTAACCTCTGATTCTCTTTCAGATTTGGAAACCAGTGCCTCAACTCTGCAAGAAGCTCTGCTGGGCTGGGGGAGCGCCGTGAACGAGGACAAAGTGCAAGGACCTGGATATTCTGTCAGATTCTCGGGTGTCGTCTGGTCGGGTAAGACAAAGTGCTGCCTGAGGCGGTGAGAGACAAGATCCAGGCATATTCTCGTCCGGAGACGGTTAAACAGTTACAGACTTACTTGGGCCTTCTGGGATATTGGCGGGTGTTTATCCCTCATCTGGTCCAAATAGCTGAGCCCCTCTACAAACTGATTAAGAAGGGAGAAGTCTGGGATTGGACAGATGAAGCTGAACATGCATTTGTAGAAAATAAGAGGGCGATGGCCCGAGTGCAGGCGCTGCGCACTATAGATCCAGACCTCCCTTTCTGGCTAACAGTCCATGCGGACAATGATGGATATGGTTGGGGATTATGGCAAAAGCATGGGCAATGGAAGGTGCCTTAGGGTTCTGGTCTCAGCTGTGGAAAGGGGCTGAATATCATTATTCTTTAATTGAGAAACAATTGTCAGCAACTTACGTATCTTTGATAGCCACTGAGCCCCTGACAGGGAAGGAGGAGGTACAGGTACAAACCACATACCCCACTGCAGGACGCATACATACGTGGGCAAAGCAACCCTGATCGGGGACTGCACACACACTGACCCTAACTAAATGGGGTGCTTACTTAGGACAACAGTCCCACTACGCCACTAGACCCTTGGCTGCAGAGCTGCAGCAGGTGTTAGGGCCTGTGAGATTTGTTGTGCCTGCTTTACAGATGCTCCCGCATCAGGGGGTGGATTCCACACTTATTCCCTTTCACGAGGGAAAGGGGCCACCCCCGGGAGATGCTTGGTTATGGATGGTTCTTGCAAGGGCAGTCTGCCCACTTGGGTTGCAATGCCATTGCACCCTGCCACTGAAGCCTTCTGGTATGAGACAGGAGAAGGCCAGTCCAGCCAATGGGCTGAGTTACAGGTGGTGTGGACGGCGTTAATGTATGAACCCAGCCCCTTACATGGATTTGCATGGACAGTTGGGCTGTACACTGAGACCTCATGTTATGGCTGCCCCAGTGGGCCATGCAGAACTGGATGATTGGGCACCAACCTCTATGGGGATAGTGTATGTGGAAACAATTGTGGGACAAAGGCCTAGGAAGTCAGTACACTATTTACCATGTGCCAGGGCACTGCCCAGCCTTGGCACTGGGCAATGATGCCGCTGACGCACTAGCCCAACTTTGCCCTGTACAGGCCATGGCTCTGGGACCCCATATAGGTCCCTGGCTCCATAAGAAACTTGGTCATGTAGGCCTGCACATGATGAGACAGGTAGCGGAGCGGTGGGGCTGGCAGTTGAGCCAAGGTTGAAGCCAAGAATGCCGTACGGCAATGCCCATGGAGTGCTAAGTGCCATTCGCACCGGCGGCGATGGCCCAGCAGGCGGGGATGATTGCACAGGGGATCCAGCCGTTGCAGGTATGGCAAGCAGACTGCACAGGCCCATTTCCTACCAGTGTGGGTTTGCGGTACCTGCTGGCGGCAATAGACACCGATACGGGCCTGGGTTTCGCTCATCTGGTGCTCCGAGCTACGCAGGACTCTACCATCACAGCACTGGAACTTTTACGGGCCTTTTACGGGATTCCCTTGGAAACACAAAGTGATAGAGGGACCCAATTTACTGCCCAACAGACCCAGGAATGGGCCGAGGAAAATGATATTAAATGGACATTGCATGTGCCTTATCGCCCCCAAGCAGCAGGAATGATTGAGCAATACAATGGCTTACTAAAGGATAAATCAAGGGCTCTCAGACCACAAGCATGAGGCTGGAACACTGCACTGCCGCAGGCGGTACGTCTTTTAAAAGAACAACCTCGCCATAACAGGTATGAGCCCACTTTAGATAAGTTATTGCGAGGGAGCTCTTGGAGGCTCAGGGTTGGGCCCATGAATGACGCCTCCGATATACCAATAGTAGGGCGTGCGTTAATATTACGTGCTCCCAGGGTTTTGAACTCGGGACAACAGAACACATGGACATGGAAGGACCAGGTTCAGGCTGAAGGCCCCTGGCTGGCCCTTTTAGAACCACGGGGCGACGGGCCAAAGAAGCCCTGCAGGTGACCCCACGGTGTGGGGGAGTGGCCTTTTGATGTACGGGTCACCCTAGGAGAAATGGGGGTGTCCCTACTCAAAGAAGCAGAAGCCCCGTGACTCTGGGCAATTCCACTGATAGCCCCCGAAGCACTTCCAGAGTGTAACCAACCCAGTGCGGGCAGATTGGTGTGGTACCAGCGCCCAGGGCGAACAGCCCTTCCTGCCACTATACTCTCACAGGACAGTAAAGTAGCCTGCATCCTCCTGGAAGGGAGAGACTTGCCAATTACGGTGTCCACCTCTGCTTTATCCTTCTGCCCAGGGTAACGACGAATACTGTCTTCTCCGGGGCGCACACATTTGCGGAAGTCCACAACATCTCTCATTGTTGGGTCTGTACTGAACTTCCCATAGAAGCAGGAGATGGACTGCCATGGCAACTATAACCCGCGTCCGAAACTAATTGGAGCGCAATGACCGAATGGAACGCCAACAGGGCAGCAGGATTGCCCTGGGACTTGTGGCGGCAGACTATCGAAGATATGCTCCATTGTGAGCAGGTCAATGCACCCCACTAAGTGGAGGACAGTATGGAATGGGTGAGGATGGATGAATAGTATTCTTGTAAAATTAACAAGTCTAAGCCCCTTCTGTATCGAGCAGCAGTTTTAAAGTGATGCTCCAAATCACACAGTAGGGTGGCTCCCTAAAGAGCTATGTGCCAACATCACTCACAATTAAATGCCTCTACGTGGTGGGATGGATAGCATTTGATTGGCACAAAACCCACCGATTTCCTGTCTCCAGGGTACCTGTGGGTATGTGGCGCTGATGGATGGTCTCATCTCCCCGCTAAATGGACAGGGCGCTGTACTTGGGGTAAAGCTTACTTGCCCGAACGTATCCAGCCCACCTTAATGGAGCACCCTGTGAACTGGGATCTGCTGCACACCCAGCTGGCACCATGAAAAGCATGCAGCTTGGTGGTTTTATCCCCTGGCCCTGTTCCTGCCAGGTGCTGAGACCATCAGTGTAGAACTGCAGGTAGAAGCTTTAGCTCAGGCCATATCAGCTACATTAAATGTAACTAAAAAAGCCATCAAGGAATTTTTAGATGAAACCACCCAAATGCGAAAGGTGGTTTTACAAAACAGGACGGCACTGGATATTCTCACTGCAAGCCCAGGCGGCACATGCGCTGTGTTACGTACTGAACGCCGTATCTATATACCAGGTCGCCAGAAGGAAGTAGCTGAGGCACTACAAGAAATAGATCAACAACTATATCATGTAGATGGTGTAATTTAAGATCCCCTTAAGGAGTGGTGGGCATCCTTAACGTTCTCCTGGAGATGGGGGCCAACTGTCCTGGCCATTGCAGCTGCCTGTCTAGTGATAGGATGCTGTTCCCTATATTGTTGTTGTGGTCTTCGGGCACAGTGCTCTGCTCTGCGGACCAGGGTCCCCATGACCTAGGGGGTGGAATGTCGGCGGTCTTAAGTGAGTAGGCCGTGGGACCCAGGGCAAAGTTCACAATAACTTGCATGTGTATGAGGTAAGAAGTAAATATATGCATGCGTTAGTAGCATGAGGAAGCATTATGAACAACACGCATGCGTGAGCGTAATGAAAGGACCAGTGCGTGCACCTGAGCGTGCGTGCCACCTGCTTGTACTGCAATAAAGTGCTGTTTTGCTCCATGTTGGTTCCTCGTGCATTTTTCCAGTTGCGTAGCTCACCTCCTTGGATCCCTCTCCAGCCTCCCGTGGCTGACAGGTACATTCTAACCAACATAAAACAAGTCAATATCTAAAGAGATGAAACAGGAAACCTCTTCGCTTTTCATTTAAACTCTAAACTGGCTCTCTACTAGCCTCTGAGCAGCATTCTGTTGCCAGCTCCTTCAAAAACTGGAACACCTTAAGGGTACTTTTAGTTATTCTGGTAGATTGCGTTACCTTGCATAAAGTTTCTAAATGATTCCTTGGAACACAGATAAATTATTTAAGAACTAGCTCTTACTTCATCTGTTGGTATAATTTTTGGGCTGTGTTAGTTTTTGGAGAATTCGTGAAAGTAGTTATCAAGATACTGATCACTAAGTTCTTTAAGTTCTTTATTCTCTACTTAATTCAGTAGACTTTGTTTCATCACAAACTTACAGGATCAAAGAGCTGGAAAGAGACTGTAGATCCTCCTTGATGACAAAAGAATGGGCATCAAAAGACAGTAATATATTCAGCATGACAAAAGAACAGAGCCAGAATGATTTCAAGAGCAGTACACAGATGTCACATTTTCATTTTGAAAGAAGCTCGATTTTTCAGTTGATATTACAACAGTCAGCTGAGGGCTAGAATGCACTATCTTAATCATGATTATAGTTGACCTTTGAACAACACAGGTTTGAACTGTGCAGGTCCACTTACACGCAGATTTTTTTCAACAGTAAATTCTACAGTACCACACTATCTGTGTTGATTGAATTGGTGGATGTGGAGCTGTGTATGTGGAGGGCTGACTATAAGTTATTCACAGATTTTCAAGTGCAGGAGGGTTTGCGTCCCTGACCCCAGCGTTGTTCAAGGGTCAACTCTACTTTTATTTGCATCATACATCACAGTCTGGAAAATCCTCTCAACATGAGTAAGTGGCCATATGGTGTGGTGGTTAAAGGGCTCTTTTGAACAGACTGATTGGACTAGAATATCAGCTCTGTCACATACTCCACGACTTGGGGCAAGATATCTTAATCCCTACGAGTCACACACTTGCCCTCTCTAAAATGAAGCCAGCAACAGCATCTCCCTTAAAGGGATTTGGAAAGAACTAAGTGAGTGAATATGTGGAAAGCGCTTAGCATGGTGCCAGGCACACAATAAGCTTGGAACATATTATCAGTTAATTATTACCTATTAAAAACAAAGTACTTAAAGTATTTTTAAAGAAGAAAGACTACCCTTTGACCTAAGCCCTTTGACTCCAAGGTTGGCTCTTTCTACAGTGTGTAGACCAGCTGTGGCTGCCACCTTGTACCATTCTGAGAGCCCAGCTTAGGAGCACTACTATCTTATTCCTGTTAGCTCAGGTACAAGGCCTACAGGCCAATGTCTCAGCTTTTCTTTTATTTCACGTGGATTTCTTTCAAGGATGATTATTTTGACATGACCCACTCAGCCTCTGGTATTCTAACCTGTCATTTCAAATCCCTTTACTGAACTTTTAAAAAGTTGACAATGTTTGGTTGATAATTACCTTCGTCTTCCTCACGTAAAATTAATGCTAGCTGTTAACATTTTATCACAGTACTTTGCCTCTCATAAAACACAAAACACTGTGATTTAGGATGAGTTTGTACCCCGTTTGAGCCAGAGATACAATAACAACAGGCCCTACACCTTAACAATTTATGATGAATTTCTTCCAGAAAGCACAAAACGTACAAGGCAACACACTTTGAAGGGAGCATGTCTGTTTTTATAAGAACCATCCCATTTTTATTTTCCTTTTCTGATATGTGAAATTCCACACATTCTATGGACAGCCTGAATGTAATTCTACATTCCAAAAGAAGTCATTTATTTAACATTTAAACTTGAGGTCAATTGTACCCATTTGTCAAAAGTCTGGTTCAAACCTCTCAAGGTCTAGTCTAATTCCCTGCCACATTACAGCCCACATTTTCATACCACTTTGTTTATATTCCTTTTATGGCAAGTATTATAATTATTATTCACAAACATGCCTTATCATCTTCAAAATCTATCCAGAATCCAACTGCTTCTTCCCATCTTCATTGCCATCACTCTAGTTCAAGCCACTGTCATCTTCCGCCTGAATTATTGTAGTATCTTTCTAACTGGTCCTGCCTTTTCACCTTTGGTCCTCCCACCTCCACACAAATCTATTCTCAACACAGCAGTTAGCATGATCCTGTAAGAACTCTAGCCAGATTATGTCACTCCATTCCTCAAACCCATTCAGCCACTGAGTAAAAAGCCGAAGTCCTTATACTGGCCCTATAGGAACCCGCCCCAGCTCCCATCCCTGACAATCCCCCAGCTTCCATCCCTCTTTTCCTTCACCGCCTCCTGATGTTCTTGAACTCACCAAGCATGCTCTTGCCAGAGGGCCTTGCACTCTGTTGTTCCCCCTGCCTGGAAAACTCTTCCAGATGCTCACTTGCCTTGCTCTCCTGCCTTCTCTAAGTCTCTGTTAAAATGTCACCTTACGAAACAAGAGAGGCCTTTCCTTTACCCTATGTAGAAAAGTGACAAACCTCTTCCCCTCTCTATTCCCTTTATACTGCTTTTTTTTTTTTCTACAGCATTTATCACCACATGGTACATGATACATTTGCTTATTGTTTGTTTCTCCTCCCTTCAAAAAAATAAGCACTCCATGAGGGCAAGGACTTAATCCGTTCACTGTTGTATACCCAGTATCAACAATCCCTGTCCCGGAGCAGGCAATCAATACGTACTTATTGAATATTGAATAAAGGAATGGCCCTTTCACTACAGAACATACGCTCCTTGAATTTCTCTTCACCTTTTTATCATCACCCATTGTGGAGGACTTCATTTAATGGACCCTTCAGAAATATTTTTAAACGAATGAAGAGCAAGGGAACTGAAGTTACTGAGAATGCTTGGCACGAGTCTACAAAGGATGAGGAGGGGTACCAACAATCCCAGGATCTACATACACTGGAAAGCACACTATTCTAAAATGAAAAGGTGGTCGTGCAAAGGGGAACCAGAGCTTTCTCCACCTGCCAACATTTCCATGCTGTGTTAATATTTCTAAGGCATTCGTTAAAGTTATCAACATGTAAGTAAAACCTCCTTAAAACGGTCGTTTTAATTTATTATTCTTAGTTAAACTTTACGCATCTGGACTCTTTTAGGTTCGTTCCCTACTGATATCGTTAGGTTTCCTAACAATCTTCGGAAATAAGATGTTCCAATACGCTTCCTGTTGACACAGACTCAGAGTGAGCAGTGGCCGGTTCAGTGTGGCTCGGCTAATAAGCGCCTGGGGCAGGATTCTAACACAGGATACCTGGCTTCCGGGTCACGGAACTCCCGCACGCAGGCCTTCTCCGGGATTACCAAGTCAAGGGTAGGCTCCGCCCTCGCAGCAGTTGCCTCCTAAAAGGTAGAAATACGATTGCGCACACTCCCAGAATAGCACAAGTACTTGCCCAGGTTTCAGCGGGGTCGGAAGGCTTTGGCATCAATCAGAGAAAGCAGTTCGGCCCACAAATGCCTTGAAAACTCGTTTCCTGGCCGCTGGCGCAGCACACCCAGGATGAATGAATCGCTCTGTAAACTGCAAGCCGCTAGACAAACAGTAGCGAAATGAAGCTTTGGAAAACAATACCTAAATGAGGCGGGCGACGAATAACTTGCTGACAATGGGCACCAGTCAATACTGGGACTGGGGACGGGACTAGGGGGGCTGGGGGAAGGGGTGCTCGAGAGGGGCTGCAGCTCTCCCGGAGGAGCTGCCAGCGGTCCAAGCGCCCGTCTCCGGGGTCTGGGTCTAAGGTGACCCGGACGGCCCAGGCCGGACCCGCCCCGAGACCCCTCTCAGCCCGGGCACCGGGCCCCTTCTGCCGTCGCCCCTCACGGCCCGGCCCGTTGCATCGCGTCCCGCTCCGAGGGCCCCTGGACAGCCCCCGAATCCCTTTCGGCAACCGGCCAGCCGCCAGCCGCGGGCCCCGATGCTGCTCACCTGCGCGCGATCCCGGTTCTCCTCTTCCGCGCCCCTGAGGCGTCTGGAACCGACCTGCGGCACCGCCCCCTCTTCTCCCCGCCCTCGCCCCGCCCTTTCGAAGCCGGAACTGCTTCTTCCGGGCCCTTTTCCCCGCCTCCGGGACCCCAGTGTGGCGTCACTTCCGCCTGCGCCCGGTCGCGGGCTGGGAGTACAGGTCTCGCGAACGCGCGGGAGCGTCCCAGAGTCGGGAGCGCGCCCCGCGGATGACAACAAATTCGTCGTGCGACTGCGGTGGCAGTGTCCGCTTCAGTCCCGGCCTCAGGCTCTGCTGCCTCCCGGCGCGGTCTCTTCCACCCTCTCTCTGTGTCAGCTAGGACCCCCTCGGAAGCCCCGGGCTTGGGGCGACAGGGACTCCGCGCCTTGTACTCGCTAGGCCTAGCGCGACCGGCGCGGCGCGGCGCGGCGCGGCGCAGGTGATGGGGTCGCCGTGAGGGATGGCGGGCGCCGACCGAGCATGAAGGGGCCTCTCCGGGCTTAGGCCCTACCGCGGCCTGGGCTCGTCCGCCGGGACCCGAGGCGCCGCTGCCGCCGCCGCGGCCTGGAGCTCGAGCTTGGGCGCCCAGGCCGGAGCCGCTCGCAGCCCCCGCCGGCGCAGCTGCCAGCCCTCATCATGCCTTGGCCGTTTTCAGAGTCCATCAAGAAGAGGGCCTGTCGGTACCTCCTGCAGAGGTACCTCGGTCACTTTCTGCAAGAGAAGCTGAGCCTGGAGCAGCTCAGCCTGGACCTGTACCAGGGCACCGGGTCCCTCGCCCAGGTACCCCTGGACAAATGGGTAAGAGCTGCCAGCGGCCAGCGGGGCGGGACTCACTCCCTTCTTTAGAGCGATTTGAACGAATGTTACCCCAGGTGACGTGGATTCAGTCCTTCTCTGGGAATTGTTTGGATCCAAGTGTGGCAGGGCTCAGAGAAATGTGTTGAAGTGTTGTTTAATCTGTTTCCAGCAAGTTTGCGCTCCCAAACCCACGTGTTCCAGAAACTTAACTGAGGTGATGGAATCTACACTGTGGGAATCAGCTGAGTCAGTGATTTGGGGGTCTGTGAAGCTGGCTGAAAGGGGTCGATGGAAGAAGATGATCAGTGTTGCCCCCTTGAGGATAGGAGGGGTCACCGGGTTCTCTGTAAACAAACCGTATTTCATGGGATGACACTCCGGAAAGATTAAGAATGAGGAGGAACTTTGGGGATGTCAGAATGCCTAGTTATTCCTTTATTTATTTTAGGTTGGTTACTTACACACTGCGGCCTCCGTACAGCGTTTGCAATCTGGAAGGTTAGGTGAAGGCCACGTCTGCCGGTTTGCCAGCTTTTGCTTGATACGTTTTTAGGGCCAGCCGGTGAATGCATGTGTGGCCCTAATTGTGCCTTTTGGTTATGCCTCTTTCCTTCATGTGACAAGTCGTAAAAAACAGGTGTTGCAATAAGCGCTGAAGCTGCAGTTTTCAAACGTTTAAAAACCTGTTTTCCACTTGTCATCCAGAGGTGGTGAATTGACTCATTTTAACAGGTGCTTGGTGTGCAGTTTAACTCAACCACATAGATCTGTACCTGCATTTCTGTGTTCAGTGCATAGTATTTTACTTCACGTGTATTCAGTCTTGAGTTTGACAAGAATGGAGTGGCTTTCCCACTTCCCCGAACTCCGTATACATAAGCATGTAATTTTATCAGCAAGCAGATGACTTAAACCAGGGAGAATACACAGAATATTGGAAGAGCCCTGGTTTGAGTAGCAGAAAGACCCAGTCCCACCCCATGGTCACCCATTTTGCCACAGTTAGTCAATTGACATTGGACATAGTAATTCACCTGAGTTCAGTAAACATTAATGGAGGGTTCACTCCATGCCAGGCACTATGTCAGGGTACTGCATTGCTATAATTCTTACCAGATTCTGATGGGTATTTTAAAATTCATTGGCCCGTAAGTTTATCCTTTCGGTAAAATTATGAATAGGCTGTCTTGAAGGAGGAGGGTTGGGCACTTATTAATTAACAAGTCTTTTTTTTGGTTCATATGACTTTGTATGCGTTATTCTTTAATGACTTTTCACATTAATCCTATAAGGTGGGTATTACTATTTCCATTTCACAGATGGCACTAAATAATTTGCCTCAAGTCACAAGGCTAGCAAGGGATATAGTGAGAATTCAAGCCCACCTAATTCTCTGAGCTTAATATTTCTTCATTAGTCACATGGCTTCAAGCCAAGGAAAGAGCAGTTAATGTAATTGAGCATTTGTTTATTTCAGGCACTGTCCTGGGCACTCTCATTTGTGTGCTTTTATTTAATCCTCATGGGAAATCCGAGGTGGTAATATTTGAATTATACAGTTTGACTTCAGGATCATTGGAAGAATAACTTAGGGGTGGACTTAATCTGAAGGTTATGTTTTGTTCTGCTCCTTGAAGATGAGGAATATGCCCAACCAAAATGATAATGTCGAATCATCCAGTAAACATTGACTGTTGCTGATTTTGTTATTAATTATAGTGTGCTGTGTTGATGACTAAGATAAATCTTGGTGTGACACTTAGATGTAACTATTTAAACTTCTGATTCCATATTCAGTTACTTTTGACACTTGCTTTTAGTGACTTTTATGACTGAAAAAAGATACCTCACAAAGATTCATAGATCCAAATGGAGGAATCACATCATTGGCGACATTCCTGATGTCTCAGCCATCAATTACGCAGAGGATTGTGTTGAAATCGCCTGTGACATTCCTGTCTTCCTTGATCTCAATCATTTATTCTTGCTAATTAATTGGAAGGTGTTGCATTTATATATATAAAGAATTAACTTTAAAACCCCTTTTTAAAAACACTGTTCAGTAGACTTTAGATTCATTGAGATAATTTTTCATGCTTTCAAACCTTTTGTAACCTGTGTAGATAATGATTTTTTAGAAAGTGTTTTTAATAGACATTGTCTCAGCAACAAAACCGTGTAACAGTGGGAACATTTCCAAGTATTTATCAGAATGTCCTCTCTATGGTATAAGTATTTGAAAAGCAGCTGCTTTTCTCACTGATTAATAAAGTGAGATATCTTTGAGAAGACAGATTGTGTGTTTTGTTTTTTGGAATATACAGATGCTACCAGTAGCCATCTGTCATCACATAAATGGTAGCTGTATTTAGAATTCTTCTCTTTGTGAAGAAGAAAATTGCTTATTATTTTTAAATTCAACTCCTAAATATTTGGCCATTAAAAAACCCCAGGAAATCAGAACATTGTCATTTTCTGTCTCTTACAAAGATTCTACTGTTTAAAGGTCTGTTTTGCTAATGTAGACTATATGCTCCAGTAAGTGTTATTGTGCTGAAACACAGGCCAAGCAGGGGTACCAATCTTCACCCTTCCCATCATGGAACTACCAGCCTTCTCCTTCTCCTTGTATGGCCTGAGTGAGAGTGCCAGTGACCATGTGTGTATTAAGTATTAGTACAACTTTTAAATCTATTTTATCTCTTTTTGGATTCTGATACCTTGGTTTTAACAAAGAAAGATACA
The DNA here is from genome assembly GCF_009834535.1 of Camelus ferus. NCBI lineage: Eukaryota > Metazoa > Chordata > Mammalia > Artiodactyla > Camelidae > Camelus > Camelus ferus. The sequence goes on along the minus strand of NC_045701.1, from coordinate 86,471,521 downwards.
TTCTTTTCCTAGTTAGTCTTATGGTATGTATTAAAAAGAAACATATAACTTAATTTTTTTTTTTAATGGAGGTACTGGGGATTGAACTCAGGACCTTGTGCATGCTAAGCATGCACTCTACCACTGAGCTATACCCTCCCCCCACTTAATGTTTGCTTTTATTCATCCTGCCAAGTACACCTTGAGTTCCCAGTAGTGCTCATCACTGTGCTGGGTAGGCACTGTGGAAGACAAAGAACCATAGTCAGCATTTATAAATTGTTTACTTGGTACCAGAAACCATGTTGGTAGCTTTACATGTTATTTCATTTATTCTTCCAATAACCTTATGAAATTGATACATCCCTATTTTATGGATGAGGAAATTGAGATTCAGAAGTTAAGAACTTGTCCAAAGCCACCCAGATAGTGAGTGACTGAACTTGGACCTAAACACGTAGTATGTTTTAAAGGACTATTCTTCAAACATGTTCAATTTTCTTTCAAAGATTTTTGAAAAATTACCGTATTTCTTGTACATTTAAAAATTGACTTAAAAATTTTTTTCATTACAAGTTTAGATAGTTGTAGAGGATAATTTTTGTTGTGTTGTAAATACTGATACAATAAAAATACAGTTTTTTAACCCAGTGGAATCGAAATGCCATTACATATTAAAAAAATGCTTGAACAAAGTCTTCATTAATATTTGGAAATTTAACATTGTGTCTTTTCCCATTGAACTCCTTTGTCCACCCTACTTCCTCTGCAGAATTTTCCTGTAATTTACATATTTTATGCTTATGTCTTTTATTGCTCATGCTGTCGTTTCTCTGCAATAAAAACATGTAACAAAATTGATATTAAAAATTTTGTTACCATTAAGCTTTCTTTTGCAGTAAGTGTATTTTCTGGTGTAACATCTTAATTCCCATAATTTCTTCACTATTTTTTCTTTTTTTTTTGAATTTTTTAGTGGTTTTCTTAGTGTTTGCTCTGGGCTTACCATATTGAGCTTATCAGTATCTCAATATAGTCATTAGGCTTTCAGTGTTAAATTTTTCCTCTGGATTGTGTGGTTATTACAGTTACTAGAGTGCAGTTGCTCAAAGACAATATAAATATATTATACATTTGAATAAGTAAACATAAAAACTTTTATTGGAAATATATTTATCAATGTTATGGATGTGTTTCCCCCCTTCCCTGATTTGTTCATGTATCAGTAGATAAATATACTTGCAATAATTTGATAAGATTCTTTATAAATTTCTTTCTACATTTTTAAAAGTTTTAAGCTTAAGAAACACTGATGCCATAAATAAGTAGATGAGAATTGTAGGGATTCTGCAGGAGTGGCATCGCTTAGTTCTTGGAATTTGATGGTCATGCCCAAAGCACGTGTAGGATGGGGAGACACGAGGCAGCTCACTGCCGGCCCTGCCTGGGGTTTTTACATCCTAGGCAGCGTATAAGGGAGGGCTCAGGGAGGGAAAAAGGTGTGCGTTTTTTGGCTAAGTGGGAGAAGGGAGCCTGTACGAGGGAGTATGGGAAAGGAGACCCAACATGATGCTGCTTCTTTAAGTACTCTTCTCAGGAAGATCAGTTTAAGGAAGGAATATATTTGGAGATTGAGGATCTGCATATGTATACCTTAAAACCATCCATGTCCATGTGCTCTTTAGGAAGTCTGTAGGATCACACAAATACCAGTGTGAGGAAAGCCAATTAAAGTAGTAACCTCCAGTGAAAAAATGTGAGCCAGTGTTCAACATGAGGCCTATAGACAAGGAATTGCGACACTCCCCTTACGCCACAGAGCATATAGGAAGTACCCCACATGCAGACTAGTGTTTGATGTATATTTGTTATTTCAACTCAAACACTCTATATTGTCTGCCACAAAAACATATATTCTACTAACTATACTTACATTAATTCTCTCTTCCTTCTGTTGTAAACACTCCTCTGAAACTGCTCTCAGTGGGATCACCCATACCCTGAATGTTGCTGAATTCAATGGACATTTAAAAATCTTTGACTTTTTAAAAATTAAGCAAATATTTATTGTGTACTTCTTATGGGCACTATACTTGGAGTATAGGATTCAACAAACCCATTATTGTCTTCAAGGAGCCTATGATCTAGAAACAAAGACTTAGTAAATTGAACAAGTAATTGTTAAGTGTGATAAGCGTTGGGAAAGTAGAGGGTGACAGAAGACTCACTAACAGGAAGACCGACCCTGCCCTGAAAGTGAGCTTCCCGGAAGAAGTGGTGTTTTAAATGAGGGCCAACTAGGTCTGAGCCAGGTGCAGAAGGTGGGTGTGGGAGGCCATCCACCTGGAGAATGGATTGAGACTGCTGGAACCTGCTGTAATCCAGAGAGATGGTGGTGGGTTGCCCCAGAATTGACTTCTTGTTGGCTTTTGCTGCACTTGACCATGCCTCTCTTTATGTTGTCTTTCAGCAGTTTTCTGGGACAAGAGGCTCTCTTGATTTTCCTTCTACTTCTCTGTTTGCTTTTCATAGTTTACTTTGTAGGTTCCTCTTTCTTAACATGTTTCTTAAGTGTTGGTGTTTATCAGGATTCTCTCCTAGACTGCTTGTCATTTTACTCTACGTCAGTTCCCAAAGGCTCTCTCTCCTCCCCCTGCGGCTTCGTTTAGCCCTCTGAGTTTGTAATGCCTTTCAGTATTGCAAGCCCAGATGGCTTTCCTGAGCTCTGGACCAGACCATCCAGCTGCTTTCTATACATCTCCACCTCCATGTCTGCTCAGATGTGCTCTTTGGAACTGAACTCATCCTCCCCTTCCCCTGTCCTCAGTCAGTGGTCCCACTGTCTAAGCAGTGCTTCAGGCCAGCAGCCTGGGAGTCATTCTTCGTTCCCTCTTTTCTTTACTCTTCGTGATGCCAATTAAATCTGCTTCCTAATATATTTACAAAAATTCGTCTGTCTCTACCTTTCCTCATTGTCACTATCCTTGCTAAACCAATTTCTCTAATTTCTCTGCTTGAGTCTGCCTCTCTGCTTGAGTTTGCTTTCCAGCAGTACGTGCTCTACACAGCAGCAGGAGTGACCAACTAAAAGTTCTAATCTCATCGTGACAATCTTTGCTTAAAATCTTTCAATGCCTTCACTTTTCCCTTGAGATAAATTTCAGACTCTAACATTACCTACAAGGCTTTTTGGATCCCAGTCACCCTTATGTGTGTAGTCTTGTCTCTGGCTCATTACCCTGGGATGCCGCACTAAAGCCTAAAGCAGCTTCCCACACCCTTCCCCCAAAATACTCTTGTATCTCAAATACGTGTGCTTGCACTCTCTGACCTCTGCCTTCTTTGAGTTCTTCCACATGCTGCTGTCTGCCTGGACCAGTGTGCTTGGTAAGCTCCTCAGCCTTCTGGCCTCAGCTTTAAATAGCACTTCCTCAGGTGGCCTGCCTTGAATCTCCAGGTTAGGTTCTTTCACACACTCAAGTAGTGCAGTGTGTTTCGGTCATGCAACTCATCACACTTGAATTACATGTGTCTTTCATGGTAAGCTATTTTGTATGCTTAGGAAGGACCAGGAATCATCTTTATCTTGGTCTCTACTTTTTATATCCATAGTGCCTGACACACATATGAACATATTTAGCACTTTTGAATAAGTTAACAATTTTAAGTTCTTGTTGCTGTAATATCAAAATGCACTTGGTTTTTCTCTTTAGTGTCTCAATGAGATCCTGGAGTCAGCAGATGCGCCTTTAGAAGTCACTGAAGGATTCATACAGTCAATTTCTCTGTCAGTTCCATGGGGCTCCTTGCTACAGGATAACTGTGCACTGGAAGTGAAAGGGTTAGAAATGGTCTTCCGACCTAGACCTCGCCTAGGTAGGTGTGTTACGTTTTTCTGTTTGTTGGTTTCTATTTTAATTCTTTAGAGATTGGGAAAGTAACCTAATTGCATTAAATTCAGTATTTTAAATTTATTACGATGCATTGTGTTTGTAAGATTTTTAGTAGATAAACTGTTAGGATGTGGTCCTTGTAGAGTGTGTGTGATTGTTATCTTTAGAGTTATTTCTCTCTTTACTTACCCATAGGAATTTTAGTATACAGATGATTGGTTTAATTATTTGTTACCAATTATCTATAAAGTGACTTAGGTCTTAAAGATTCAAACATTGTGCCAGAAACAAGGAAGTACTCAAAGATTGATGGAGAAATATTAGAAGGATACAGGGTTGGGCTTGAAGGGGCTTCCGCTGGCCAAATCTGGAAAACTTGAGTATCAGAAAGGGTAATGACAATAATGGATTATAACACACTAAATAAAAAAAAAAACCTAAGTCCATATGGATACAAATATGTAAATATTATGTAAGGAGGGCAAGGAGAACATAAAGTTCTTTATTGCTATTACTTATAAACATAAATGGTAATATATCACTATGTTTTCAGCGACCATAGTAAAAGTCCAGGTGAGGATCATCAATGAATGCTGGTACCATTGGGTGAAGGCTTGTTGAGGAGCTTGGTATTTAGACAGTATCAGAATAACTCCCACTGTTTACATATTATTTGCAAAGAGAAAATTGTTCTTTCACAGTGGAGGAAATTGACAGTCAGCACCTGTAACTGAGTGATCAAACTTAACCTCATCGGTAATGGGTCAGACTGACAACATGTGTGTCCTGATGTAGTGGACTGAGAAGAGTGCGATATCAGTTTTGTACTATTCCTGCTAAATGTGCTTAATCTGAATCAAATCATAAGAAAACAGCAGGCAAATCGAAAATAAGAGAAACTATAAACTAGCTGGTTAGTAGTGTTAAGAAAATGTCAGTGTCATGAAAGACAGTGAAGGAAGAGGAACTGTTCAGATTAAAGGAGACTGAAGCATGAATAATTAATTTTACTTCATAATTATGTTTTTTGTTCAGTTTAGTTTTGTTTTTTTCCCATGAAGGGTATCATTGGGGCAGCTGGGGAAGTCTGGGTATTGAATGAGTGTAAGATATTATTGTGTCAGTGCTAAGTTGCTTGGGTGTGTTAATGGAATTGAGCATTTGCGGGAGACTGGTCTTGTTCTTAGGAGTTACATGCTGAAGTAATTAGGAGTGAGTGTTGTGATGTCTGCTGTTTACCTTCAAATAGTTCAGTGAAAGTTGGAGTGTGTGTGGTAATCTTGATGAATCTGGGAGTAGGGTATGCAGGTGTTTGTTGTACTGTTCTTTCACCTCTATCTTAGGACTGAAGATTTTTGAAAGAAAACTTTGGGAGGGAAAAGCTTTAAAGTAGTAGTAAGTCATTGTTGACAAGTATATGTGTGTGGTAGTTTTAATTACACGTAAGATGTTTTCTGATTAACAAACACGTATAGAGTGCTTCATTTTGCCAGATACTGTTCTGAGTGATTTACAAGTATTATCTCACAATAACTATTTGAAATGGATACTTTTTATTATCTCCATTGCCGAACCGGAAGTTGAATCACAAATAGGTTTAATAACTTGTCCAAGGTCATAGCTAGTTTAGTGGAAAAGATGGGATCTGAATTTAGGCAGTCTGTTTCTGGAGCCCGTGTTCTTAACCACTGTGCTATGTTGTGTCCTGTGTTGTCTACTGCAGAGTGTGTGTGTCTGTGGGTTTTATAGGCCAGTAAAATCATGATAGTAAATCATCTTAAATTATGAACTTTAATTCTTTCAGTGACAAGTGATGTTTGTAAAGATAGTCTTGAAGAGTTACAATCCCAAGTGCTGCCTGAAACACCGAAGTAGAATTATAGTACCTGTATTTTGAAAATTGGTCATCTGTGCATGAGAATTCTTTATAATCTGGTATTTAATTAGCAAGAATATTTTATCTTTCAACCAAGCTGAGTAGATATAGTAATACTTTGCTACAGAAAGTAAAATATTTTCCCCTTACTTTAAAAATATTTCACTAGAAGGACTTTTAAATTTAATTTTGGAAGGCAGTAATTCTAGTAATCCTTGTCAGTTTGTTTTGAATAGCATAAGGAAGTGTGGTGGAATTCTCTCATAGGAGATCTGGAAAGGATTTTTCACTAGTCATGTATTCCTTCTCCAAGGATGCTCTTCTGTTGTATCTACATACACCTACTGTGCTTCTGAAGCCTGGGTCAGCTGCTGCCTCTGCCAGATTTCCAATGAGTTCCTTCAGGTGGAAGTACTAGCCTCTCTTAGCTGTCGTAATATTTTCTGGTGACACTCAGTAGTTGCCTGTTAATTCTTCGTGATAGTACTCTCTTTCTTCCACTATCTTGTAGTCTCTTTGAGGGCAGAATTAATAATGATTTTATTTTTCTATCCCCTTCAGCAAGGTCAGCTAACTATGGCCTGCAGGCCAAATCTGGTCTCTCACCTGCTTTTGTAAATAAGTTTTTATTGAAACATCTTTCTGTCTTCATTCATTCATTCATTCATCCATCCTCTCTGGCTGCTTTTGTACTAGAGTGAGAGTCAAGTAGTTGTGATGGAGACCATATGACCTACAAAGACTAAAATATTTACTATTTGACCTTTTACAGAAAGTTTGTTGACCCCTGTTCTACAGTATTTTGAACAGTACCATGTATATAAAATGCTTGAATGACTTTGTAAATTAATATTTGGCAGGTGTATATCATGTAATGAGAGCACATGTCTCTGGACTTTTTTCTGTGGTCTGCTTTACAAATCTGTCATTTTCCTTTTCAATTATTATTCTTATATTATTATAAGATGATGTTTGAATCTCAAGAGTAATTTCTAGAATATTGTATCCATGGGTAACACCATGATGCTTAATATCTCTTGGAGGATTAAGAATTTTATGTGTTTGAAATGTGTAATTTTAAGAAATGGGTTTGTTGTAACTGTGAGAAATTGTTTAGGATTAATCTATATTTTCTGCAGCAACTGGTTCTGAGCCTATGTATTGGTCAAGTTTCATGACCAGCAGTATGCAATTGGCAAAGGAATGTCTTAGCCAGAAACTAACAGATGAGCAAGGAGAAGGAACCCAGCCTTTTGAAGGACTTGAAAAGTTTGCTGAAACCATTGAAACAGGTTTGGCATTATTGAGTATTTTGAAAAATTTTAGATTTTATTTAGTAGTTTAGTACCTTTATTTAGTTAGCCTTGTATCAGGAAAATTTACTGGAGTGATTTTTTTTTAAAGAATTACTATTCTTACTTCAGAACTTTACAATTGAGTAAAATACAATATTTTAAGTATTGTATTCAGCTTAATTTCATGTTCTTTTTTACCCTAGCTTCTCCTCTGATTATTTTATTATGCTTGTATAATGCAGGGGTTAGAATTCAACAGTGTTAGTCATTGCCCCAAGTTGAGGTGTAACATAGGGTAAGTGCTCAGCAAGGCAAAATATTTATTACAAAACTCAAGATTTAGGTATTTTTTTAGGGAAAGAAATTCAACTTTTGTGAGTTCTTATCAAATTAATTTTGTATTTATCCCTTTCATTAGAAGTTTGTAGTTAGTATACATATGGTCTCATGTTGATGGCTACCTGTTTGTTTACTCTAGTACTAAGAAGAGTAAAAGTCACTTTTATAGACACTGTTTTGAGAATTGAACATGTGCCAGAAAATTCCAAAACTGGAACTGCACTTGAAATTCGAATAGAAAGGTAAGACTTATTCTATCTGAAAACAAATGACCCTATTCTTCCCTTTATAAGTAATAAAATCTGAATCATTAGATTTCAGGATGCTTTTGGAGATGAGAGGTGATTATATTAAATTAATATATTAAATTATTTCTGAGTAAAGTGCTATTCTTCAAGTTATGTTCCAATCCCATTATTGAAAACTGAAAGTTTCAGGGTATAATTATACATAATATGATGAATATTTGAATTCACAAAGCAAGTAATTATTTTAGTTAATATCAAATCAAAATAATGAATATTTGAGTGGTACTAAATTTAAGGCACTCCTGTTGGAGAGTTTGATTTTTCATATGACCAGTGTTCTATTTAGGTCTATGTCATTAATGTAGAAGGCTTTTTTTGCTTTGCTTTCTTCTATGTAAGTATTGCTTTAGGCTAAGACTGCTGTTTTATTTGAGGATTCTGTGAGGATATATTTAAGGTCAATTGTATAAATAGTGATTTACTTAAAAAAGATACAAACATATCACTTTTAGTTTTTTGTGTATGCCCACCTGAAGCGCCTATAGACAGCTCCAGAACAGGGACTGATTCGCATGCACACTGCTGAGTGTTGTTTTGAGCTGGTAACTCTTCACCTGACCTGCTAGCAGAGAGAAGCAGAATGAAGCATGGAAGACGCTTGATATGTGGATCTGTGGGGGCCTTTACTGCATTTTTTAAGTAGATATGTTCTGATTTCTCCTTCACAAAACATACCTATTAGTGAAACAGTTACTGTTAACAGAACCTTGAAATTAGGTTGCATTACCTTAAATGGTGTATTTAAAAACTGTCTAAAATCTAATGCATTTAGGACAACATTGTTTTATTTAAGTTGAAGATGAGTCATAAGAACTCATGGAGTAGTTACAGGATTCAAGAAATGTCACGTCAGACTTGTGACTTGGAACCAAATGCCATCTCACTGTTACTAAGAGATGTTTGTGAGGGAGCACAGGAATTGTTATCCTTGAAATGAACTTTAGGAAGTTATTTTTTCCCCCCAAATTTAGGAGCCTCAGAAAGTTACCTTCTTGGGGTTGATGTCTCTTCATGAAAATATTTACTGGAGTAAAGCATGGTAATGCTGACCCGCCTTGTAGGTGTATTCTGAGGAGAGCCGACACTTGAACAACTCTTTAAACTTAAACAGCTTTGTGCATTTCTTAAAATTGCAAGTAGGTTTTCCTAGGAGTTTTATGCAAATGCTCTTTTGGTTTTTAACTTCTAGAACAGTGTACTGCGACGAAGCTGCCGATGAGCCCTCAGGAATCAGCGTGCACCAGCCCACAGCGTTTGCGCACAAGCTGCTGCGGCTCTCTGGAGTGTCTCTCTTCTGGGATGAGTTTTCTGCATCAGCAAAATCTTCCCCAGTGTGTTCAGCTGCACCAGTGGTAAGGAAAAGAAGATGGAAAACGAAATCATGGACTTTTGAAAGGTTTACATGAGGGCTGCTAAATTTTCCTAGGATAGATAGTGTGTACTGATGGGTTTCTGCCTGATCTGGGAGTTAACACAGATATTCAGTAGTGTGGGTACATATTTCAGAGATTTAAAAATACATTTATAATTAATGTCATTTCTACCATTGCTGTGTATTAATTTAATAGAGAGACATTGGATACTATGTCTTGGAGGAAAATGGTATATTAACATCCAATGTCATTTTTACAGTAAAAACAGGAAATCAAGCAGTGTTCACGTTTACCTTATGTAATGAATGTATCGCTGAAAATTTATCTTACAAGTCATATCTTAAAGAAGCTATATAATTAAGGAACTCTGTTAATCCCTTCTAAGAGTAGAGAGTCCTTTTATAAAAAATTAGTCACTCCATGATTTATCTTTTACTTTATCTTACAAATCAGATTTTCTTAATTATAGAACATCTATTAAATTTTCTTATTATATAATTTGAACCATTACTGTGCTTTTTTTCCTTTTCCATAATTTGCCTTTATTATCAAGGAACGGTGCTGTGTTTCGTGCTAGCTGTAAGATGCTGGTTTATCCACTGACATGAAGTACAGTTTTCAATTCATCTACTTTATTCTTCTTAATTTGACAATTGTATTTTGCATTTCATTTTATTTATACTAAGGTATTTTAAAGAATTTCTTTCTTTCTTATTGTGTTATTGTAGGAAACTGAGCCAAAGCTGTCACCTAGCTGGAATCCCAAAATTGTTTATGAGCCACACCCACAACTAACTAGAAATTTGCCAGAGGTAGCACCCTCTGACCCAGTGCAGATTGGAGGGCTAATTGGTAGGTTGGAGTTGAGTCTTACATTGAAACAGAATGAAGTACTTCCTGGAGCTAAGGTAAGTGTTTGTTTTATTTTCCGTAGATTAGAAACAAAACAAAGCTACAAGCATCATTTAACCTGCGCAGTGACCCACTGATCGGTTGCTGTAGGTTGTCCTGTGCCTAGGGCCCCACTGTCGTGGAGTCAGCGTTTTCACCTCAGCTGGCGCCTCTGTTCTTAGATCACAGAGTTCATGTGAGGGGTGCCTTTGCCCATTTGCTACAGCTCAGGATTTGGAGCTGTTTACTACACTCACTTGTCCCCATGTTCAAAAATGTTCATTAGTTCATGTAACTAGGAATTGCTTAAAGAATCTCTGTCATCATAAAATTAACAACTTTAAAGAAAGAGATTTGAAAAGCAAGAAGCTGACTGAAGGAGATGTTTAGTTACGTGTGTGTAAAAATATTCACTGATATGTTTGAACAGAATGACTGCTTTTATAGTTGTATAATATTTATGTAAAGAGATTGACTTTTTCATGATCTCTCATAGCCTTTGGAAGATACTGTAAGGACAGCTGTACTTGTTTCTTAGGGAACAATATTGAACAGTGAAGAATCGGGAGACTTGGATTTATTTAGTCAGTTAATAATGTGTCTGTCAAGTATTATTTTCAGACTCTGGAAACTAATTTTCTATATTTGTGTAAAATGTAGTTTAAGAGACATCAGGATATTTATTTTTTATCCCCTGACTTAACTAGCTCTAGAAGTTTGAGGAACTGCTGTATGCCAGGCCCCATGCAGGTTCTTGGGACAGCTGCAGGGACGAGTGGAATACAATCTTTGTCTTAATAAAAGGTGTAATAAGGGACATAGAAGTGGACGTGGGAACATGGAAGAAGGAGCCACTGAGTACATGTGATTGTATAAAAAACGTTTTTCCGAAGAGTGAAGGATCACCGGAAATCCTTCCTTGGATTGGAGCACCTGGTTAGAGTTTCAGCAGGAGGAAGGTGAAGATTAGAGTGGCAGCATTCCTGTTACTGATTGTCCCTTCTCCCCTTTGGTTGTGCTCTGTCCTACCTCAGATGGTACAAAATCCACCCACAGGTCTGAAGCCTCTTCATCAAATAACATGATGGGGTTGCTAATGGAGCAGAGAGCCATGTATGTGCAGATACTACAGGGAGTCCCTACTGTGGTAACTTCCTTGGGAAACTGAATGTGTCTATGCCTCTGAGGAATGCATTTACTGTCATTTGAAGAAGAAAGAACCATAGCGATAACTTCTTTAGTTCTGTTTTGATTAATTATAGCTAGTCCTCAACATTTGTATATTTGATTTTTGTGCAGATCAGAACTTTTGCACATTATGTATTGATTTGTATAAATGCCTTTTAAATGTTACTTTTGGACATCTGTGTATTAGGTGACAGATGAGCATCTGGAACTATTGCATGGTGGCATTGTCTGTTAGCCAAGGGCTTAATGTTTGGAGATATTACTGTTCTTGCGGTAATTTTTTGTGCAGCAACTGGAGTATTTGAGTACATTTTGTTCTTATTTAATGATAATGGCTGCTAAATGGAAAAATTAAAGTTCTGAATGGTAGCAGTGAGAAACATAGATCTCATAAACTTAGTACACTACAAAGATGACATAAGTTAGAGGCGCCCGAAGTGTCAGATCTTTAGTCTCTTTCATTAGACTTGTCTTTCAGCTGTGGGATCAAAATGGTATGGAATATTTCATGTTATTTTTAGTTCTCTGAGACTATTCACCCCTCAAGTAGTATGTAAGTTTGGTGTTTCACATCCTCAGTTTTATCAGATGTTTTTGGGAATGCATTATATATGAAAATAGGGAACTGCTTATATTGAATTTAGAGACGTTTTGTTTCAATTACCGTGTTACACTGAGTTTGAAATTTGGTATTTTATTTTATTATTATTATTATTTTTTAACATTTTTTATTGAGTTATAGTCATTTTACAATGTTGTGTCAAATTCCAGTGTAAAGCACAATTTTTCAGTTATACAAGAACATACATATATTCATTGTCACATTTTTTTTTTCACTGTGACCTACCACAAGATTGTGTGTATATTTCCCTGTGCTATACAGTATAATCTTGTTTATCTATTCTGCATATGCCGGTCAGTACCTACAAATTTTGAACTCCTAGTCTGTCCCTTCCCACCCCTCACCCTCTTGGCAACCACAAGTTTGTATTCTATGTCTGTGAGTCTGTTTCTGTTTTGTATTTATGTTCATTTTTTTTTAGATTCCATACATGAGCGATCTCATATGGTATTTTTCTCTCTGGCTTACTTCACTTAGAATGACATTCTCCAGGGACATCCATGTTGCTGCAAATGGCGTTATGTTGTTGTTTTTTATGGTTGAATAGTATTCCATTGTATAAATATACCACATCTTCTTTATCCAGTCATCTGTTGATGGACATTTAGGCTGTTTCCGTGTGTTGGCTTTTGAAATCTAGTATTTTAGTTTTTTTTTTTTTTTTAATATTTCCAGAGGAAAGTAATATGTACCTTGCTCTTTGTATGCCAAACTCAGAATTACTAATAATGAAATAATTCTATGAAAATTAGAAATGAAACTTTCTTAATCATGCATTCTAATAAAGATCAGAGACTGTGCTTTCAATGCTGAGAAATTACAAAACAGTTTTTAAATTTGGCATATGATCAGAAAGATTTTCTCACTTTCCCCAGCCTTAACTCCTTGCTGATTCATGGCCTGGGGTGTCAGCAGTCAGTATGGAACCCCATAAAACAAGTACTCCATGGGTCAACCTAGGTTAAAATTCTGGCTCTGGATCTGTTAGACCTTACACAAATCACTTAATCTTTGTGAACCTGTTTCCTCATCTGTAAAACAGGAACAGTACAAGAATTAGAGGAAATAAAATAAAAGCATCTAACATAGTGCTCCAATACTCAAAAGTGATAAATAATGATGATTATTATTGGAGAATGTCTTATTTTATTAGTTAGATAATGGAAATTTCTCAAAGTCACTATGTAATTTATTTTATTTTTTGTTTTTAGAATCAGAAGAAATTTGTTTTTCTCCTGGGAAAGATGCCATTATCCATATATAAATGTGTTTTCTTAATTGAATTATTTTTTAATTGTAAAATGGCATAAAAATAACAGGAGTCAGTGTTGGCATTAGAACTAAGAGGAAAGGCGAATGAAAACTAAGGCCAGCATCTGTAACTTCTCAGAATGTGATGAGAGAACAGAGTAGTTGCTTTTGTCAGGGTATATTCCACAGGAATCAGCATGAGAGTGGAATGGGGCTTTTTTCCTAGAGAGAAAAATGGACGAAGAGTTGGAAAAGAGAAGGGGGTTTCACATGAGCACTTTCTTCCTGCTGTGGCTCAGTGCCAGTGGGGAGTGGACTGTGTGGAGGGCAGCGGGCATTCGGAGGGCATGCTGTTGGTTATGAAGGTCCGTGCTGTTCCAGTAGGGAGTGTGATCCATGGGCAGACTTAGGAAAGCCAACTTTATTTGCTCTTGGTTTGAATCAAGCTTTAAAGATTGTGATTTGAGTCTTTTGAAATGATGATGAGAATGAATGTTCTATTACTGCTATCTTAATATTCTTTCTTGGAGACTATGTCTTAGGCCTCCTCAAATACCTTATGTCTTATGCCTCTTCAGATACTTTAAATACTCGGAAATCTCAGAGATGTGAGATATGACACTGGACTTGTCAACAGGGAATTTCTTCAGAGGATTTTCCCTTGTAGGGCAGTAGTTGGTGGCCTTGTATCTTTTCATTTAGATTGTATGAATTAGTAGAATCTTAGGTGAGGGAATCTAAGACTAAACAATCAGTATTCCTCTCACTTTATTAAAATATTCTGGGATTTGTGGTGATCTTATAAAGATTGTTCATCCTGAGTAGGTTTCTTTTTTTCTTTTTTTTTTAAGTTGGATATTGATGGGCAGATAGACTCTATACATCTATTCCTGTCGCCAAGGCAGGTACACTTGCTTTTGGATATGTTAGCAGCTATTGCTGGACCAGGCAAGTATAACTCTGTTACTATTTCTAATTCTTTAAACCCTTTTAGTTAAATTATATAGCATATTGTTTTATAGGAATATGTGAACTTAAAGCTGTATTATAAATAAGAATCCTCAATAGTTAAATTTGATTGGGTCTTTCAAATTATATTATGGCACAAATTATCAGTCAGATTTTTTTGTGTCACATACTTAACATTTCAGAACTGACTGACTTACTTCCTTGGTTGGGGATAGTACTTCACACAACCAAGAAGGTATAATTCTTAAACACAGTAAATAGGACATATTAAAAGCACTCTTTTGAATGACTTATCTATCAAAGATAAGATCTTGTGATTCCTAGCTGGCTACTTAGAGCTCTCACTTAGATGTCTGATTGTTAGTGGTGATTTTGCACTGACTGTGGTAGTAAGTTGCATTGATATTGGATAAATGGGTTGAGAGAGAAATAATTAAGTAAGTCCAAATTTAATTACTGTTTTGCTTTCCTTTTGCATGCTTGTAGAAAATTCAAGCAAAATAGGGTTAGCTAATAAAGACAGAAAAAATCGACCTATGCAGCAAGAAGATGAATATCGAATCCAAATGGAATTAAACCGGTATTATTTGAGGAAAGATTCCCTCTCTGCCGCTGTATCCTCAGAACAAAGCTTTTATGAGACAGAAACGGCTCGTACACCTTCTAGCCGGGGTAAGCAACTCCAAAAGTTGACTGCGGAGTCATGCGTTATCATCACAGACCAAGGTGAACTTAATTTTGGCTGCTGTGATGTGGAGTGTAGTAATGAAGAAAACAGGAGATCCGTGCTGTAAGAAGGTTTAAATTGTGTATGTTTATCTAACCACAGCTTTACAGTGATGCTCTGGCACATGTGTGCTGCAGTATCCTTTCTGATTGTGTACTTTTGTTTTGTAAATCATGATTTATTCTATGGAAAGTCAGTTAAAAATGTGGATTTGCACAAAAGATAAATTGGAGGTAATTATTCATTTTGTCAAATTCTTATGTGCTCACATAATGATCTGCAGTGGCTTCCTTTAAATAGGAACCTTTGTCTGTTAATCTTCCTATCAGTTGTCTGTAAATTTAATCTTTACCCAGTTTACTTTGCATTTACAGGTGTTTCAGAATGTGTAAGCACTAATACCGTAAATAGTAAGAGTCGATTTAAATATGGAATGTTGAACTAAATAAAAAATTAAAGTCTACTCAAGAAATTTTGACCATACAGACTTCATTTGCATGAGGGTAGAACAATCTCCAGAAAGAAGGAAGTGGAACATGAACAGAATTCTAAATAAAATATTGAACTCTTTTTTTTTTTAAGTAATAGCTGTAGCCATATGAAGCTAGGGATAGCAAGATATTAATACAGTTTTAGAATCTGGACTGTTTTAAAATCATATGACACTTAAAAATAGACCATGTAATATGGATTAGCATATGTTTAAAAAAAAAAAAAGTTCACCAGTAGGCTAGCTTATCCTTCTATTAGCTATCTATGTTGCATCCAAAGAAATTACCCCATTGGAAGTAACATAAAATTTAGGGCATCACTGTATCTCTGAAAGAAGAATGTGTTATTAATATATATTAAATTACTTAAAGATGTGAATTGGGGGAATTATAATAAAGTTGACAAATTTTCATTCTCTCTAGAAGAAGAAGTTTTCTTCTCCATGGCTGATATGGACATGTCCCATAGTCTCTCTTCCCTTCCACCCCTTGGGGAACCCCCAAATATGGACCTCGAGTTATCATTAACTAGTACATACACCAATACCCCAGCAGGATCTCCACTAAGCACCACTGTGGTAAAGTATTATTTAATTTTTGTTCTATTCTTGAAAAATTGCTTCTAAAATTTTGCACTTTATTAATGTGCTTAAAAAATTGTTTTATAGCTTCAGCCAACTTGGGGAGATTTCATTGATCATCATAAAGAACAGCCAGTAAGAGGGTCAGCATTACCATCCAACCTAGTTCACCCAGCATCTTTACAGAAGACTTGTAAGTAAAAAAACACATTTGTTGATAGTTTTCACTGGTATTTTTTAAAAACTTGAAAAAAAATTACTTTTGAAGAATGCCATTCTACTGATTCTTTTCTTTTTCTTCATAAAATTTCCTTTGGTCTAGGCCATTTAATAATGTTTAGAAAGAAAATGAAGCATTGTTGAATAATTCACTGTGAAGTGTTTTAGAATAGTTGCCTATTTATTGTATTCTTTGTGTGTTTAAATACTTAAATATTTTTATTAAAAAGTATACCATTAAGTTTCATATTATTGTTGCAGTTCAGGAGTCTTAATCAACTATCTGATTTTTGTTTCACTGTTTACAGTTCCCTTAAGAGAGAACCTCAGTTTTCTTTTCTGCAAAATTTAGTTGAAGTAGACACAAAGCTTAAAGGAAATTTGGTCAGCAGCTTTTGGTTAATCTCTGACTTTTTCCAGGACAGTTTTATTAATGCAGAAGTTTTGTTCATATGTTTCCCTGTGTAACATATTTTTTTGTACTTCAATTATCAAGGATCCTGGATGTAAAATGCAGAAAGATTACAGTTTATTTTACTTATTTCGTTGATTCAAACTGTTCACATTACAGGTGATCACACATTAGTAATTGTTTTATACTTTTGATGTAATGTGTTGTTTCAAGTATTAAATTTTATGTATATAATTTGAACACATGTATTTCAGCTCTCCCGTCTAGATCTGTGTCAGTGGATGAATCCAGGCCTGAACTTATTTTTAGACTAGCTGTGGGAACTTTTTCAGTCTCTGTGCTTCACATCGATCCTTTATCTCCACCTGAAACGTCACTGAACCTTAATCCGTTGACATCTATGGCGATAGCTTTCTTTACTTGTATAGAAAAGATTGATCCAGCAAGATTTTCAACAGAAGATTTTAAGTCTTTCCGAGCGGTATTTGCAGAAGCTTGCTCACATGATCACCTTAGGTAAACTCTTGTATTTGTTAATGATCCTTGGAAAAGAACCAAATATGGACTTTTCATTTATCCATCTACCCATCTCCATTTGTTTTTCTAATTCACGTTTTATTTGTAAATGAGTGGAATGAGGTTTTCTTGCAGTACTGCAAAGATGTTTACCATAGAATGTCTCACTCAGGTTATTTGGCATGTGAAACATTCAGATATAAGATCTAGGTAATCTGGAGTTTTCTGATTATCTTTTCTTTAGTTCCCTGCCCTGCTTTTGTCAAGTTTCTTTGGCCACATTTTGCCATCATTCTCCACTGACACCATTATGATCATAAAAATGGTTCTTATTGTCACTGGCTTAGCAGAGATGGCGGTGGTGAGAATAGAATGAACTAATGAAAAGGGACTTGGGAGTGATTCATACGCCACTGCCCGTGGGGTGGGAAGTGATACCAAGGCTGATCCTGAGCTTGAATTCTACATTTTCAACTTCCGCTTAAAAAAAAAGAATCAAAGCTGTTGAAATAGCTACCGATCTTTTCATGGGTTGAGTCCTAATAGATGAAGAGATAATTAAATTTATAAGTATGTATAATATTGTTACTGTGTAAGTGGTATTTTAATGAGACTGACCTATAAATTCTCCAGTCATATTTTATATAATGACTGAGGCTCATATGTTATTATTTTTAGAAAATATTTTGGGCTTGTGTTTTAACTTTAAATTCTTTGAAGCATTAAAATTAATATGC
Organism: Camelus ferus; assembly: GCF_009834535.1. Classification (NCBI taxonomy): domain Eukaryota; kingdom Metazoa; phylum Chordata; class Mammalia; order Artiodactyla; family Camelidae; genus Camelus; species Camelus ferus. The sequence continues at coordinate 86,453,854 of NC_045701.1, read as the reverse complement.
AAAGTAGCTTTTATATCTAGCATATCTAGCAAAAGAAACTATAGGTTAGGACCATAATATTTATAATAAAACTGCAAAAATATTTTTTCCTTCCCATTTTTGACAAGGTTTCAAGTATCTGCCAGTAGGAAATACAACAGAAGTAACAAAAACTAGATACAGAACTTCATTTGAGTTCTACTGACTGAAGTTTTTAAGATATTGCATGATTCCTCTAGATAATTGTAAAAAACTATTACATATATTTTACGGATTTGAAAGGCTTTATCCACTGCAGTGTAAATTTTTAAATGTAGAAGAGGGAAGGGCAGTGTTGGGAAACATATCTTGGATAATTTCCTGTCAACAGGTCTGATTTCTTTTTTTTTTTTTTTCAATTTATCTTTAATTTTTAAAAATTTTGTTGAAGAGGGAGGTGATTAGGTTTGTTCATTTTTGATGGAGTTACTGGGAATTGAACCTAGAACCTCGT